>NC_086239.1:17184375-17502500 GCF_036321145.2 Pelmatolapia mariae
TAGGCCAGATGTGGCACCATCTTCAATTATTTTACTCCTCTAGGGTCTAAGCACTGTACCAGAATGGGATTTTAGGCATATGCATGGCACTTTCATAAAGCTTAAAATGTTCTTTATGTGGCCTGAATGTTTTAGTTACTTAATCATTTACAAATTATATGAAAACGATATTTACCATCTTATCATAACACATGAAGTCTATCTCTGTGTGTGATGATTTTTTTGTTTTGTTTTGTTTGACTGCCAGCTCCTACACAGTCTGGAGTTCAGCGATCATACTTGGCACACAGGAATGGCTTAGACCCCTTAAGGTTCTTATCTATATTAAATGGGTGGTTGCTAGGCATCATACTAAAAATGGTTTTTATGGTAGTTTTATTGTAATGGAGAGAAAATATAGGCTGGATCCTATCGAAACCACCATTTGACGAGAGGCAGGCTACATCCTGAACAAGTCACAAGTCTGTTGCTGGGCTAACACAGAGAGACATGTAGGAGCTATTTAGAATCACCAGTTAACTTAACCCTACTAAAAGATAAAGTATAAGTAACCTAAATTGATTTGCATGTCCTCCATTTTGTGCGTGTGAGATGTGTGAGACATCTTCACGAGCTTGGGTCCTCTACCAGAGACTTGGGAATTTGACTGTTGTCCACAGAGACCTTTGATTTCGTGCCTGGAATGTGTTGGAGTCTGTCTTCCAGTTTTGGGGTTACAACTCCTAGTGCTCTTAATACCATTGCAACCACTTTGGAATTAAAAATAGCAGCTCGATAGTGTAGTGGCAACACTACAGTCTTTCGAACAGTTGGTCAGGGGTTTTGGCCAGAGCATGGATCCAGTAAGGGTCCCCAGGTTGTGCCCCCCATGCTGCCCCAACGTATGAGTGAGGATCATGAGTGAGATATTTACGGACGTCACCTGGCTTAACAAGGTTCATGTCAATATCTCTCATCGAAGATAAATTGGATACTGGAACAAGGCATACATGATATAGGACTGATATATAAAAATGAAAACTTAAATTTCTTTATAGGGTCCACATCTGTGGGCCTTTATAAAGTATAGTAAAGCGCTATACAAATACAGGCCATTTTTATGTTTTGTTGATTTGTTGCTCTAAGTGCTTCAGACAGAACTAAAGTTGTAACTCAATCAGCTCTTTGTATTTTTTACACATTTCGTGGTGGATACCATTAAATCAATCTCATTTGCAATTCCAATTTTGTTTTTACGAGACAAAATTTTAACATTTTATGTTTTATACAATCAGTTGTGTAAAGGTAAACAGAGAAAGCCACATCACATTCAGCTCCAAATTGTAGCAAAAACCAAAGGACCAGATGACCTTTTTCTATCAGTTGAGTTTGAACTACAGCAGAAGTTCTTCTTTGATGCTCTGCTCCCCAGTTTCTTTCCTTTGGTTCTCTGAGTTTTCAAGATTTGGCTGGCAAAGATGATGGAAACGCTAAAAAATGTAGGAAGTATGCATAAACAAGTTTGTTTGTGACAGTATCATACTTAAAATTTTAAAAACAATTCTGAAAGGCTACAACATAAGCTGGGATGTGAGTCATTAAAATCTTGTCATAGGAAGCTACATTTAGTTAGCTGGGTGGCTGCATATTGTGGTTAAAACAGTGCAGGCACGTAAGCTATACATTTTTGTTTAACAATATACAGTGGGGGTACATAATTATTTGAATTTTAAAAATTTGCTCACAAAGAAATAAACAGTAAGGTAGGTTATAGGATGACTTCACAGTATTGAGGGGACAATGGCTGGAGCCATGTATCATAAAATCATGGACGGCAACCTCCTTCGTTCAGCCAGAACACTGAAGATGGGTCTTTCAACATGACAGTCACTCAAAACATACTTCCAAGGCAACAAAGCAGCGCCTAAATAAGCACATTTTAAATCTAAACGAATTAGAGAGTTTCTGTAAAGAAGAGTGGATCAAAATCCCTCCTGGCAAGTGTGCAAATCTGGTGACTACCAACAAGAAATGTCCAATCACTGTGCTTGCCACGAACAGTCTACTCCCATTTTTGCTTTGGGATCAAAGACTTATTTAAAACAGTGAGATACAAATCATTTATAACTTTCACGTAATGCGTTATTTTATTAATTTTGGGGTTGATATTCTGTGTCTTTATTAAAATGAAACAACCATAAAAAATAAAGCCTATTCATTTCTTTCTAAGTGAACAAACTTTCAAATTCAGAAGGGGATAAAATAATTATTTCCCACACTGTGTTTAATCTTATACCACAATCATCCCACCTCCCATCCCAGTCCCAGTGCCCAGCTTATACAGGGCCCATCCTGGAACAAGCAGGATGGAGGAGAGGGCCAGTATCCACCCCAGCACATATGCCCAGGATGGGTAGATGTACCACCGATTAAAGGTCAGAGGCTGGTACTCGATTAAAGAATATATAAAAGAGCCCTGAGAAATCAAAAGGAGATGGTTTAGTTGGTGGAGAATTTTGTGTTAACATCTTAACACTTAAAGCCCAACTCACCAGTGAGACCAGTGGTGTGAGGTAGAGCCAGCAGAGTTTAAAGAAGTAGTTGGCTTGTGTCCCTGTCATGTCCTTTATTATGTCATACAACTTATCTACACCTTAATAGGAGAACAAACAAGATAAACAACATATATTGATCACACTTGGTGTTAAACGGCACTATAATGTCTATAGTGTCCACAAGATAAATCTGTGAAAATTTCCCTGATCATATATCCAGCCCAGTGCCAGAGTTTTAAACACACATAGGAAGAGGATGCAGGCTCCATTACAAGCATAGTAATCCAACAACTGGAACACAAACATTCCTCCCTAGAGACAATAACACAGATGTTTATTTCATATGCGTTTAGTTTTAAATCTAAAATCAGGAACTTAGGATATATAATTTTTAAATATTTTCTTTCAGACCCACACACACATTTCTAAAACACTTTTTGGCAGTGATACATTACATACAGACCTCAGTAACCATGACAAGCTGAGAGAAGAAGCATATTAGGCAGAAGAAAAGGAGAAAAATCTCCCTTCGGCCAGGTCTGCGCAACACTTTGGGAAACATATCGATGAAGGACGTCATCAAAACCTCCATGTTAACAAACTGTGCAGAGAATGGACAAAACGCACTGAGTAAATTTCAAAGCATAAATGCAATGTTTCAAAGTTGTGTGTGTCTTACTTGTGTATCCAGACCCAAGAGAATGAGCATAACAAAGAAACAGATGGACCACAGTTGAGGCAGGGGCATCATGGCTACAGCCTGAGGGTATGCAATGAACGCCAGGCCTGGACCTGAAACACAACAGCATGATGCCAGAACATATAAAACATGCCAGCCAGTGTCGAATGTTTGTGTTTTAGTTTGGACAGTTTGTGGTGTGTAATGGCATAAATATGACAGCAGGAATGCAGTAAATTGAACAGCCACCTGTGCCTGCTCATATTAACAAATATTACTTTGCTACTCATGTTTGACTGTCCACAAGATGGCGCAAGAGGCTGAGATTTGATTTGTACGGAAGTTTGTTTTCACCATTTAGGGGGGGGGGGGGGGGGGGGGGAACAAGGACACCGTTAACCAGTTCCTAAAATCATCTTTAAAAAAGAAAAGTAAACATGTCATGTTCATTGTTTCTGCTCTTACTGTCCTTCTTTAATGACAGTGAAACAAAATCAATATATTTATTTAAACATGAAAGGGACACAGATTTATATATGATGTGTGTTTTGGCTAAACAAGAGTTAAGTTTTTCCAAGTGTTGATGAAATCTGATGAGAGCCTATTGTTTTATTCCACTCCTCTTGTTTAAGCTCTAGGCAGTTCTTCTCCCTCAGCGCCAGCTCCCGTATTTTCAGTCTCTTGCTTTCTACAGCCGAGCAGAGCAGACGGGCTAAAACTTTTTTATTGGTAAGCTGGAGAAAATAACCTCTAACGAGTGAAATACCATTTAAACTGATATTGTTCACCAAGTATGGTTTTGCATTGGTTGTTGTAGAGGACGGAGTGAAAACGGGGGGGTTTACTGAGCCATGGCGTCACGCAGTAGCGGTTTTTGATACGGGCGGTTGCCCGGGGCGGCATCACGGGCATCGGCAAAAAAAAAAAAAAAAAAAAAAAATTGCTCGTGCGTCATGCCAGCGCATATCGGGAATGGCATAGGCACCGATCGGTTTTCTATCGCCCATTTGCTGGGAGTAAGGGCGCCCTCCGTTTGCGAGGTGCGCCTGCTGCTTGCGGCACAGGGAGGAGAGGGCGGGGCGGCGGGGGGATTCACTGGCTGGCTTGAGCAGCCTTTAATAACCCACCCCCAAAATAAAACAAAATAAAAACAAACCAACAAACACGAAAACACCATTTGCACCGATGTTTTTTCGAAATTCTATAAGCGAAAAGTGAGCGCGAGAGCCCTCAGTGTGCCTTGCTGCTGAAGTCAAAGTAAACTTTATTGTCATCTCCGCTACATACAGTCCAGAGAGACGAGAGGACGAGGCTCCAGTTACAGCAGTGCAAGTAAACAAACAATAAATTTAAGAAGAGTAAGAAAATAAATATACACTTTAGGACCAGGGGTAAAGGGACCAATAACAATTTAAAATTTATAATTTACAGTTTGATGATTTAAAGTCTCACACACAACACATCGAAAGGTGTGGGGGGTGGCTGCTTCCAAATAGAGCACATTTCATTCATAATGATGTAAATCCAAGCCCATTATGTATTCATGATTTGAATCCTGGGTTGTGTGAAATCCCAGAAATAAACCCTAGACAAAGTGAATCTGTGAACTAAGGTGTAGGTTTATTAGGTTATGTTGTGGTGATCCAAGAGTTGGGGGATTTGTGTTCATACTGGAGTGCAAAATTACAAGACAAGAACAGTTCAAAGTCATCAGGTGCTCAGTTTAGAAAAAAAGAGAAAAGAAGTGGAGGAGAAACGAAAGATACAGGTAAGCAGATGTGTCATTGGATAATGGCGGGTTATGTATCCTGAAACAATCAGAATACTTTTTTAATCTCTAAGGAAATTATGTGGGTTACAGTTGCTCTAAGAAGAGGGAGAGTAGGAGTGTTTGCCCGGGGCGCCAAGCAGGCTAGGACCGCCACTGGCGTCACGTAAACACTGAGCATCCCACTCGGCAGCGGTAAGCTAAATGTGGCTAATTAGACACGTGAGTGGTGCTTGCTACAATATGAATGTGGTTACAGTTGGTAAGTGTCTCTAGAGCTATGTCCCAATTCACAGGCTGCATCCTTCGGAGGCCGCATTTGAAGGCCGATTATGTCACAGCCAGATGACAAAGGCTGTCCCAATTCGAAGGCTTCTTCAAATGCGGCCAACAAATGCAGCCTTCATTTCCCCATATCTGAAGGATGGGTCGGGTGTATCCTTCGTGGCCCAACCTATCCCAGAATTCATAGCGCGACCCAGCCAATTCCAGTTTCAAACAATGGCGGCAGCTACTTAGTTTTAAGATTACTCTTATTACTCTTTCTGGTTCATAAAATAAACTCTTAACATATTTTCAGGCGAGAATGTAGGTGTGTAAACTTCAAATATCTGCTCGGTTTATCAAGACACACATATTTGCAAAAGTGCTCCGATGTTTTCAAAGACGTCTATTACCCACCAGGTGGATAGCTAACTGGGAGGTCGAGGCTCACTGGAGCCGGCGAGAACAGTGAACTCCCGGCTAGGGCTGGGCCATATAATACCGTTCACGGTAATACCGGTATAATGTTGGGGAACGAAAAGAAAATGAAATATCGCGATAGAATATGGGTAAAACGCGCATGCGCAGTGCCTTTGTTTTCATATGCATATGGCGGAAAAAGCATGGTGGCGACGGAGAATGAGAAGGGCGAAAGCGGATCATTGAATGAAATGGATGAACCAGAATTGGTTTGTAAAAATGCTGCAACTTCAGTGGTGTGGAACTGGTTTAGCTTTCGTCCGTCAGATACACAACAAAGCACTATTTTTGGTGGAGCATGTTAGCAGGCCGTCGTTATTACCGTGTTTTTTGGAAAATACGGCACACTTAAAATCAATCCTTTGATTTTTCTGAAAATCGACAGTGCCCCTTATAATCCCGTGTGCCTTATGTATGAATTCTGGTTGTGTTTACTGACCTCGAAACGATTTTATGTGGCACATGGCGCTCGAAAATCTGTCAAATGTTTTAGTACGACTTTGCTAAGCTACAAACCCGCACCGCTTGATGGATTGGAGCATTACGGCTATCATAGGCAGGAGCCTCTCGGAGTGATACGTACTGTGCTTCAACATAGTATTACGGTACTGTGTGTGTATAACCTCTTTTTAAGTTTTGTGGATATTATACATGGTTATGCTGAGGATATGTCAGCCAATTTCCACTGGAAATGCCTTTTGGTTAAACTATCAGCAAGGAATTTGCATTTGCACTGTTACATTTTTATATAACTTTAATGCACATAAAAAACAGCTGCTTGTTTAAGTGAAAATACATTGATGGGGTTTTTTTTGCACTAATAAAGTTGTGGAGTTGTAAAGTATTTTGTCTAGTGTCAATTATATCGTCAGTTATATTGTTATCGCAAATTTTCAAATGTATATCGTGATAAATATTTTTGGTCATATCGCCCTGCTCTACTCCCGGCACATCGTTTTCAAACCCCCGTGGTCTTTCGCTACTCAGGTTAAACGTGATATATAAGTCACTTAGATAACTTAAAAATGTTACAATTTGGCTTTTTTCAGTGTTTTATTTGTTCCTGAGTAAATCGGTTTGGCTGTGATTAAAGTTCAACTTTTCACACAGCTGAATAAACGTCAAACAGAAAACTGATTAAACAGAAGTGTGAGATGGTCGAGAATTTACTCCAATGTCCTGTTATATATTAGCGAGTGAAGACCAGACGGCTGAGTTACTCCACCGAGACAGCTGGTGATGCAAATCTGAAGGCTAGACCGTCCCATTTCACAGCCTCGCACTTCCGGCCTTCTCAGTCTTCGAAGGACCCGGCCCACATAGACCGCGAAGGCTGGGTCCTCCGAAGGATGCGGCCTATGAATTAGGACATAGCTTCTGAAATGCACTATAGTTATGCTAATTAGATCGCTAACCAAGTCATTACCCTGTGAAAAGCTGTAGATGGTTAGAGCAGCTGAAAATAATAGTTTTATGGGAGATAATTGTAAGGAGATTTTATGCTGCTTCCTGATACTGTTATGATGTCAATCGAGTATTTTACCATGTTCAGTGATAAATTTGTGTGGGTAATTTTTAGTGTATTTCCACTTGTACTGTTAGGCCTACGGTACAAGTGGGATTAAGCACATCTGTTTTAATGCTCCTATGCATAGACTGAGTTCTTGCACTTATTTGCACTTTGTTCAGTTTCTGATAAGCATTTGCGTGTAACTCCATTTCTTAAAAGGGGTAACACACTTATTTCTTTGTGATTGATTATATATACAGTGAGTTATTTGTGATGGATGTAATGAATGTTTACCATAAAAATGAATTATACGGTGACTATAGTTACTGAATATTTGAAGCCTTGTGGAAAATCTTTAATATTACTGCAGGTTACAACTGAATTTTGAACCTTGATACTGTGAATTTTGAACCTTGACATTTGATGTTGTACAACTTGACTGAATTGATGATAGCTTTTCTGAATAGTAGTTACTGCAGTGTGACACTACTTTAGTTTAATTCATGAGGGTTATCCTTAAATTGGTCGTGACATATATTTGATCTTGTTTATAGGTCAGGTTTTTATATGGGATGAACCTAAGGACCAGTTCAGCGAGTCTGGATCTCATACTGTTCCAGTGTTCACTGGATGGCGTGCTAACCCAAGATCCTAGGAGACAATATACATATACACACACACTTATTCGCACATTGATGGACTACAACCCTCTGCTGTACAAACAGTGCGGTAGGACAGACAATCACAAACACTTCTCATTGGACAGAGTCTGTTGCGATGTTGGAACAAGAAGGCAAGAGACAACAAGTGGTCAAGAGACAACATGGCACTGTTGGAATGCTACTAAGCAAGTAACCCCAGCAGAAGCGGTTACATGAATAGGATGTGAGACGTATGGGGTCTTTGATACACAGAATCCAGATTGACAACTTGTAGCTTAGTGTTACAACATTCGGAAGAAGGAACTGCTTTAATATGGCTAGAGGTTGACAAGGTAAAACACAAATACTATGGCAAGGGGGAGCCAGCACGACAGGTCAGGGGGGAGATATTGTCATCACCCCTCCCACCCGAGATTGGGTACCAAGCCCCAAGTACGACAGAAGGAGTCTTGAGTACAACAGGAACTGACCTTAAAGATAAGATCATGGTGAAGCTTAGAAGCTTGGAACCTTGAAACCTATGGTTTGCCAAGATTATGGTTACCAAAATTACGTGAAGTACCCTCTGATGTGAATGCAGCACTACAGCCAATACCTACTGCCACCATTACCGAGACTAACCAGCTGATCTACACCACGGCAGAAGTGATTAGTGAGACGCTTGGCTACAAGATGAACAGCCACAAAGAGCTGTATCCTCCATGGAGAAATAGACTAGAGGCTAAGATCAAGGTAACATGGAAGTAAGTTAGGCACCTTCTTAATTGTACCTTTCTGCAGCTCTGATAGTTGGCTAAGAAGTACAGCAAGTAACTTTTCAAGTAACTGTACATTCCTGAGGTCTTGAAAACTGCCAAGACTCACAGCCTTGGCCAGCTGAGAGGTATACCAGAGAAATAGAAGGCGGGAGAATAAACCAGCTGTTCACCACAGAACCATCCAAGGTGTACTCTCAGTGGCAGAGGAACAATATGAGAACAGCACAACCAAGGCTGCAGACTGAGCAACACATAATGGCAATGGTCAGTGGCTAGTGGATCTAAGAGCAGTACACATCAACCTGCCTGAACAGGGACGAGTAACCATCACAGTAGCAGACATCCAAGAAAGGGACTCCAGTATGAAGGGTTGGATAGCACAGGACCCGACATGATTCATGCCTACTGGTTGAAGAAACTGACTGCACTCTGTGAGCATCTGGCAGTGCAAATGAACCAGATTCTAATCACCCAGAATGGCTAACTGAAGGCCGGACAGACCTGATCCTCAAGGATCCCCAGAAGGGATCATCCAACTACCAGCCAATAACTTGCCTCAGACATCATAGTGGCTAAGATGCATAGGCACGTGGCTCAGTACATGAGCAGGGCACAAAAAGGAATTGGCAGGAATACCAGAGGAGCAAAACACCATCTATTGGTAGACAGAACAGTCACCCAAGACAGCAAGACCAGACTGACCAACCTGTGCAGTGCCTGGATTGACAACAAGAAGGCCTGTGACTCAATGCCCCACACCTGGATCCTGAAATGTCTAGAACTATACAAGATCAACAGGACCCTAAGAGCCTTCATCAGGAACTCAGTGGGGATGGGGCATACAACACTAGCGGCCAACTTCAACCCCATAGCACAAGTCACCATCAAGTGCGGGATCTACCAAGGAGATCCTCTGTCCCCACTGCTGTTATGCATAGGCCTGAATCCCCTCAGTCAGATCACTGACAAAACTGGCTATGGATACCGACAAATGACATTTGTGACTATTATAAACATTATATTTTACAATATAATCAGCAAAAGCTGTCCAAAAGATTAAAAGCAAAATAACAACAAAAAAACAAAAACAGCGAGACCGGATATAAATATTTTAGATAGTAACTAGACTTAAAAGGGATGAGATTAAATTAGTGCTTTTACAAAATTTTAACCCAAACACATTGGATTAATATAATTATTGGCATTTCTAAATTACTCTAACTTATGAAGGTCCTCCGTTAGAGTTGTTTGGGTTTTGAATGAAATAATCATTCAGTGTGTTCCATATTAAGCTGTTAAATTTACATCATAATGTACTTAGGTCTATGCAACACTCCAGCTATCATTATCATTTTAAAAGTACTCAGGGGCAGACTTGTTTTTTATGGTTTTGTGTATTCCTCTAAAAGCTAGTTAAGCACAGCAAAAGGGGAGTCCATACTCCATATTTATGAAATTGGCTCTGTGTGAAATAGTTTTTTGCCTAATGGATCCCTGCATGGGTGCTCTGTCTGATACCTCAGCTTAAACTTATTGGTACCAGAGTGACATTAAGGACACAGAAACAGAACAGGAAGAGGGACAGATTAAAAAACAACCAAGACATAAAGTTTAAAAGTTTTGTAAAAATAGCATAACTATATTCCAGCTTTATTCTAAAGAACTTTCTACAGCTTCAGTGCAACTATTGAACCTTGTTTTTAATGTTTGTTTGTTTGTTTAAATTTTATTTATTTTAACTCTTTCCTGCCTGGCAGCTTCTGCAATCACAATTGCGATCTGAATGCATGGTGGTGCCAAACACATTTTGCTTTTTCAAGACAGCTATATAGAATCTCTATAGACTCCTTTTGTTCATGTGAATATTTTCTGTTTATTTATTTGTTTCTTTTGTGCTATTTCAGATATTACAATATATGTGGAAAAGCATTTATCCAATTTTAACTTAAAGTCCACTGCAAAAAAACAAAAACATTATTCTCTTTAATATTGGCTAAAACGGCATAAACTTATAAATATGCAAGCAACAAACTGTGACAATTGTAACCTCGCTTATATGTTTACAACACCTAAAACTCCTAATGTATTGGTAGATCACCTGGGCAGACCTAAGTCAAGTCAAACTGACTCAAATTTCTACATTTAGATTTTGAGATACCTAACCTGAAAGTTTGAGTTATCCTCCTAAGACCCAAACTCTTCCATGGCATTCATTTTATATTTCTCTTTGATATTTGGGCATATTGGGACCCGATGAATGTAAAAACAAAGAATTACCAGATTTTTTTTTTTTTACTGGATTTTTGTTTCTGAGAAAAATGAGCCGCCACATATGGGGATATTCGTCTAAAATTTAGATCAAACAGTGGCAGTATAATGTCCTTGTAAGTGGATATCGGGCCCTTGTAGAGCAAAATGTAGTATTTTGTCCTAGACAACCGAATGTGTGATGTCCACATATGTGGACGCCAGGTCCTAGGAGGTTAAGGATAGAAAAAAATTTGTCAAATGCACTCGAATTTAATGAAACGCACACAAATAGAAAAATGCCACAAAAGCAAACAAAACACAAACAAAGGTTTTTTGGGGGAGACAATAACTTTACAGTAAAGGTGTGACAGAAGTGACAGAAACTGAAATGAAGGAAGGATTGCACTGGGCCATGCTTAAAAGACACAGAGGATATATTGGTGTTGTGAGGTACTTAATCACATGATTCATATAATGCTGAAGATACACTTTTACTACTATTAGCTTGTCACTTCAGCAGGTGGTCTCTAATGTTTTTTCCCAAAGACTTTTATTGTTTTTGTGAATTTATTTATTTATTTTTGCTGCATTTTCTTCTTTTTCCATTGGGTTTTATGTCACTTCCATTTGTTGCTTTTGCAACAGTTTTCTATTGCTGTGTTTTCTTGAGTTGCAGTGCATTTGACCTCTCAGGGCCACCATAATATTTGCCATACAAAATTTCTAAGTTCAACTTAGAAATTTGAGTCTGTAAAATTTTGAGTGTTTGCAACAAATTGTTGTTGTTTTTTTCACTTCTGGAAACAAGCGTCCATAAACTAAGTATAAGTCTACTAATGAAGAATGAAATGTATGGGCAACCCCCCCGCTTCTAGGAGAATGTGGCTGCATGTTTGTGATATATACCTGACTCGGCCACTTCTGCAATAGGAACACCTTGCTCATGAGCCATGAATCCCAGCACTGAGAACACAGCAAAACCAGCTACAAAACTGGTACCACTGTTCAGCAAACACAGCATCAGAGAGTCTCTGCAAATCACAAAAACAAAGTGCAATGTGAAGTCACTGCGTTTAGTAATATGGGGATTTTAATATGCCTAAATTAGACTTAATTAACTATCAGCATTAATGATCAGCATACTTAGAGCAGTTGTTGTTGTATTTGTTGTAGCTTCCCAGCACAGTTAGGGTACCCACTCCGATACTGTAGAAGAAGAAGATCTGACTCCCAGCCTCCATCCACACCTGTTCCAATAAAGCAACAGTATTACACTTGTCCACCTGTACTAGACACTGTTATAGATTGGAGCTCGTACCTGAGGGTCTATCAGTCGTGAGGGTTCAGGCAGAAGATAAAACATCACTCCTTCTAATGCTCCAGGAAGAGAGAGGCCACGAATCAACAGAATTAACAACATCACATAGGGGAAGGTAGCTGTGACATATACCACCTGTGGTGAAAAAAGCAACATTTGAGGGCATTAAAATGTTTACTCCATATGCACCATATATATCTACTGTATATATAGTCATTGACCACAATTCTGCAGCTTGTGCAAAGACCTTTCCTGTAGACCTGACTCCTTTCCAGATACAAAAGTAGCAGATGATCCACATAGCGATGAGGCAAAACAGCAACTCCCATCGGATGCTACCTATTTCCTCAATGCCCCCTGAGATCGCCAGCACTCGTCGTCTAGAAGTCAATTAAATGCAGAAGGCATATGTATATATATATATATATATATATATATATATATATATATATATATATATATATATATCATGCAGACTCCACTCTCCTATAAAAAGAGATTTCAGTAATTAAGTGGGTAATTACAGTGAGACCTGGAGGGGCATGACTGTGAGGAACAGTATTTCTGATCTAAACTTTGTTCTTTTATTGAATTCATGTGCTGCAATGGTATGTCTATAACAAACACTATGTTTGAACAACACTATGTTTGTTATGGATTCTGTTAATAATATCCATGGACAGAATTTCATGGTGGATCCAAGTGTTGGAAAGCTTTCACTTTGTTAACCTCAGGTTCTATGCCTTTTTTGAGAATTATTATGGTTCTGCTGGCATTTGGCTGATTTGCAGCCAAATGTGAATTGGTGGGAGAGAATGAGAATCAGAATGAGAATCGGCATCACCAAATCTGAGATGATGGTTCTCAGCTGCAAAAGGGTGGAGTGTTCACTGTGCGCCTGTGATAAGTTGCTGCCCTAAGTGGAGGATTTGTGGGGGGGAGAGTTGTGAGCATAAAAGTGAAGCTGTCGATTTAGAGGTCAATCGACATTCCTGATCACAGATTTGATATTTGATTTTTATTTATTCATTCAGTCATAACATATTACACAAACTGTACAAAACAGTAATATAAGATCCATGTCTATACAAATAATGACTGAACAGGGTCAGGCTGAAGCAGTGCTTATATTTATGCCTAGCCTATGTTATCATTCAAGGTACCCTACCTTCCAAGTAGAAAGAAATAAAATTTGCAAACACAATAACAACATTTTTCTTGAATATAACACTCAAAAATATATCTGTAGAGCATACTTTGTAGACCGCAAATGAATTGCACATTTTTTTATGCACATATCAACATCATTTCACAATTTAATCCCAACAACAGACAAACATGTTCATTTAATCTCTTTCTTTTCTTTTCTTTTCTTTTCTTTTCTTTTTTTTTTTTTTTACAGTAAAATTACAGAAACCTCTCAGGTCATACTTACTCTGCAGTACTGAGAAAAATCTTTCACCAGTTTGGGTGTAACTTAGATTTAGCTTTAAACATTATTACATTTTCATTTTTATAACATTAAATTTCATTATATTACCTGTTTTACTCTTTTTTGTGATTTTTTTGCTAACTATTGGATTTATTATTGTGTTAAAAATCAATCCCCACAATACAGCACAATAAGTGTAAGTGAACAGTAAAACAGATGTAGGGGATTATAATCTACTACATCCTTGTTTTTATACAGAACTCCTAATGACTTTGACACTTTACCTATACAATATCAAAAGTGAGCTTTGGATAGTGAAAGAAGGAGATCACAAATAGAAGCAGTGGAAATGAACCGGTGGGTGGCTCGTTTCTCAATTACAGTAAGGAGAAGGGTAAGAAGTTCAGTCATACGGGAGGGCCCTAGAGTAGAGCCACTACTGCTCCACACTGAAAAGAGACAGCGGAGGTTTTACGGGCATTTGACTGCCTCAAGAGAACTTCCTGGGTAAGGTGCTCTGAGCATGTCGTACTCAAGTCTCTTGGCTGGTAAGGGAATTCCACCAGATAAGCCTGAGGCAGTGGCTGAACCCTGATAAGGTTACTCATAAAAATGTTATCAGTAACCTGTTTTTGTTTTCAGCTGTGGCATCAACTGTTAACTTCATTGTTAGGATAACTACAGAATGGATTTAGAATTAACTAATGATCTTGTGCAATTCTGTGACTTAACATTGTCATTTCTAGAAAAGGGCTGCATGTTGTTTTCTTGTTATAATAAAGACCTGCACAGCTTCCTCCAGCATGTAATGCCACCCTCCTGGGTGAACTGTCCTATAGTTGTCTCCAGCAGGAACAGGGGTACACCACAGGTTACCACAAATACCAGATATGGCACCAGAAATGCACCTGAATTTATAACACAATACAGAAAAAACACACCTGATGTCCAGTTTCTAGGTAACAGCAACAATCTAAAACAATAAACATTGACCTGATATATAGTTTTAGCACGTGTTAACCAATGATACAAAGATTCTTTATTGACATTATTTAGTCACATTGCCAGAGTTGTTGTTTTCTTCCATGTGAATCAAAAGGATCCTGGTGCAAGCAAACAAGCTGCCCAGGAACTCAGTGGAGCAGAGTTCATACATCTTCCTTCCGATTTAAAGGAATCAAGGTGCTGCAAAATCCAGAATTGAAGAAAAATTGGAGGAGAGAATGACTACACCAAGTCTGAAGTTATCTCTTAACCTAAAATGTTAAGGATTTTGTTCTTTTTTTTTTTTCAATGTGGGTACCAGCTGAAATTTATTTATTTTTTCTTTTAATTGAGTACCACTGACTCAATCTTTGACAGATAAATTGAGAAGCCCTTAATAAAATATAACAGGTCTTGTTATCTTCCTCTTCTTCAAATCCTCGCCATCTAAACAATTCAGAGAATGCCGTCTGTTTGAAAGCGTTTAACTTTAATTAATGTTAAGTGAAGAGCTCATCAAATACTTTTTTTTGATGAGCTTTTTTGGGATTTGTTGACACCGTGAAATTTTGAATCAACATATTTTTCCTTTAAAATGATACATTTTCTCGGATTAAACTTTTGATCTGTCATCTACATTCTATTCTGAATAAAATACTGACATTTGCCATCTCCACATCATTGCATTCAGTTTTTATTCACAATTTGTTTAGTGTCCCAACTTTTTTGGAATCC
The DNA here is from genome assembly GCF_036321145.2 of Pelmatolapia mariae. Lineage (NCBI taxonomy): Eukaryota > Metazoa > Chordata > Actinopteri > Cichliformes > Cichlidae > Pelmatolapia > Pelmatolapia mariae. The sequence continues at coordinate 17,199,750 of NC_086239.1, forward strand.
AGTTTGTATAAAAATGTATGGAACGACCAGACAACATTATGTGTGTGTTATGATTTGTTTTAATTATATAATTAGAATTGTTATATATTTGTATTGTAAATTGGTATTTAAAATTTGTGTTTACCGTTGTAAACAAATAAATAGATAAATCAGAATTGTTCTCATAACATTGATAAAGTAAAGACTGGACAGCTACTGCAGCAGCTCTTTCAGAAAGACTGTTCCTTACTTTTCTCTCTCCCTTTCTGGTGATGAAATTCATACTTTGTTACTTGTTTAACACATAAAGAAATATCAAAGTCATTTTAAGGAAAGACATTTAATTTCCTGTTATTATTTTTAAAATGGCTGCATTTCAGGGCACTTACATAATAAAGATTTATATGGTTTATTGCTCTGGGTTTATGGCAGCTTATAGACAAAAAATGTGAAATTGTATGTGAGACTCCATATAGACAGGTGGATCCATAGAGTGTAGTCGGGGAGGGGCGGATATTGTGGTGGTAAATCTTGCTACACTATAAAAAAAAAAAAAAGTAATATAAAAGTATTTTACTGTGTATTTTACAGTTTTGTACTGTTTTTCTAGAATATCATTCAATTTACATAAATAGACTGTGATTTTACATTTCAAATGTAAAATGGTCTGTATTTGTACAGCGCTTTAATAAAATAAAACATAATTTTCTTGTTTTTTAAATATGTTTGTCTGTACATATGCATATTTAGATTGTTAAAATACATTCACAAATGTATCATAATTTCACAAATATTTGTCCGTTATTTGAAAGATTGAACTGTTAAATTCAAATGTAATACTATGGAAAAATATATAAAATGATTCTTATAAACTTTTTTTTTACATCAAATAATGTTATTTAGGGCGTTCGTGGCTCAAGAGTTGGCAGTTCGTCTTGTAATTGGAAGGTTGCCGGTTCGAGCCCCGGCTCGGACAGTCTCGGTCGTTGTGTCCTTGGGCACAAGGTGTTGTGTTCACCATGCACAACACTTCACCTACTGCCTACTGGTGATGGCCAGAGGGGCCGATGGTGCGATATGGCAGCCTCACTTCTGTCAGTCTGCCCCAGGGCAGCTGTGGCTACAACTGTAGCTTGCCTCCACCAGTGTGTGAATGTGAGAGTGAATGAATAGTGGAACTGTAAAGCGCTTTGAGGGTCTCGAAAAGCGCTATATAAATGCAATCCATTATTATTATTATTTAAACCAACTGTTAACTGTATATTTCTGTACTATTCATATTGCCGCATTCATTCATTCATTGACCTTGTTTATAGGTAATTTCATTGTTTAATCACATTAAAATGTTCCTAATTTAATGTTTAAAAGCACTTGAAAAAGGCAAAATCCCATGTAAAATTAGGGCAAGCTCTCCTCGTAGCCTTTTATTCTCGTGACAGTTACAGTTTACACAACACAAGCACCTTCCCTCGTAAAACCCCCCTATGGTTACAAAAGACAAGGCACCGTGTGTGTGTATGTGTGTGCACGTGTGTGTGTGTGTGTGTGTGTGTCTCTGTGTGCGTGACTTCCTGATCACAACTGTTTTAACAACATCCTTGGTCAAAAGAGGGTAATCTCCCCTACACCTAATATATGGCTCAATTCCTCTATTGGTTCACCATGCACAACACAGGTGAAGCCATAAAAGGGCAGGAAGTTTACCAAGCAACAAACAGAACCTTCACATGGGATGTGTCTGTGATAAAACACTACAGCCTCCCCCACAACCTCGACAGGCTGGGGAGGGGGACAAAGGAATGTCTTTGATCACACAGTTTGAAACAATGTAGAGATGGTAAGCATAAAAATGACAACATTTAATAATTCACTTTAATAGAGGAAAGTTTGGGTAAGTTTGTAGGTCCGTCATATGTAGACATAACAGTGAACACCATCCCCACAAATACCATGGCCATGGAAGCAGAAGTACAGTGGCTTGCAAAAGTATTCGGCCCCCTTGAACTTTTCCACATTTTGTCACATAACATGAATCAATTTTATTGGAATTCCACGTGAAAGACCAATACAAAGTGGTGTACATGTGAGAAGTGGAACGAAAATCATACATGATTCCAAACATTTTTTACAAATAAATAACTGAAAAGTGGGGAGTGCGTAATTATTCAGCCCCCTGAGTCAATACTTTGTAGAACCACCTTTTGCTGCAATTACAGCTGCCAGTCTTTTAGGGTATGTCTCTACCAGCTTTGCACATCTAGAGACTGAAATTCTTGCCCATTCTTCTTTGCAAAACAGCTCCAGCTCAGTCAGATTAGATGGACAGTGTTTGTGAACAGCAGTTTTCAGATCTTGCCACAGATTTTCGATTGGATTTAGATCTGGACTTTGACTGGGCCATTCTAACACATGGATATGTTTTGTTTTAAACCATTCCATTGTTGCCCTGGCTTTATGTTTCGGGTGGTTGTCCTGCTGGAAGGTGAACCTCCGCCCCAGTCTCAAGTCTTTTGCAGACTCCAAGAGGTTTTCTTCCAAGATTGCCCTGTATTTGGCTCCATCCATCTTCCCATCAACTCTGACCAGCTTCCCTGTCCCTGCTGAAGAGAAGCACCCCCAGAGCATGATGCTGCCACCACCATATTTGACAGTGGGGATGGTGTGTTCAGAGTGATGTGCAGTGTTAGTTTTCCGCCACACATAGCGTTTTGCATTTTGGCCAAAAAGTTCCATTTTGGTCTCATCTGACCAGAGCACCTTCTTCCACATGTTTGCTGTGTCCCCCACATGGCTTATGGCAAACTGCAAACGGGACTTTTGCACGACTAATAGTTGTCCTATGGACAGATTCCCCCACCTGAGCTGTAGATCTCTGCAGCTCGTCCAGAGTCACCATGGGCCTCTTGGCTGCATTTCTGATCAGCGCTCTCCTTGTTCGGCCTGTGAGTTTAGGTGGACGGCCTTGTCTTGGTAGGTTTACAGTTGTGCCATACTCCTTCCATTTCTGAATGATCGCTTGAACAGTGCTCCGTGGGATGTTCAAGGCTTAGGAAATCTTTTTGTAGCCTAAGCCTGCTTTAAATTTCTCAATAACTTTATCCCTGACCTGTCTGGTGTGTTCTTTGGACTTCATGGCGTTGTTGCTCCCAGTATTCTCTTAGACAACCTCTGAGGCAGTGGCCCCCCACACCCTCTAGCAGATCATTACATGAAGGAACCTTTTTAAAAAAAACAAGCGCGTCCATGCTCACAGGTGTACACACAGGTGATCACACACACAAACTACACCCTTTTTGGCTCCTACCTCAAAGCACACTGTGCGCTGTCGATCTCACGTGCTGTACAATAATGTTTAATATTTAGTATTTACTGTCATATTCCCATATATCATTGTGATGTTGTTTATTATTCTCGTTTTCTTCTGCTTGCTTTCTTTTTTCTTTCTCAACAGGTGATCCAGGTGATCGATATATGTATTTTTTGTCTGCTTATTCTGTTGGTTTTTGTTTTTTGCCCTTTTCCCCCGTCCCTCTTCTCAGTTTTTTTTCTTTCCCTCTTTCTTTCTCCCCTTTCTTTCCACCAGTCAAGTCTGTCCCGTATTCAGCAAGTGAAAATAAAATAAACAATAAAAGGTGAATCAAATGGACCATTACGGCAAGGCTGGGATGGTCCATTTGGTAAAGTAAATCCGTTGGGTATCTTTCTTCGCCTTTAGACAATAATTCTAATGGCAAAAGAACCAAACGGGACAGGTTAAAAAAAAAAAAAAAAGACAACCTCTGAGGCCGTTATAGAGCAGCTGTATTTGTACTGACATTAGATTACACACAGGTACACTCTATTTAGTCATTAGCACTCATCAGGCAATGTCTATGGGCAACTGACTGCACTCAGACCAAAGGGGGCTGAATAATTACGCACACCCCACTTTTCAGTTATTTATTTGTAAAAAATGTTTGGAATCATGTATGATTTTCATTCCACTTGTCACATGTACACCACTTTGTATTGGTCTTTCACGTGGAATTCCAATAAAATTGATTCATGTTTGTGGCTGTAATGTGACAAAATGTGGGAAAGTTCAAGGGGGCCGAATACTTTTGCAAACCACTGTACATCCTATCAAGAAGGGCCTGAGTAAATCTCGTTATCTCAGCTGGACATTTGTCAAAGCTGAGAAGTCACCTAAAGAAAGCTCCAGGCGATCCAGAAGACAAGAAGGACTACTGCTGCTTAAGCAAAAACCCTCAGTGATCCCTTGTGTGTCAGGAGTATTCGAACCGTTCAGACACATTTTCTCTAAACACTGCATCTCTGTGACTTTCAAACCCCAAAACACGCTGCTCCAAAAATTGGTTTACCCCAAGGATCCCCTGGCACAAAAAGTAATATAGTGTACGCTGGTCAATGTACGTAGAAAATGTGTACTTGATAGGCTATACGTTATAGGTAATTGCTCAAAGATGGCAGAGGTGTTCTCAGTGTATAGTTCCCTTATGCTACCTATACCTCTGATTCGTCAGGCCTCAAATTTAGTATCCAACAAAGATGATATAAAAATGTGGTTATTACTTATTGGAGAATAGGTAAAAATATTTTGAATGCCCAAGCATTTTTTTAAATTGCTTTATAATGTGCAGAGATTGACTGATGATTATATTCCTCTTCACATTGTTAACTATAGTCAGGATGCACATAGTAAGGCAGGGAGAGAATGTGGCCTACTTGTATTAAATTAAATCTGAAGATACGTTGGGGGTGAGCCATTTCAGTTTTTTAACCACAGAGAAGTGGCATTTAGGTTGGCAGCCCAGTAGTATGAGTGGAGGTTCAACAGAGACAGTCCACCAAGCTTTTTTGGTCTTTCTAGAAATTCTCTTCATGCACTGGCTTTTTGTTCCGTATAAATGGGGAGAAAAAATGATTAAATATTTTAAAAAAGGATACTGGTATAAAGACAGAAAATCTGACAAACTATCCCTGTTGGAATGGTCTATGTCCTTGCTGGTAATCTTAGGCCTTAGTCACCAGCACCTTCCTGTGGCCATGAAAAACTGATGGCTGCAGAGTGACTTTACTGAATGTTTTTGAGGTGCGGAACCAATTATAGACAGCTGATTATCAACGTGTCGTTGTTTAGTTCATTATTGGAAGTCCAGGAAGACCACAATATGTGAATTTTTAACACTGTGTGTCTGACAAGGAGATCAGCAACACGGACACCACAAGGGACCGTTCTCTCCCCTTTATCTTCACCCTCTACACCACAGACTTTAGCCACTGCACAGAGACCTGCCATCTTCAGATGTTTTCTGATGATTCTGCTGTGATTGGATGCATCAGTGAGGGTGATGAGACAGAGTACCGGGCTGTGGTTGACTCCTTTGTTATGTTGTGTGAGCAGAATCATCTGTAGCTCAACGTGACAAAGACCAAAGAATTGATTGTGGACTTCAGGAGGACCAGGAAACCTTTAACCCCTGTTTCAATCCAGGGGGTTGATGTGGACATTGTGGAGAACTATAAATACCTCGGAGTACACATACTGGACAGGGTTAAAAACACTTGTACATCATTGCAAGGCCATTGCAAAGGTCGGAATGAAATGAGAGATGTTATTAGAAGACTGGTGTAACTGGATGGCTTAAAGTTGTGGGTGCAGTGCCAAAACTTGCTCTTTTGACTAATATTCTTATTCTAGGATTATTTGGGGGGTTTATTGATATGGAGCAGAACTGAAGATTAGAAAGAGGGGTTAACTAGAGAATCCACACCCAAGTCCCATAAGTAATAATAACCAGTGTTCCAGGGTTTTAGTCAAACTTCTACACAGATCAGACACAATGAAAACTTCTCTCCCCATGTTTTCTCAGCAGTGTGCAAACAGAGCATTCATGTTTATTGCATGTATTTCTCTTGATAGGTGCCATTACATAACATGTCTGTCAAAATACAATTATCAGTTGTGTTGATGTTAAGGTTAATTAAATTAACTTGTGGAATATTCCCAGGTTTGCGCTTTCCTCTACACACACTCAAAGTAAAAATTAACAATACAAACATATCAGAAATAATTCTCTGTCCACTTAGTGTGATGTTTAATATGATATCAAAATGCAATAGCATTTTCATTTTTTAATGACTCAGATCAATAACACAAACATAGGTTTTCTTCTCCATTGGCCCAACAGCAGTTGTGGCATCAGTTTCAAATGCAGATCACATTATTGTGGAGGAATTTTGGTCCACTTTTCTTTACAACATTGCCTCAGTTCATTGACATTTGCAGACATCTGTTTATGGACAGCTGTCTTATATTTTCGCTGCATTAATTCAGTTGGGTTGATATCAGGACTTCGTCCAGGCCATTGTAACACTTTGATTCTTTTATTGTTCAGCTTTCAGCTGGAGATTTCCTGTTGTGCTTGAGATCACTCTCCTTTTGCATGAATCAGCATGTGCCAGGAAGAGGAATTCATGGCTGAGTCAAGCACTGCAATGTGCTCATGTCGTGTAACTGCAAAATAAGCTCAAATCATCATCTCTCCACCACTGGACAGTTGGTATGAGGTGTGTGTGCTGCTATATTGTTTGGTTTTCTCCGAATTCTCCACTCTCCACTTTGAGCTCATCTGTCTAAAAACTATGGAACTCCAAAGTGTTCAAAATTAAATAAATAAATAGCACATGATGAAATAAATAACTATGTGAATAAATAAGACACAGATATGTAATGCGAGAATGATATTGTGAAATAATGGAACACATTTTGAAAAAAAAAGCTCATTATTGTGAAATATATTGCATTCTGCTATATAAATTTACTTATTATTGTGAAATATTATTTCATGGTCATTATTTTTCACAATAACAGAGATTATTCCTGAGGCATTTTATTTATTTCCAGCCGTTTTTAATCCAAAATGGCCTTTTTTCAAAGTCAGTCTTTATTTCAAAATCCCGTTTTCCCCCAATGGCCTATTTATTTCATAATGCGACTTTTCAGCAGAATGACTTTGTCTGTCAATCAGTGTGAGTGGGCTGGACCTTTGCGCCTATTGGCTTATCTTTTACTTTCGACTAGTTTTCCTGGATACCTGCTCCACGGACGGCTGCCACAGCTAGCAAAAACATGCTAGGTCAAAAGTCACGGAGGATGGCGGACTGGTGTGAACTTCAGTCAATTCTGCTCATTTTAGCAGATCAGATAGAGAGGGATAATTTACCAGTAGATATTGTTTTGAGTCGTTTAGATGATGTTTCTGAAATGCTTGGGATGATAATTGCTCTTCAAGATGTTAGCATCGATGACAACATTGTCGAAAGTTTAAGATCAATTCAGCACCGTGTTCGTTTGGAATACGCCGAGGAAGAACTGTCTTCAAATGTTGGTCGTCCACGTCTTGAAATCCCGGCTGCAGCACTCAGGACTTTAGTGCTGTCCGGGATAACCATCGGGGTAATTGCCGATATGTTTTCTGTGTCTCCGAGCACAATTAGGAGGAGAATGACGGAGGAACGTCTAAGGTAAGTTTACGCTGTAATTTAACACCTGTGTGAGTCTGTACACAGCATTATTTAGATGTTGACCTTAATTATGACGTTTGACATTGAAATATTATCGCTTACTTTTTTATTGTGACTGTCTAAAATAAGTGGGGCAGCTACGGCTAAAGCTATCGGCGCCATCTCGGCGTTGATACACGTTTAGCCGGCGCAGTGTTAGCTGTTAGTGTGTTAACTCGGAGACTGGGGGCAGTGGAGCCTGTAGGAACCTTTTACACAGAGAGTAGACCCACCAGCTTTCCACAATCTACTTACTTATCACATCTTGGTAGACAGCAGGCTCATTAGTGCTTTAAATAGTACATAGTTGAATGTTTCATTGCTGTTTGCAGCTGATTGTTCTCTGATAACACATAAATAGCGATGTTAAATAGCGAGTTTATTGAAATGGTTTTGTCTATTACAGCAGCGTTTTAAATATCATACTTTCTCTGGTGTCTTCAGTCAAGCTAAAACAAGAATACATTTACGTCCTTGGTTCTTTCAGGAAAACGTTTTGTTGAGATTTGCTGTTATACTAAAAAAAAATTTATGTGCAGAAAATCTGATAGGTATTCTTCTATTGGAGATGAGGACTTGGATGCAAAAGTGCTGGACATTCAGCGTCATCACCCAAATGCCGGCTGCAGAATGATGATCGGACATCTACGATCCAGAGGCATACACATTCAAAGTAAGCTGATATTGTTTGAATATCCAAACACCAGGAAAGCATGTGTCAGTGTGGCCATGATGTGATATTTTAATGTTTCCATCAAAAATGAATAGGCATGTTCTCATCACTGTTATGCAGTTATGTTCCTGTTTGAACCAGTTTGTACACAATTCTCTCTCCTCAGTAAATCTGTACAGCACTTGGATACTTACCTGAAGCAATGAAGATCTGTCCCATAAGCATTACAGTGTTTACAATACAGTCTTTTTGTAGTTGGTAGTACTAAGACATGATCTGTTTGTTAATCAGGATTTCGACTGATTTATTCAATGAGGCGGTCATGATGTGACGGTTATCTATTCAGACTGCAAGGCGTCGTCAGTACAGTGTACCAGCACCAAATCACCTTTGGCATATCGATGGAAATCATAAACTAATTCAGTCAGTACTTGCATCACCTTTTCCCTATTCCATTGAAGTAACAGGATGCATGTATAAAATTGTAAAATGAAGCCTTGAGTTTGTAAATGTCATCTTAAATGCTGTCATATAAGGCAATTTACAGGATTAGCTATAGTCATGTCTGAGGCTTTACATTATGCATGTGATTCCTTGCACTACAGATCTTTCTGTAAAGTGTTTAAGTTTCCCTTCTATTATTTCTTTTACATTCCTGTTATAACATGTTGTCACTTAATATGGAACTGAAATATTGGTCTTGCTTTTTCCTTTAAAGGTAGTATTCTTCTGTAAAAATGTAACTGGCGACATGACAATGTTTTTTCTTGTTTTGTTTTTTTTAATTCTGCCTTGTCAGATGGAGATTTGTTGTCCATGGTGGGATAGATGGTTTTTCTAGGTTAATTGTCTACCTTAAAGCTGCCACCAACAACAAAGCTACAACAGTTATTGATGGTTTCTTGTCAGCAATCAGACAATATGGCATACCGTCAAGAGTCCGGTAAGAGGTGTTTAACAAATACAGTATGCCAAAAAACTCTGTATTGGACAGCAGTTATATTCAGATTGTTACTCTCACTGACTCGGATCAAAACTTCTCTACTTTTTTTCCAGGTCAGACAAAGGAGGGGAAAATGTGAAGGTTGCACATTTCATGGTGCAGACAATGGGGGAGAACAGGAACTCTCACATTACAGGCAGAAGTGTTCACAACCAGCGGTAAGGACAAGTAAATTGATGGCCTGTCTTACATTTTTTTCCACACATGCAATTGTAATAAAACAAATGGTTTCTGAGAATAATTGACTGGTTTCACAGCACATTAACACTACACTAATAATTGACTTGGAAGGCTGTTGATGTAGGAAAGCCTGAAAAACCATAAATGAACAATTTCCCTCACTGTGTCTTACAGCATTGAGCGCCTGTGGAGGGATGTATATGAAAACGTCCTTGACCTTTTCTACACAATCTTCACCCAGCTGGAGATTCAAGGACTGCTCAACCCTGGTGAAGAAATTGACTTGTTTGCACTGCACAGATGCTTTTTGCATCACATTCAACATCATCTTCAGTCATTCCAGGAAGCATGGAATCAGCACGGACTCAGAACAGCAAACAACCATTCACCTCTGCAACTCTGGTTGCTGCACAGAAAGGAGGGACAAGATTTGTCACAGGTACATGACTATTTGATCCGTATTTGTTCTTATATGTAACAGATAGCAACTCTGCTATCTGTAGTGGAGATGAGTTTATTTCTACTGTGCAAGTTGGTGTACCAAATATTTCTCCTGTAAGTGAAAATGTCTCCCAAGCCATTCTCTCCTTTTATTCCATCTGTCAGGTATAGATGGCAATACTTTAAACAAAGTTAAATTTGTTATACCTGAAAAGAACCAATCCTGACCTAGAATGGGTGAATGAATAATTATGCCTTAGAAACTCACATAGGCCCTGACAGACTCAATAAGTCCATCTAGGAACAGCTGCAGGAATCACCACTTCAGTTTAGATTTAAGACATGTGCATGCTCTTTCAGGTTGATGAGGATTATGGTGTGGGCTGGACAGGACCACATAATCACCGCCCATCAAATGAGATCATTCCTGAGATTCAGCTCCCTCGTGCACTGAGTGAACGAGAGCTTGCTGTGCTACCAAACAACAACGTTTCACTCAGTCAAGCTTTGGATACCTACTGTGAAACTGTTCAGTCACTCAAACTTATGTTTGATACCACACCTTAACTGAATAATTTCTTCAACAGATTTGATTCAGCCATGAGGCAGTCTCCAACATCGGCTGCAGACTCACCCACCCCCACTGCTGCTGTTCCACCTCTGACACCTCAGACACTTCACACCTCCTCTATTCACCCTGCTCACTCCTCCCCACCCCCAACAACAGCATCCAATACACACTCAACACAAGGCTCCAGCCTGTCTCTCTCAACCACCCAGGTTAGGAGGGAACTGAGGAGGATTAATGGCAAGAAGGCAGCGGGCCCAGATGGCATCAGCTCGAGGGTCGTCAGGTCCTGCGCGGACCAACTGTGTGGTGTGATGGAGCACCTCTTCAACCTGAGCCTGAGGCTGGGAAGAGTCCCACAGCTCTGGAAAACCTCCTGTGTTGTACCAGTGCCAAAGACTTCACGCCCCAAGGACCTCAACAGCTACAGGCCGGTGGCTCTGACATCCCACCTGATGAAGACCCTGGAGCGGTTGGTCCTGGCTCAGCTTCGGCGCCTTGTGAGCTCATCACTGGACCCACTTCAGTTTGCCTACCAGCCTGGCATTGGAGCGGATGATGCCGTCATTCACCTCCTACATCGCTCCCTCGCTCACCTGGAGACCGCTGGAAGCACTGTGAGAATCATGTTCTTTGATTTCTCCAGTGCCTTCAACACTATTCTTCCCTCGGTTCTGAAGGACAAGCTGGAGAACTCTGGAGTGGACCATCACCTCACTACCTGGATTTTGGACTAACTCACCGACCGACCACAGTATGTGAGGACTCAGGGCTGTGTGTCGGACAGGGTCGTCTGCAGTACGGGGGCCCCACAGGGAAAGGTTCTGGCTCCGTTCCTCTTCACCATCTACACTGCAGACTTCTCCCACAACTCCACCCAGTGCTTCCTGCAGAAGTTCTCTGATGACTCTGCTATAGTCGGCCTCATCACTGATGGGGACGACAAGGAGTACAGAGGACTGACTCAGGACTTTGTGGACTGGTGCCAGCTGAACTACCTCCAGATCAATGCCAGTAAAACCAAGGAGCTGGTGGTAGACTTCCGCAGGCACAAACATCCTCCACTGCAACCACTGAACATCCAAGGTATGGACATCGAGGCTGTGGACAGCTACAGGTACCTTGGTGTTCATCTGAACAACAAACTGGACTGGACTCATAACTCAGACGCCCTCTACAGGAAAGGGCAGAGAGGACTGTACCTGCTGCGGAGACTCAGGTCGTTTGGAGTGGAGGGCCCACTCCTGAAGACCTTCTATGACTCTGTGGTGGCCTCAGCCATCTTTTATGGTGTGGTCTGCTGGGGCGGCAGCATCTCTGCTGGGGACAGGAAGAGACTGAACAGGCTGATCTGAAGGGCCAGCTCTGTTCTAGGATGCCCTCTGGACCCAGTGGAGGTGGTGAGTGACAGGAGAATGGCGGCTAAGCTGTCATCCCTGTTGGACATCATCTCCCACCCCATGCATGAGACTGTGACAGCACTGAGCAGCTCCTTCAGTGGGAGACTGCGGCACCCACGGTGTGGGACGGAGAGATTTCGCAGGTCTTTCCTCCCCACTGCTGTCAGACTCCACAACAAAGACTTTAACTGATCAAACACACACATCCACAAATGTGCAATAACACAAATGTGCAATAATCTTTTCTGGCATCGTTGTATTTTTACTCAGTTGTATATAGCATTTGTATTCTATTTTTATCTTATTGTATATTTTATTCTATTTTATTCTACTGTATATAGTATTTTATTTTATTCTATTCTGTACAGTTGTGTACTGTATTTATTTTATTTTATTCTAATTTTTGTTTCATAACTTTTGCACTGTCCACTTCCTGCTGTGACAAAACAAATTTCCCACGTGTGGGACTAAAAGGTTATCTGATCTTATCTTAACTCTTCAAAGTAAGCAGGTGCAATATGTTCACACCCCTTTTTTAAGTTTCTACATCTATGGCTTTGTAGCTAATACTGACTCATTCAACATAACCAATTTCATTTTGAACAAAACAGTGAGTGGCTATAAAACAGGATTTGTTTTACACAGCTGTCACTTACAATAAAATAAAAGTGATTTGATATTAGGGCTGCTCAATTAATCGAATTTTAATTGTGATTACGATCTGGGCTTTCAACGATCATTAAAAATGACTGAGCCGATTATTAGCTCCTCCTCTCGCGCTGCTCCGTGTGGCAAATCGAGCACACCTCTCTGCGTTTCGAACAAGCGTCACAACAATTAAGAGGACCCGAGGGAAGCTCGGAAAGCTAAGCAGAAGTTATTTGGTGAGGAGAGGATAATGGCTGCTGAAGAAAGAATGCCGTTGGTTGAAAAGAGAGGTAAAACGACTTAAGTGGTGTGGAAACATTATGGGTTCGCGGAGTCAGACGTGGATCAAGTAGACATAGTGTGGAAACTTTGCTACGGTGTCGTAGCTGCACCACAGAGCAACACTACAAATTTATTCAATCATTTGAAGACCGCTCACAAAGTGACATACGATTAAACAATGAAGGAACATAAAGAAAAAACTCTTGACAACAGCTGCTTCATCCTCACAGACTTCCATTCACGTTACCCTGTACAACGCGACTAAATATCCCACCAGCTCCCAGAGACACAAGGAGATAACAAACGTGGTAACGTTTTCCTCGCCAAAGACCACTGCTCAATTAACACAGTGAACAACCAGTATTATGCAGTATTTTGAAGTTCACTAAACATAGATGTTTACATTTTTCATTTATTTTTTATATTGCAAACTAGGGCTGCCACGATTAGTCGACTAGTCACGATTACGTCGACTATCAAAATCGTCGACGACTGATTTAATAGTCGACGCGTCGTTTGAAGCTTTGTAAGATCACAAAAGATGCAGGAATAAGTAGTAGGATTTAAGAGTGTAATAACGGACTGAAACAGAAGATGGCAGCACTGCATGTACAAGGATGCCAGCTGCCGTTAAACCCCGAAGAAGAAGAAGTAGCTCTGTCCCAGAATTCATGGCGCAGCCCAGCTCAGTTTCCAACAATGGCGGCAGCTAGGTAGTTTTAATATTACTCTTATTATTCTTTCTGGGTCACAAAATAAACGTTTAACATGTTTTCAGGCGAGAATGTAACTGTATAAACCTCAAATATCTGCTCAGTTTATCAAGACACCACATATTTTCAAAAGCGCTCCGACGTTTTCGGAGACGTCTGTTAACCACTAGCTCGATAGCTAGCCGGGGGAAAGGCTCACTAGAGCCCGTGAGAACACCGGACTCCCGGCAAATCGTTTTCAAACCCACCGCCGTCTTTCGCTACTCAGGTTAAACATGATATATAAGTCACTTAGATAACTTAAAAATGTTATTGTTTGGCTTTTTTTTAGTATTTTATTTGTTCCTGAGTAAATCGGTTTGCCTGAGATTAAAGTTATAGTTTTTACATAGCTGAATAAACGTCAAGCAGACGACTGGTTATCAGAAGTGTGAGATGCTCGAGAATATACTCCGGTGTCCCGTTATATTTTAGATAGCAAGGAGTTTGTTAAACTTCACCGAAACAATCTGCAAATTTCATTAAAATTTAATAAACTATCGTCTTGTCTTTATTTTTAGTTAGCACATACTTTAAACACTTAAAGCTGTAAGCTAATGATCGTTATATAAGAGCAGATGCATGCTGGTGCAATAAGCTGTACGTTTTACGTCCAATGGATGCATGACCTGATTAGTCGACTAATCGCAAAAATAATCGGTGACTAGTCGACTATCAAAATAATCGTTTGTGGCAGCCCTATTGCAAACATTTGCACTGTTATCAGTATTTGCACACTATTTTATATTATTTTTTGACATCTTTAAAGCCATTATTGAATACATTGTTATTGTTAAATTAATATCGTCAAATAATTGAGATCTCAATTTCAGTGAAAATAATCGTGATTATCATTTTTGCCATAATCGAGCAGCCCTATTTGATATTCATTTCTTGGATGTACAGTACATGTCAACTCTGAGCAGATTTAATACAATGCACACAGTACAGTAGTATAACATCTTAATGCAAATAATTTTTCCAGTAGCGAGAATAAACTAAACATACTGTGTAATTTATAATGTACAGTGAACAACTGATTGTGTTTTCTGAACTCTTTGTAATATAAACTGACAAGCCATAAATGCTCACCTGTACTGTGTATTTTTCACTGTCAAGTGTATTAAAGGAACTAGAACTTACTAGATTGTCAGTTTCTTTGAACACTGAGTACAGTAATGTGATGCAAGAAAGAAAAAAATGGTCTAATCTTACCATGTGGTTATGGAATCAATCCTAAACCAGACCAAAACCTGAGTCAGTAGAGTTGAGACACACCTCAATGTCCATCAGAAATGACTCATAGGTACAGTAGTGTGCAGGAAGACGTAGAACTTCAAAACAGGTGGAAGACTTTGGAAGACTGCTGTTGACCACTTCCAGTCATTTCTCTCGGCAAGACTTCCCATCCTGTCCAAAACTTGATGAGGGCTTTTCGTTGTGCACAAGACGCTGCAATGGAACATTGTTTTGAGCTATAATGACATCCTATATCCATTATTTTGAATCTTTTATGGAGAAATACCATAAAAGATGAACAATTACATAAAGAGCACGAGACATTTTTGCCCCACTCAAATTGCTGTTGTAGCTGTCATAGATATTTTTATGGTAACAAAGCTAAAAGTAGTTACATACAATTATAATGCAACTGACAATGCCACCACTCTGTTTTTTATGTATTGCATGGAGGCAGTATGGAGCAAATAAGAAAACAAAATTATACTATAGTGTACTTTGTTAATGACCCGAGATCACTGGACTGTATATAATTTACCAAAGTATAATCAGAGAAAACCAATAGCAAAATACCTATCGCAGCATACTTACCATTTTCAATGAAGGACCGAAGGTAGCCTGCCACTCTGCATTTATCCTCAAGAGAGCATTCCTCTCCCTCCTCAGCTTCATCTTCTGTGGCAGGCCACACTATCCTTTCTAGAATAGACTGCATAAAATAGTTCACCTTGGTTAATTTTTTCTCTTAAATGCTACAAGATAAAATAAGCTTAATTTGTCATTTTATATCTTTACTTATCTTGTAGTCTTAAGAGCGTCAGCAACATTAGGTGTATTTTTATTAAATGTAACCCAGCTGTTCAACTTGCCCAAGCATACAAAATAGTATATTGATGTTTTGTGTCAACAATTAATGTGCATCCTTCATAAATTAACCAAATACCTTTACTATTCAGATGTTAAAAGATGTGACCTGACTTTACCTCACAACAGGGAGCAGTCTCTGATTCCCTTGGTAAGAAAAGAGGAATGATGTCTGATCTTTCTGTCAGAAGCGGCCATACCATGGTCTCCTTAAGCCCTTTCCTCAGCTGCTTGACTTGACGGCTTGTTCGTGTTATGACCTACAACAGTGAGACCAAACCAAAACTGAAGTGTGAGTCCGTAAAGTAAAACACACTTTAAATGTTAAATACTTAAAGAACATCCACTGTACTGGTAAAACCATTTCAAATGGCCTCCAAAGAGATTTTTTTTAATGTATATGAAAAATGTACTTATTCACATCCGAAGGTTTGATTTGCTTTTCTATTTAAAATTTACATTTATTGGGGAGAGTAAGTCCGTACTCACAGCGTGGAATAGCAGACGTTTATACAGCCACTTTCTATTGGTTTGTGTGACACCTGGCAGGTCCCAAGCCAGGGCTAGCTCGAGAACATTTCTTCGTTCCAGTTCTGTTAATTCAGCAGCGTCATCAAGCTAGGACAGAGGAAAAAAAATTAGTAGTCAGTAGTAGGTACTGATGGCTATTCAATCTTGTCTCTAAATTTAATATTTAGTGAAATAGTAATTCTTTAAAATAATGGTACAAAAATACAAACCAGCTGAATAGTGCTGCGGATATCAATATCAGGGCAATCCTCAATCTGAACTATAGCTGTTTCAGGTGAGCCACCAAAAAGGACATGGATGATTGCAGGACTTATACCAGACACACATGGTCCACCATGAATGAATGAATGTCCCATTATTCTTCCTAAGATCAAACATAATAAATTCACTTAGCCTAACATTGCATGGGGGTAAAAACAAACAGTTTTGTAACTGTATTCAATCTATTTTTCATCTTTATGGTTACAGTTAGGATAATGTAACACAAGTAATGCTGTTTCCTTTAGTGCTGCACATGTATTATTTTAAATTACTCTTCCTCTTATTTCTGTACATAACTTTCTTCCCTGCCACCAAAAACATGTCACTCTCAAGCAATGTCTGAGAAGTGGAAGTGTTCTGGCTCACCGTCAAACAGTCTTGTAAGATCTGTGTTCCCTGAAAAGAGTACAGCTAGGTTATGTTGAGTATGAGAAATCCAGGCAGTAATTGTAACACAATTAACTCATTTACATAACAAACACATTTTCTTTACATGATGAAATATTCTCTTATTTAATCCACTATACATGTTCCCAGTCTAAATATAACATACATACCAAAATTCAAATGCAAACCAGACTGTACTAGAGAAACTGCCTTTGAGAAGAAGAATCTCTTCACCCCTTCTCCAACAGCAACATCCCCTAAAAGGAAGAAGAAAAAAAACTTCAGATTAGTCAGTCACTGGATTTCTAATGTTTTCCCAATACCTTCCAGTTTGCAGATGACAGGGCCCGCCCACTCTACCTTTGGGGCTTTGTAGAGGGAAATAAGTGATCTCTGTTGATCCACAATACTTTCCCGCAAGTCCATTTGCAGGACTACTGCCTTTCTGGTCTCATACTTTGAAAGTAACTCAGACTTGTAGAGCCAGGCTGCTCTGGTTGCATCTTGTTCACATTTCCACTCTGAAAGGTACACATTTGTATGGCTCAATCAAAAGAAATAAAATATATGTATTTTTTGCCATTTGTCTGGTATCTTCCTAACTTAATTCCTGTCACTACCTGGTTTTTCCACTAGAAGTGACTTTTCCTCATCTTGATGAGATGCATCTTCCTGCACTACCATATCACCTGACGATTGCTCTGCTCTTGCTGAGGTTATGGTGGATTCCAAGATGATACCATCTGGTTCCTCTACCCCGCAGGACAGATTCCAGGCATCACTGTTGCTACAGGATGGGACCTCTGACCTTGCTGTTGTACTACGAGTCTGCCTAGCCTGACTTTCAGTAACAGACTGAGGTTCAGCACCACTCAATGAACTGTGAGAGGGATTGGCAGAGATTTCAGCATCCATCACCAATATATATAAAGTGGACTTACTTAGTTTCCACACTGTATACTAAAATATATAGAAAATCAAAGATGTTCCTTACCTTGTGCATTTAGTGATGTGGTTTTTCATTTTATTTAAAGGAATGTTAATGTCACAATTCAGGCATTTTGTGGGGGGTCCTTGTTGCTGGAGGGTTGTCAGGCTCTACAGAGAATATGGAGATAAAAAAAATATATATACATTTGGTGCATACTATGATAAAAAATATTTTGACAGTTCTGCAATCGCATTTGCCAACGTGAGAAGCAGAAACAAATTGTAAACACAAAATGACATCTCCTTCTAAACCTTTTCTAACAATTGCTTACATACACAATCAGAACCATTATTACTCATATGCAGTCATGTTTCTAACCAGCTGACAGCTAAAGTGATTTGACACATAGCTGAGCTTAGCTAGCCATTTAAACTAGTTTATTAATACATGCAAATAAAATATTCTGACCCTAGTCATTACTCACGTCTTCCAAATCAATACTTTTCTGCAGTGGCCTTATATAGATCAAAGCTTGTCCAATTCCACTCAATGGACTGCGGAGATATCGCACTGTATATCCAGTGTCTGGGCTTGGGATTGTGCACAGGTTACGGCTTCGTGTTGTACCCGAGATTCTCAGCAGTTCAAACCCTCCTGTGTCTTTTAGCTGAGGGAAGGTATCCTCAATCTTTGCCTTGACCACTTCTGGGTCATCATCACTTCCTGTAAAACACATTACTTACTGTACATTACTACAAAAATGGTACATATAAGAGTAAAAAAGTAGTTAAACTAAATCTTGAAATATTAACAAGTGACATGTAGCATCACCTTGGAATGAAATCCGTTTCTCTCCAAGTCCAGCTGCTGCTAGGTCAAATTTGACTGCTTTAGCTGGCACTGTGTCTGACATATGATCATGTAAACAGAAGAAGGTGTGTGTGTAAATGGAGCGGCATGCTTTCTTGGAAGAACGCGGGGTCAGAGATGAAAGTGGCGCTGAGGAAGGCCTCACTCTGTAAGGGGCAAACAGTCTTGCGACTTCAGCTTTAAAAAGGGAAAAACAATATTAAAGAAAAAATTCTAAAAGCTTAGATTAATTGCTACTTAATTTGCAAGTATTATACCCGCTTACAAAATCACTACATTGAACTAAAATTGCTTTATTTTCGTTCACATAGATTACTTGACTTCCATATTAGCAGAGAAGATAAGACACTTTAAAACGTCATGATTTAACTATTACCTACAACAATGTAAATAGTGATACAGACATTAACCCAGAAGACGATTATCTTCTCTTACCTAATTTATTGAGTTCTTTGCTATGATAAAAACAGTATAAAAAATCTGTGACTGAACTGATTAAAAAGCTCATTTTTGGCAGACAGACTAACCAAGCAGTAATAACATATCGTTACTTACCCTGAACAGCGTTTCGTGGAGTGGAGCTAGCTGTGATAGCATTAGCATTTGCTAACGTTAAAACTGTGCTGTTTTGATGAGAACTTGGACAAGGGACCGCTTCATCTCCAGTACACTGCTGCAATACTCTCTCAGACTGAGGCGAAGACGTACAATCTAAGCGGTTAGCAACTTCTCTGAGTAACTCAGAAACGGACTTGTCTCCTGCAGCCATGCCCTTCACAAGCACCTGTAACGTTATTCGCGCCCAGTGTTTTACATTTGTCGGTGTCTTAACTTTATTTCGAGCTGCACAATGCCGCCGTCTGCGTAGGAGACGCACTGCACCATTAGACCTAAATCGACACTTCATGTGCTATTACTTATGTCTGAGCAAAGGAGCAACCAATCACACAACTGGCTCCGCCCTGTCTTTCTTGATTGACAGACAAAGTCATTCTGCTGAAAAGTCGCATTATGAAATAAATAGGCCATTGGGAAAAACGGGATTTTGAAATTAAGACTGACTTTGAAAAAAGGTTTAAAAGGATTAAAAAGGGCTGGAAATAAATAAAATGCCTCAGGAATAATCTCTGTTATTGTGAAAAATAATGACCATGAAATAATATTTCACAATAATAAGTACATTTATATAGCAGAATGCAATATATTTCACAATAATGAGCTTTTTTTTCAAAATGTGTTCCATTATTTCACAATATCATTCTCGCATTACATATCTGTGTCTTATTTATTCACATAGTTATTTATTTCATCATGTCCTATTTATTTATTTAATTTTGAACACTTTGGAGTTCCATAAAAAACAACAACTAAAATGTGTAGAAAAGTGGAAAAAGGAGAAAGAATGTAAAGGAAAACAGAGAAAGTGACATCATTTTCAGCTCCAACTCGTAGGTGTTTTCGGGATCAGATGACCTTGTGTATCAGTTGTGTGTGTACTACTGTAGAAGTTCTCTGATGATCTATAACTCAGTTTCCCTCTTTTGGTTCTCTAAATTTTCAAGATTAGGCTGGCACAGATGCTGGAAACGCTACAAAATGGAGAAAAATATTTGGTCATTATTTAAAACTTTTATAACAATTCTAAAAAGCTATTATCTTTATTATGATTTCTATTGTGTTAAAAATTACCCAGTAAACATGAAAACCATACATTTTTATTTAACTATATATTTAATGTCAAAACACAAATAAAGCCTGTTCATTTCTTTCTAAGTGAACAAACTTTCAAATTCAGAAGGGGATAAAATAATTATTTCCCACACTGTATTTAATCTTATACCACAATCATCCCACCTGGCTTAGGGTCCCAGTCCCAGTGCCCAACCTATACAGGGCCCATCCTGGAACAAGCAGGATGGAGGAGAGGGCCAGTATCCACCCCAGCACATATGCCCAGGATGGGTAGATGTACCACCGATTAAAGGTCAGAGGCTGGTACTCGATTAAAGAACATATAAAAGAGCCCTGAGAAATCAAAAGGAGATGGTTTAGTTGGTGGAGAATTTTGTGTTAACATCTTAGCATTTAAAGCCCAACTCACCAGTGAGACCAGTGGTGTGAGGTAGAGCCAGCAGAGTTTAAAGAAGTAGTTGGCTTGTGTCCCTGTCATGTCCTTTATTATGTCATACAACTTATCTACCCCTTAATAGGAGAAGAAACAAGATAAACAACGTATAAAGATCACACTTGGTGTCAACGGAACGCCATAGATGTATTTTTTTTCACATAAACGTCAAATGACAGCCAAAGGAGTCATAATCAGTCATGTAAAGACTCCATTATAATGTCCTCACAAGTGTCTGCAAGATTTGCTTCTATACATGAGAACATTTCCCTGATCATGTCATCATCACAAAATCCTTAGTGTGAGATATAAAAGGAAAGACTACACCTACCAAATATCCAACCCAGTGCCAGAGTTTCAAACACACATAGGAAGAGGATGCAGGCTCCATTACAAGCATAGTAGTCCAACAACTGGAACACAAACATCCCTCCCTAGAGACAATGACACAGATATTTATTTTGTAAGCATTTAGTTTTGTCACTAAAATCTGAAAATTAGGATATGTAATGTTTAATATTTTCTTTCAGACCCACACATACATTTCTAAAACATTTTTTGGCAGTGATACATTACATACAGACCTCAGTAACCATGACAAGCTGAGAGAAGAAACATATCAGGCAGAAGAGAAGGAGAAAAATCTCCCTTCGGCCAGCTCTGCGCAACACTTTGGGAAACATATCGATGAAGGACGTCATCAACACCTCCATAGTAACAAACTGTGCAGAGAATGGACAAAACACACTGAGTAAATTTCAAAGCATAAATGCAATGTTCCAATGGTTTGTGCGTCTTACTTGTGTATCCAGACCCAAGAGAATGAGCATAACAAAGAAACAGATGGACCACAGTTGAGGTAGGGGCATCATGGCTACAGCCTGAGGATATGCAATGAATACCAGGCCTGGACCTGAAACACAACATGACGGAACACTAAGCTCCTTCTAGACAAAACATGCAAGCCAGAGTCGAGTGGTTCTGTTTTAGTTTGTACAGGTTGTACCATGTAATACGACAGTGGGAAGGCACAAAATTAAACATTTACCTGTGCCTGCTCATGTTGAGCAGTCAACTGACTGTGACAGGAAGATGGCGCCTTTGCTCGGCTTGACTTCTACCTGCCTGTGTTGTATTGTATTTTATGCTATTATATCAGCCCTGATGTTTAATATATGGAGCTATGCTGCTGTGATTTATGACCGTTCTTCCATCAAAGAGTCTATGGAACATCTTTATGATGATTGGTACAGTTATAGGAAAACTTCCCCCCACCATTTGTGTGCTCGTCTACCTCACCGGATTACTTTTTGCTACCTACGAAACATGCCCTAGGCAATTCCAAGAAGAAATCGAGGAAAAGAGGCTGTAGGGCCGGCATCCAGGTACACATTAGACGAGCATACAGATTGGAGATTTCCCGACTGGTCTGGAGTTGCCCTGGTTTCTGCTGCCAGTTACCCTTCTGAATTTGGTTGGAAACACGGACTTGCAGCCTGGATCCTGCTCATCTGATGCTCTGGATTTTGTCGATTACCTCTCTACTGCTGTGTCCTCGCAGCCTGCATCGCAAAACCGGTAGTTGGTCCCACCGGTTCCGTGGCGCTGCTGGAGACCATGCATTCGGACACTGTGTTTGCTGTCAGTTCCACTCTGACAAGCTTATGTGAAACCTGCGCTGCCAGCATTTAGTCAGATTGCGCTCTTGAACACCCGCTCCAGCGCCAACAAATCCTTCTCTCTGAATGAGCTCTCCACAGGAAAAAACCTGGATTTACTATTTCTCACTGAAACATGGCAGAGGGATAGTGAGTTTATTGACCTAAACGAACGTGCTCATACTTGGGCGCCCACCGGTTAGGTCACCGAATCTCAAGATGGCGCGGCCACGTCCAGATGCCTTCCTGACCGCTCCGCTCCGACTATGCACCTTTTTAGTTTTTTTACTTATTTTTTGGTTTGGTTTACATTCCGAAATCCTCTATTTTTATAGTATACAACAGCAGATCACTTGTAAACATCGGTGACAAAGTTGCACATTTAATCTTGGACATTTTTATACCTGACCCATCCTGGCCGCCAGAGATATTACGCGGCGCGGAGAACAACAAAGGACGGGCTGCTCATCCGAGGCGTAGAACAAAGAAGCGCTGGGGGAAAAGCGCTGGCGTTCGGAACAGACTGAGACAGCAGGCGCATGGCGCACCACTGCCCAGCATCCTACTGGCCAACGTACAATCCCTGGAGAACAAGCTCGATGACCTAAGAGCAAGAGTATATCTGATTCTTTTAACTTTGTCCAACATGTCTCTGGTCCAACCCATTTAAAAGGCCATACCTTGGACCTTGTCTTTTCCTTGGGCCTCAACATTGGCAATGTGTTTGTTGAGGATGTACATTTGAGTGATCATAATTGTGTATTTTTTAAACTCAATTTTAGCTCTAAACAAACGCCTGTGAAGTTAAAAACTCATAGACGCATAACAACTGAGACTACTGCTGAGAGGTCCTTGAGTCCTTGGGTTGTGAACCTATTTAATGTTTCTCTTCAGACTGGGGTGTTCCCCAGCTTTTTTAAAAATGCCATTCTGGAACCAAGGCTCAAAAAACCCAATCTGGATCCAACACTACTTCAACATTTTAGAAACTCCCAAACTCCCATTTATGCCAAAACTCTTTGAGAAGGCAGTTGCTGTCCACTTTACAGCATACTTGGAGAAACACAACATCTTTGACCGTTTTCAATCTGGGTTCCGTAAATTGCATTCCACTGAGAAAGCACTACTGAAAGTCACTAATGATATTATGATGTCAGCAGACTCCGGAGAATACACAGTCCTAGTCTTGTTAGACCTTACCTCAGCCTTTGATACAGTCAATCATACCATCCTGATAAATAGACAGAGAGACCCGGATGGAATGTCTGGCTCTGTTCTAGACTGGTTTTCATCTTATATATCTGAAAGGAGTTTTAGTGTGTCTGCAAACCAGATCATGTCGGAATCTACAGAGTTGCTGTGTGGAGTTCCTCAGGGCTCCCTGCTGGGACCTATTCTGTTTTTAATATACATTCTTCCTTTGGGCCAGATAAAACAGCAGTTTCCTGAAGTATTTTATCATCTTTTTGTTGACGATATTCAGCTATACTATTCATTTAAGCCTGCTGAAGTTCATAAGCTCTCTGATCTGAGTGACTGTTTAACCAACATTAAACAATGGTTGAACAATAATTGCTTACAGCTAAACCCAGCCAAAACAGAAACTTTGATTATTATACCAGACAGTGCAATACCTGATACTAAATGGCGACTGGGTGATTTAGGTACCTCACAGAAACATATCCTTAGAAATCTGGGTGTTATTTTTGATGAAGCTTTTTCTTTGGAGGGACATTTAAATCAGATAGAAAGAACCTGCTTTTTTCACTTAAGGAACATTTCAAAACTTAGATCCATTGTGTAAACAAGTGAAATCGAGATGATAATACATGCTTTTGTCTCTACAAGACTCGACTACTGTAACAGCCTGTTTACTTGTCTAAACAAGAAAGGGCTGGCTTGTCTACAGGTTGTTCAAAACTCTGCAGCGAGGCTACTGACCTGCTTGAATATCCTGCCTCAGTACCACATGGAAGCTCCTATCAGGCATCAAATTGCCTAAGATGAACAGGTCCATGGTCTATATTTGAGTGGGGCAAAGATGGTAAATGGACTGATTCTTATATAGCGCTTTTCTACTCTCCCGGAGTACTCAAAGTGTACTTGCCACATTCACCCAATCACACAAGCACTTTTTCTATACTTAGTGCTTTCTAACTACATTCACACACATCTGAAGTATGATGGCAGCGCGCACAGACGCAGCGGCCCGGAGCTCCTACATTTTTGCACTTTTGGTGGCACTGTGTATCATTTCACACAGTCTGGGTTTACTTCAGTACAACAGAGATGATCTACTACAACTATTACAGCTAAGCCGTGGAGATCTTCAACTAACATCCGAGTATCTCATCCCCCCGGAGATCGTCAAGCAACCCCCGGGGCTACCCGCAACAGCGAGCCGCAGGAGGAGACGCTGCGAGCGGAGGCAGAAGAGAGGCAGGCGGGGAGGCCTGTGGGCACGGCTAAAGGCTAGTCCGTTCAAACCACCACTCCCGACCATATTCCTCTCCAATGCTCGTTCAATCCGTTACAAACTGGATGAAATACGACTGCAGATCGCCACTCGACGGACTTTCAACAACTGTTCGTGCATGATTTTCACTGAAACCTGGCTGGACAGCGCCATTCCCGACACGGCTATTGAGCTAGCAGGCCGCACCGCCTACCGAGCCGACAGGTCTGCGGACTCTGGTAAGAAGACCGGCGGGGGGCTGTGCATCTATATCAACAACTTTTGGTGCACGAACGTCACGGTAACGGACAGACTGTGCAGTACAGAGGCAGAACTGTTGGTGTTAAAGTGCCGTCCATTCTATCTCCCTCGGGAATTTTCTGCCGTTTACATCTGCGCTGTTTACATTCCACCAGATGCTAATGCTAAGCTAGCGTTAGCACAACTGAGCAGCAGCATCAATAACAGCCTGGTAGCACACCCGGACAGTGTCTTTATTGCGGCTGGGGATTTTAACCACGCGGACCTGAAATCTGTACTTCACAATTTCCACCGAAATGTGAAGTGTGCTACCAGAGGAGATAGAATTTTGGACCAGGTGTACACCAACATGGCGAACGCATACAGAGCCCAGGCCTGTCCCCACCTGGGCCTGTCAGACCATCTCTCTCTTCTGCTACACCCAATATACACACCAAAGATCAAGAGCACTGGGATTACAACCAAAACCGTGAGAACATGGCCGCAGGATGCTATTCCGATGCTCCAGGACTGTTTCCACCGCACAGACTGGGAGGTATTCAAGGAGCAGGACACTGACAATCGTGTCGCATTGGACAGTTACACCTCCACTGTCTTGGACTACATCTGTTTCTGTGTGGACAATGTAACAACTTGGAAACGACTCAGTGTGTTCCCTAATAATCCACCCTGGATGACACACGGAGTTCAACAACTTATCCGAACGAGGAACAACGCTTTCCATTCCGGGGACCTGGAGGCATACAGTGCTGCCAGGGCTAACCTGAGAAGAGGCATCAAGACTGCCAAGCAGCAGCACAGGAGGCGCATCGAGGCCAGGTTTGAGAACATCACAAACCCAAGACAGGTCTGGGAGAGCATCAGGGCCATCACGGACTACAAGAGGAGAACACCATCACCCTCAGCCGACAGTCCTACTCTGGCTGAGGACCTAAACCTCTTTTATGCCCGTTTTGATAGGGATAACACCGACCCTGTCCTGTCCCCACTCCCCTCAACCGACCCTGCTCCAGTCCTGAGCACTCATGAGCTGAGGCGTGTGTTCCGCAGCATTAACATCAGGAAGGCGGCCGGACCAGATGGAGTGCTGGGCCGGGTGCTAAAAGACTGTGCTGCGGACCTGGCGGACGTCTTCACCTCTATATATAACACCTCGCTGTCCTGTTCACTGGTACCATCCTGTTTAGAAAGCAGCAACCATTGTTCCCATCCCCAAACAGTCAAATGTCACATGTCTGAACGATTTCAGACCTGTGGCACTCACCCCCATTCCTGCCAAATGCCTGGAGAGACTGGTCATTAAACACATCAGAGCTGCCCTTCCACCATCTCTGGACCCGCACCAGTTTGCATACAGGGAGAACCGGTCAACTGAGGACGCGATTGCCACAGTGCTGCACACACTACTGGAGCACCTGGAGCACAAGAACACCTATGCACGGCTCCTCTTTGTAGACTACAGCTCGGCCTTTAATACCATCCGGCCATACAAACTCCGTCCCAAACTCCATCAACTGGGACTCAACTCCTCCCTGTGCAACTGGATTGTGGACTTCCTCACTAACCGTAGACAGAGTGTCAGAGTGGGTAAGAACACCTCTTCCACCCTTGTGGTCAACACCGGTGCCCCTCAGGGGTGTGTTCTGAGCCCTCTGCTATACACTCTCTTCACTCATGACTGTATTTCCTCCTGCGCGTCCAATCTCATTGTTAAGTTTGCCGACGACCCCACAGTGCTCGGACTCATATCCAACAACGATGAGACAAACTACAGGACAGAGGTGCAACAACTAGAGTCATGGTGCCGCGACAATAACTTGGTCTTAAACACCAAAAAGACCAAGGAGATTATTGTAGATTTCCGGAGGAAAGGTCATAACAACTACCGGCCTCTCTTCATTGGCAGTGAGGCGGTGGAGAGGGTGAGCAGTTTTAAATTCTTGCGGGTAACTGTGACTGAGGACTTGTCCTGGGGCAACCACATCACCTCAGCTGTACGGAAGGCCCAACAGCGCCTCTACTACCTGAGGAGACTGCGGAGCGCACACATTCCCAGACCTCTGATGTTGAACTTCTACAACTGTGCCATCAGCAGCGTTCTGACGTATGGATTTCTAGTGTGGTTCCCCAGCTGCACCAAGGCCGACCAGCAAGCACTCCAGCGGGTGGTGAAAGAAGCTGGCAGAATTATTGGAACGATTCTGCCAGAGATTAGCAACATCTTCCCCACTCGCTGTCTGAGGAGGGTGCACAGTATTCTGCGGGACCAACATCACCCTGCGCACCACCTTTTCCACCTGCTGCCCTCAGGGAGAAGGTACAGGTCCATACAGGCCAGAACGTCCAGATTGGCCAACAGCCTGTATCCACAGGCTGTGAGGCTCCTGAACTCTGCCCCCCCCCCCCCCCCCCCCCCCTCTGCCCCCCCCTCTCACGGACAATAACCATATCCAACTTATTGATAGCAGTGAACTGGTCTGAAAAATAGACAATTATCATATCTCACAGTACAATAATTGAATGGGTTGCACTGTTGCACTTTGTCATATTTCTCAGGTCTTTGTCTGAATGTCCCATGAACACTACCTGTCATATTTTTCATGTTTTTTTTCCTAAGGATCGTCTCATTACACTGAAGTCACATTGGGTTAAATGGTTACACTTGGGTCTAAGGGGAATTTAGTATTTATTATTATTTGTTGTAGAAGCTCCAAACACAATTTCATTGTTCTTGACAATGACAATAAATAAATACTACTTAATTCATACTCCGATGGATGCATCGGAGAGCAACTTGGGGTTAGTATCTTGCCCAAGGTCTCCAGTCTGACAGTACCCTCTTAGGATCTACTAGATGATGTGAATGCAGCACTGCGTACAACACCTACTGTGGCCAGAGATGAGCAGTAATGTGTTAAAAGTAACACGTTATTGTAATCCGATTACTTTTTCAAGTAATGAGTAATGTAAATGATTACTATTGCAAAAAAGTAATTAGATTACTGTTACTTTCCCGTAAGCACGCTGTGTCACTAAACCGTGATTTTGTTTGTGGGAATGTTTCATGACAATGATGTACAAGCGTGCAATGTCCGCGGCAGCAACTGATGTGTCCAGATCAACAATGGATAATATGGAGTGTTGGACAGAGTTCGACCATGCAGCTTTTAAAGCTTGGAAGTACTGACATTACTTTGAATTTGATTCCATAAAAAGTGACAAAAACATTAATGTCCGCTGTACACTCTGTGTGGGAAAAAAAAACTTATTTTACAAAAAAAATGTAAACTTCATATCTGAGCAAGCACCTAGCACGCTGCCACAGAAACCTACACTGACCCCACTCCTGCTAAATGGGTGAAAATAGATTTAAGAGTGTCAGGAGTTGGTGCTGCTGAATCTTTGATTTTATTTATTTTTTTACTTTTTTTTACTTGCATCTATTTGAAAGAGTGAGTATAAACAAAAATATTATTCTATTTTATATGCTGGAATATGCAGAACATAGGTTTAAATGTTAAACAAACACTGTTGCATATATTTTAATTTTTGCTTGATGAATTATGCATAAAGTTAAAAGATTAAAACTAATGAAACAATTTTTAAAAAGAGACTTTTTCATTTGATTTAATTTCATATAATGGATTATGCAGAAAAAATAGAATTGGCCTGAAGGGTCTATTGCTTTATTACATATTCAGGTTGTGTATCATGCTTTTAAAAAGTAATTAAGTAAAAACTAATATATTACTTTTGAAAATAAGTAATCAGTAAAGTAACAGGATTACTTTCTTGGACAAATAATCAGTAATTAGTAACTAATTACTATTTTCAAGTAACTTGACCAACACTGGCTACGGGCATTACCGAGACTAACCAGCTGATCTACACTACGGCAGCAGTGATCAGTGACATGCTTGGCTACAAGTTGAACAGCCCCAAGGAGCAGTACCCTACATGGAGAAGGAGACTACAGGTCAAGATCAAGCTAGCACAGAGGGAGGTTAGCCAACCATCGGAGCTCCAGAAAGGTGCAATGAAGAAGGTGCCTAAGAAGGTGCCATTGCAGAAGTACAGCAAGCTGTCCATACCTGAGGCCTTGAAAACTGCCAAGCAAAGACACAGCCTTGGCCAGCTGAGAGGTATACCAGAAAAATAGAAGTCAGGAGAATAAACCAGCTGTTCTCCACAGAACCATTCAAGGTGTACTGGCAGGGGAACAATTTGAGAACAGCACCACCAAGGCTGGAGACGGCGCAACACATAATGGCAAGGCTCAGTGGCTAGTGGATCTAAGAGCAGTACACAGCAACCTCCATGAGCAGGCTCCAGTAACTATCACAGTGGCAGACATCCAAGAAAGGGTCTCTAGTATGAAGAGTTGGAGAGCATCATGTTCACACCTACTGCCTGAACAAGCTGACTGCACTCCATGAACGCCTGGCTGTACAAATGAACCAGCTGTTAGTCGATGTGAGACACCCGGAATAGCTAACTGAACACCGGACAGTCCTAATCACAATGCACAAGATCAACAGGACCCTAAGAACCTTCATCAGGAACTCAGTGGGGATGTGGTGTACAACACTGAAGGCCAACTTCAACCCCATAGCACAAGTCACCATTAAGTGCGGGATCTACAAAGGAGATCCTCTGTCCCCACTACTGTTGTGCATAGGTTTGAACCCCCTCAGTTAGATCATTGACAAGACTGGTTATGGATACTGACTACAGAATGAAGCAATCGTCAGCCACCTCCTCTACATGGATGACGTCAAACCGTATGCCAAGAGTGAACAAGACATCGATTCACTGATCCAGGACATTAAAATGTCATTCGGATTGGAGATGTGTAGTTGGATGGTAACTAAGAGAGGGAAGGTAGTCTGAACTGAGGTGATTGAACTTCTAGAATGCAATATTGCAGAAATCAAGGACAGCTACAAGTACCTGGGAATCCAATAGTCAAATGGGAACCATGAAGAAGAAAGCTGGAACCACCAGTGTCAGGCAAATCCCGAGGAGTCAGCTATATGTAAGAACAAGATTCGGGCTATCAACACCTATGCCCTGCCCTTGATCAGGTACCCTACTGGGATAATAAGCTGGACAAAGGAGGAGATAGGTGGGTAGAGGACCTGAGCTTGAAGGATAAAGACCGCCCGCAGGCGTGAGAGGGGAATTTTTTTTTCTACCAGTCAAAAGTTTGGACACACCTTCTCATTTAATGGTTTTTCTTCATTGTGACTACTTTCTACATTGTACATACAAACTGAAGAAATCAAATATATGAAGCAAGATAAATGGAATTATGTAGCAAAAAATAGGTAGATAACTCTATAATGTTTTATATTTTAGATTCTTCGTGATTTGAAATAGGAAAGTTGAGTGAGTGAAATTATGGCTGTTTTTCAGTGCTAGAAACAAGCTTCAATTGATTAGGTATAAGCCTACTAATAGACAGTGTTGGTCAAGTTACTTGAAAAAGTAATCAGTAACTAATTACTAATTACTAATCAGTAACTAATTACTGATTACTTCCCAAAAAAGTAATCCCGTTACTTTACTGATTACTTATTTTCAAAAGTAATTAGTTACTTAGTTACTTTTTAAAAACATGATTTACAACCTGAATAGGTGATAAAGCAATAGATCTTCCAGCCCAATTCTACTTTCTACCTAATCCATCATATAAAATGTAGTCAAATGGAAAAGTCTCTTTTTAAAATTTGTTTTATTAGTTTTAATCTTTAAACCTTATGCATCAAGCAAAAATGTAATTATATGCAACATTCTCTGACTGGAAGAAATTTGTTTAACATTTAAACCTATTTTCTGCACATTCCCGCACATAAAATAAAATAGGTTTTTGTGTTTACACTCAGTCTTTCAAATAGATGCAAGTAAAACACAACAGAAAATAAATAAAATCAAAGACTAGCGGTCCTGTTGCTCTATTTTCACCTGTATAGCAGGAGTGGGGCAAGCGGAGGTTTGCCCTGGTGCAGGTGTGCCAAGCAGACAGTGGAAAAATCCACGAGTTTGTCTTTGAATTTCCCATTCCGTGGCAGCGTACTTGGTGCTTGCTCTGAAGTTTAGGGGTTTTTTCGCTGTAAAAAGAAGTTTTCTTCCCACGCAGTGTGTTAAAAGTCCGCTTGTTCACTGTAACTGTTTAGACTACGTTACCCATGATGCACCTCGGTATCTGTACTTCCGGTTGGGAATGTGTTCAGCGCAGTTCTGCACAGATGAGAGGTGTGTCGGAGGATTAACGTATTTACTTGCATTCCTGTGTGAGTTAACCCTGTGTGCATGCTTTTCATATGACCACACACACATATACACACTCACACTCCCTTTACCTGCATGTGAATACTGTGAATCAATCACCTCCCTACCAACGCTGTTCATCCTGTTGATGCCATCTGCCACCTCCTTATTAAAGTTATTTGACCTACATCACTGTGGAGTACCATTCCTTCTGACCGAGGACGACTCAGTTGAAGCGTGATCGGCAATTAGTGCAAACATATATTACAAGTGGTCCTTCGAGCCGTATTCGCCTTGGCTGAGTTAATGAGATGGCACACCCTCAGGACAGAGGTGCATCGAGTAGCCCCCGTCCAAAGCGGGAGAAGAAACTTCCGGGACATCTGGTGGACTATGAGCACAATCTAACTGAGCCACCCGTGCCATCTAGAGCTCCAAGTAGTTCAAGCAGCTCCGACTATGAAGAGGAAGAGAGATGGCAGAAGATGGAATCAGTTTGGAACAGTGTCCTCCAACACATGACTCAACTGCAAGTATCTATGGAGGAAACTCGTGGTACGTTACTAAAGCGAGTGGAGCGTTTGGAGCAAGCTTCTAAACCTGGCAGTCCTCTTCCCCCAGAAGCAGGAGCGTTAGAACAACCCCAACATATTTCCTCCATAACAGAAGTTGCACCACCACAACCTAGCAGTGAGGTGTTACATGATACCACAGAGCCACTAACTGTGCCAGTAATACCCTCAGAGCAGGACACCACAACACCTGTGAACATGCTGACGCCAGTGGAAACATCTGCTCCATCACCTCCTCGTAAAGTGAGCCTTCACACTCAGCCAGTGCTGCACCCTGCCACTTATGTAGCCGCATCGACACCACTCAGGAGACCTGAACGATGCACTGCTGAACCCTTCTCATATCAGCGATCGGAACAACAGCTCCTTATAGACAGGCCAGACCAGGTGCAGCTATTACATCCTGCAGCCCCTGCTGATCAGCCACTACAACCTGCTCATCTTTCAGTGCACCAGCTATCACAGGCTGTGGACCCAGTGAGTCTGCAGCAGACGTCACATCCCGCTGCTCCCGTCTTCCAAGCCAGACATCCAGCTAATCCTGTGTACTTGCAGCAACCACCACGTCCTGCTGATCCTACCTACCAACCTTCACGTCCACCAGAACCTGTGACTCAGCCATCACAGTGGGCAGAAGCTCATCGCCCTGTGCCCAACATACTGCATCCTGAAGCTTTGCCTGATCCAGCTGGCAAATACTATGTTCCTTATCCCTCAGGAAGTAACTATTCATCATCTTCCTCTGCTGAACACCGTAATCCACGGGTTGCCACAACTTACCCAGCAGGAACGCCTCTACCAAACCTGATGGAGATGATGGTGGTGTCTTCATATGGCATTCCAAAGCCTAAGCTGGTGATCTTCCGGTCAGGCAGAGAGAGTGACTTCGCCTTATTAAAGAAAGGGCTGGACAGCACCTTAGGGCCACATTCTCATCTGGGAGAAGATTACAAGTATCAGGACCTACTAGATCATCTAGAGCATCCCAGCGCCCTACAGGTAGCCAAGCGCTACATTCATGACCGCACTCCCTACACTAGTGCAATGAGGGCGCTAGAGCAGAGGTATGGACAGCCAAGGCAGTTAGTCCAAAGTGAGCTTAGCACTATATTAAACTGCCCCCGTATTAGAACCGGAGACTCTCAAGCTATTGAAGATTTCTCCCTGTCGGTGTCCAACCTGGTCGGGCTTCTCAGTACCATGGATGAAGTAGCAGCCAGTGAGCTCCATTGTGGTTCACATGTGGACAGACTGCTTACCAAGCTCCCTTTGAACTACAGGGACAACTTCATCGAGTACTGTATCACCCGGGGGATCATCCGCACTGGCAGCAGCCGAACGTACAATATGTACGACTTCTCAGAATGGTTCAAACGGAAATCCCAAGTCCTTCAGCTATCCAGGCAAGCCTCTCAAATGCCCCCGGACAAGCCACGTCCAGAGAAGAACCTCCTTAAAGCCTCAGCAGGGCCCAAGCCACATAACAAATCTGCTTCCATCTACTACGGCCCAAATCCAGCCCAAGCCAAGCTAAAACAGGAGGTAGAATCTACAGCTCCAGATCCAACAGTCCAACCTAAGAAGAGACAGAAGTTCAAACCTTATTGTCCATACTGCGAAGGGACAGAGCATTATCTTAATGGCTGT
Source organism: Pelmatolapia mariae (assembly GCF_036321145.2). Lineage (NCBI taxonomy): Eukaryota > Metazoa > Chordata > Actinopteri > Cichliformes > Cichlidae > Pelmatolapia > Pelmatolapia mariae. Next base: position 17,233,313 of record NC_086239.1, read on the forward strand.
GATGGATTTAAAAGGCTAGACCTCAAAGCTATGGCTACCTGGATTACCGAGAAGGCCAAATGCTGGCGCTGTGGCCGTAAACATTCTCCAGAGCAGTGTACTCTGAAGAAGCCGTGCAGCACCTGTGGTGACCAGCATTTGTCTGTGCTCCATGACCTGGTTGAGGACAAGAAGCGGGACCCTAACGTACTAACTGTGAGTACTAGTATGGTCTACCTAGACTATTCAAGTCACTCAGGTCGTGTTATGCTTAAGGTAGTACCCATCCAACTGCATCATGGTGGCAAATCTCTGGACACATTCGCCGTACTCGATGACGGTTCAGAGAAGACTGTTGTGCTTCCTGTGGCAGTTAAATCTCTAGGTTTGGAACAGGAGGAAGCAACACTCTCACTGCGAACTGTCGAGATGTAATCCAGATGAAGGGAGGCTTTGTCTCATTTCAGGTGTCACCAAGGGCTAAGCCCAAAGTAAGGTACAAAGTAACACATGCCTTCACAGCCCAACAACTGAGCCTAGCTACTCAGTCATGTCCAGCTGAACAGCTAAAGAAGAAGTATCTTCACTTACAGAAAGTCCAGATTGAAGGATTTAACCAGGTCCAACCTTTGGTGCTGATTGGATCAGATAACGCTCATCTCATCACCCCTGTCCGTCCTGTCCTTCGGGGGTCATCCAAAGGGCCAGTAGCCATCTGCACCAAGCTCGGATGGGCCATCCAGGGGCCGGCCAGTAGTATGCCTACATCTGAGGGGGACCTGCAGTGCCTGAACATGTGCCTTTCTCCTGCAGAGGCCCTGCATCAAGATGTGAAGCGTTTGTGGCAACTAGATGCTCCCCCCTACAGGACAGAGAAGGGGGTCACACGGTCAAAGGAGGACAGAGAGGCGGTAGCTATGTTGGAAACAAAGACCATCAGAGTCCCAGTAGACGGTGTCGAGAGATACGCCACTCTGCTGCTGAGGAGAAGGGACTTTCCACGGATGTGCGTCTCTCCTGAAGCAGTAAAAGGCCTCCTCAGATCTACTGAACGTAAGCTGGCCAAGAATCCTGATCTGACTCTCACATACAGGAGGAGATCCACAGGTTAGTAGATTCTGGTTATGTTGTTAAGCTGAGCCCAGATGAGACACATAGCTCTTCCGAGTCATGGTATGTACCCCACCACATGGTACATCACAATAATAAGGCTAGGGTGGTCTTCAACTGTTCGTTTGAGTTTCAGGGGGCCGTCCTGAACCACTACCTCTTACCAGGACCTCCCTTGGGGCCCACTCTGCTGGGGGTATTACTCCGCTTCCGCCAACACCCTGTAGCCGTGAGTGGAGATATCAAAGCCATGTTTCATCAGATTCGGCTGCTCCCAGAGGATTGTCCTCTGCTACGGTTTCTGTGGAGGGATTGTGAAACTGACCGGCCCCCAGATGTATATGAGTGGAGAGTTTTGCCCTTCGGAACGACGTGTAGCCCCTGTTGTGCTATTTTCGCCCTACAGAGACATGCAAGGGAGCACGAAGACACCCACAAGGACATCTGCGACTCTGTCCACACAGCCTTCTATGTGGATAACTGTTTACAGTCCCTGTCCAATCCAGAAGAGGCGAAGCAGCTCATCGACCGAATGAGAGATTTACTCATTCAAGGAGGATTTGAGATACGTCAGTGGGCGAGCAACGTGCCCGAAGTAGTTGCTCACCTGCCCGCTTCAGCTAGATCAGAGAACTGTGAGCTTTGGTTGAACTTTAAAAGTCTCGACCCACAAGAGTCAACATTAGGACTCAGCTGGCACTGCCCGACAGATGTCCTGGGATATAAGCACCACCCTATAACCTACTCCACGGTCACGCTGCGCAATGTGTACAAGGTACTAGCTACCCAGTATGACCCACTAGGTTATATTTGTCCCTACACTACAAGGGCCAAGCTGATTGTACAGGCCCTGTGGAGCACTGAGAGAGGATGGGATGAGCCCGTCGAAGGGAATCTACTTCAGTCCTGGCTTGAGTGGGAAGGTGAACTGTCACACCTTCAGCACGTCACCATTCCCCGCTGCTACGCTCCTCCTCACAACTCCAGCAATGCGACATATGAGGCTCATATATTCTGCGACGCATCAGAAAAGGCGTATGGGGCTGTGGCTTATCTCCGAGTAATCGAACAACAACTGCCCATCGCCACATCATTCCTGATGGCTCGCTCCAGGGTGGCCCCACGCAAACAGGTGTCAATGCCCCGATTGGAGCTTTGCGCAGCACTCACAGGAGCCCAATTGGCCAAATTACTCCAGACAGAGCTCACCATTCTCCTGCAGTCGATCTACCTGTGGACAGACTCTACAACGGTGCTGCAGTGGATCCAGTCTAGTTCCTGTCGCTATAAGGTATTTGTGGGGACTAGAATCTGTGAAATACAGGAGCTGACATCACCTGAACAGTGGCGGTATGTGACCTCTGACCTTAACCCCACTGATGACATCACCAGAGGGAAACATCTCGCCGACCTAACTGTCCCCAATCGTTGGTCACATGGTCCACCCTTCCTGTCACAAACTGCTGACACTTGGCCTAAGTTGCCAACAGAGTTCCCGGCATGCAGCGAGGAGGAGCTCAGGAAGACTGCATTCTGTGGGCACGCTTCTGTATCCCCGACTTTATCGGATCCATCACAGTATGCCACACTAGATGAGCTGATTGCTGCTACATACCAGACCCTACACGGGGCGGCTGACACTCCTATTACAGCAGCAGAGCAACTAGAAACCAAGACCATGCTGCTTCGCTCGGCTCAGGCTGACAGCTTCCCGGAGGAGGCCTGAGCCCTCCAGATCGGTCACGCAGTCCGCTCAGACAGCCGTCTTAGCGTGCTGTCCCCTGAATATGACAGTCTTACCGGTCTCATTAGAGTCGGAGGCCGCCTCCGTCGAGCCGCCGACTTAGATCCAGACAGTATTCATCCCATCATATTGGCAGCTGAACATCCCCTGACCACGCTCATCATAAAAACTTATGATGACCAGCTCCTTCATCCAGGTGCAGAGAGGCTGTTTGCGGAAATACGGCACACCTATTGGATTCTCAGAGGACGTCAAGCCATTAAGAAACATCAGCACCAGTGTGTGGACTGTAGGAGATGGCGCGCCTCACCTTCTACACCCAAAATGGAGGTCCAAAATGGACTTACCTTCATCACGGCTGAGACTCTATAAGCCCCCGTTCTGGTCAAGGGGCGTAGACTGTTTTGGGCCGTACAGGATAAAGATAGGTCGTAGAAGAGAGAAACGCTGGGGAATTATCTACAAGTGTCTTACAACCAGATGCGTGCACCTTGATCTCCTCCCTAGTCTTGACACCGATTCCTTCCTTATGTCATTGCGCAGATTTATCGCACGCCGAGGAAAGCCATACGAGATGTGGTCTGATCGAGGGACCAATTTCAGAGGTGGTCACAGAGAACTCCAAACGGCGTTTGAAAACATGGAGCCTGACCTCAAGCAGCAACTAGCCAAGCAGACTATCAACTTCTGCCCACACTCTCCTCATTTCGGCGGAGCCTGGGAAAGGGAAATCAGAGCAGTGAAGTCAGCTCTGCAAGTAGTCCTGAAGGACCAAGTTGTAGCAGAAGAAGTCCTACTCACAGCCCTCATAGAGGTTGAGGGCATTTTGAACTCAAAACCGCTCGGCTCGCATCGGCTGACATAGCTGACCCAGATCCCATCACACCAAATCTTCTCTTGATGGGGCGGCATGATTCGGCACTACCCCAGGCAGTTTACGGCCCCTCAGGCACTCTTTCGACCAGAAGATGGAGACACAGTCAGGTCATCAGCGACCACTTCTGGAAGCGGTTCATACAGAACTACCTCCCAGGACTGCAACTCCGACAGAAATGGAGGAAGTCCACTGACAACATGGCCGTGGGACAAGCTGTTATGATTGTGGACTCCAATCTGCCTAGAGGCCTTTGGCCTGTGGGTACCATTTCCCAAGTTTTCCCAGGGACTGATGGCATTGTTCGAGCTGCTGAGGTCAAGGTTAAAGACAGTACCTATGTTCGCCCGGTAACTAAGCTGGTGGAACTTCCCAAAGTTCCTGAGGGCTCAAATAATACTGTTTCAAAATAGACGGACTTTAGCATGAGTGTATTTGCATACAAATACAGGGGCGGCTGTTAAAAGTCCGCTTGTTCACTGTAACTGTTTAGACTACATTACCCATGATGCACCTCGGTATCTGTACTTCCGGTTGGGAATGTGTTCAGTGCAGTTCTGCACAGATGAGAGGTGTGTCGGAGGATTAACGTATTTACTTGCATTCCTGTGTGAGTTAACCCTGTGTGCGTGCTTATCATATGACTCACACACACATATACACACTCACACTCCCTTTACCTGCATGTGAATACTGTAAATCAATCGCCTCCCTACCAACGCTGTTCATCCTGTTGATGCCATCTGCCACCTCCTTATTAAAGTTATTTGACCTACATCACTGTGGAGTACCATTCCTTCTGACCGAGGACGACTCAGTTGAAGCGTGATCGGCAATCAGTGCAAACATATATTACACAGTGAACAGAGGACGCTAATGTTTTTGTCACTTTTTACGGAATCAAACTCAAAGTAATGTCAGTACTTCTACGCTTTAAACGCTGCATGGTCATACTTTCTCCCGCACTTGATATATTATCCATTTTTGTTCTGCACACAGCTGTTGCCACGAACGTCACACTCGCTTACGTCATTGTCATGAGACACTCACAAAAAAAATCACGGTTTTAGTAACGCAGTAACGCAGCGTGCTTACGGGAAAGTAACGGCAATCTAATTACCTTTTTGCAATAGTAATCCCTTTTTTTACTTGATACTTGATAGTAATTGGATTACATGAAATGTTAATAAGCAAAAAAATTCATTCAATATAGTTTATTATTATTCTTCAAAATGAAGTGTAAAACTTCAAATAAAGTGTTGAAGTTATGTAAAAATGTTTTCAGAAGGATGTGATTGCATGTTTAAGATATATACCTGACTCGGCCACTTCTGCAATAGGAACACCTTGCTCATGAGCCATGAATCCCAGCACTGAGAACACAGCAAAACCAGCTACAAAACTGGTACCACCGTTCAGCAAACACAGCATCAGAGAGTCTCTGCAAATCACAAAAACAAAGTGCAATGTGAAGTCACTGCATTTAGTAATATGGGGATTTTAATATGCATACTGAAATTAGGCTTAACTAACTATCAGCATTAATGATCAGCATACTTATAGCAGTTGTTGTTGTATTTGTTGTAGCTTCCCAGCACAGTTAGGGTACCCACTCCGATACCGTAGGAGAAGAAGATCTGACTCCCAGCATCCATCCACACCTGTTCCAACAAAGCAACAGTATTACACTTGTCCACCTGTATTAGGCACTGTTATAGATTGGAGCTCGTACCTGAGGGTCTATCAGTCGTGAGGGTTCAGGCAGAAGATAAAACATCACTCCTTCTAATGCTCCAGGAAGAGAGAGGCCACGAATCAAAAGAATTAACAACATTACATAGGGGAAGGTAGCTGTGACATATACCACCTGTGGGAAAAAACAAAATTTGAGGGTATTAAAAAGTTTACTCCATATTCACTATATAAATCTCCTGAATATAGTTATTGACCACAATTCTTCAGCTTTCACAAACACCTTTCCTGTAGACCTGACTCCTTTCCAGATACAAAAGTAGCAGATGATCCACATAGCGATGAGGCAAAACAGCAACTCCCATCGAATGTTACCTATTACCTCAATGCCCCCTGAGATCGCCAGCACTCGTCGTCTAGAAGTCAATTAAATGCAGAAGGTAAAATTTAAAAAAAAGAATTTTGTGTGTGTGTGTGTGTATACAGTGTTGGGAAAGTTACTTTTAAAATGTATTCCACTACAGATTACAGAATACATGCCCCAAAATGTGTTTTGTAACGTATTCCATTACGTTACTCAATGAGAGTAACGTATTCTGAATACCTTGGATTACTTAATATATTGTCAAGCTTTTTACAACTACATTCTTTAGGGCTATGCCTGTAACACTCTGCCTATTGCTTTCATATTAAATAATTTTTTGAATAATATATTTTTTTAAATATTTCTTCACGTTATTATTCGGGCTGCAAATAGGTGTGACATGGGCCGTGTGTTTTGTTTGGGTTTCCACTGGCATGGAATTACCAAAAATAGAGAGGGGGCAGCCTAACATATGAAACAGGAAAAGACCACCGTGTAATCACTTTATTTCAACAAAGTAACTGTATTCTGAATACCACCATTTTAAACAGTAACTGTAACGGAATACAGTTACTCATATTTTGTATTTTAAATACGTAACACCAGTACATGTATTCCGTTACTCCCCAACACTGTGTATATATCTATATAAATGTAAAACTTGGTATGTTCGGTTAATCTACAGAGACATACTCCCAAAATTCAGTGGCTGCTGAAGTCCAGTTAGTCTGGTTGGTCCAGTGGGGAGTTTCATTTTTTGTTGAAACGTCCACACAGTCATCTGAAAGGATGATGGGGAAAGTGGCCAGACAATAGTATAACATTTTTAAAAGTTATGACTATGAGACAAAGATGGAAAACCTATATAAGTACTATAAACCACAGAAATATTAGCATGCTATATAATCTTTATATTTTACCTGTGTTCCAGTCGTTGTTGCAGGAGGCCCAGGGGAGCTGAGAGCTGAAGGAGAACACGAGGTAGAGCAAAGCCCAGGAGAGAATAATGATGTAGGTCATACAGGTGTAGACGAGGATCAGTTGTCCACCATAGCCAATGCCTGAAAGGCCACATTTATAGTCAAATTATGTATGACTCAGACTGTTTGTTGTTTCCTTTCTTTCTGATTTTCACTTTCACCAGTTCCTTTTGACCATGGCTAAATGCGTAAATGCAGTGAGGTGCTACCATAATGCTCTGATTAAATATTTGTATTAACGAGCAGTTGAATGGGTGAACCTAACAAAGGGTCTGAAAAGTATATTTTTTGTGTAATTTATTAATTGGGCTCACATTAACATATGCTGATAAGGGGCAAGACGGAGCAGAGTCATAGAGATGTGCAGTCAGCACTGGAGCATTTTCTTGTGACAATATCAGACTTGATAGTTTTATAATAAACATAGTTGCTGAGTGCTGGAGGGTGCCCCTCATGCAGACTCCACTCTCCTATAAAAGGAGATTTCAGTAATTAAGTGGGTAATTACAGTGAGACCTGTAGGGGCATGACTGTGAGGAACATTACTCCTGATCTAAACTTTGTTCTTTTATTGGATTCATGTGCTGCAACAGTATGTCCATAACAAAGACTATGTTTGAACAAAAGAATGTTCATAAGTGCACATGACACCAGGACACCCATAATTGTTTTTGTAATTGTATCATCAGATGTTCTGGGCACTCAAGTAAAGACAGAAGCTGAGCTGTCAATTGACCACCTGGTGGTAAGTTGGATCAGTTGGTGGTGTAGTGCTGCAGTGGAGGACTTATAAGGGCGATGGTCAAAAATCGCTTATTTTGTTCAGCTGCTTTGTGATCGGGCATTAAAATTGGCTCAAGCTGCACTAAGTTAACCCTGATATTTACTAGTTTAGAAATGTTTTCAATAAGAGTTGTAGTGCTGCTGCAGCTGCTCACCGCTTACTGAATCTGAAACAAGGTAAGCGAAGCATTGCAGATTATTCAATAGACTTTTGGATTCTGGCAGAGGAGACTGGCTGGGTAGCAGGATGCGCTTAAAGGAACTTTATTGAATAATCTGTGTGTTGAACTAAAAGACTAATTAGTTATGAGAGAATTGCCTGCCTACCTGGATGGCCCACACTAGCATGAATATGTGTCTGCCTGCACTACCTGTGCTCAAAACAAATAACAAAATCAGCCACTAGCTGGTCTACTCCGGCCTTTGCCCACACTGCCCCTGGACACACATAGTGCTGGACTTTGGCCTACGTCCCTCAGCAGGTAACACTGTAATTCTAAAAATAATAGATTGAACAATACCAATCTTCCTACTGCTCTAGACACCAACCACCTACTTACTGCACACATCTTCCACCTCCATGGGATCCCTGAAGACATCATCTGCGACCAGGGCCCACAATTTCCTTTGTGGGTCTGGAAGGAGTTCTTTTCTGCCCTCGGCACTAAGGTCAGTTTATCATCAGGTTTTCACTCACAACCTAACGGTCAGATGGAGCGAACCAATATGGAGCCTGAGGCCATTCTCCGGTGTGTCACGTCCACCGATCAGACTACCCCTGAACAAGCAACTCCCCCTGGATAGCGCATATCCCCTGGATATGCACCAAGGTGCATAACAAACCCCTGGCTGACTGGCATCCGATCGCAGCTCCTACCTACAAGCCTGGACAGAAGATATGGCTATCCACAAGGTTTGTCCCTGTCTGTTTCGAGTCCAGAGATTATCCGCAAAGTTTCATTGGACCGTTTGAAATTGAGGCTCTTGTCATCCAGGGAAGAAGGATTTTTCTTACCTAGTTGTTGCATGCTTTGTTGTGTTCAATGTTGAGTGTATTTTTCCTTTTTGCATGATTTTACTGTATTTACAGGGACTTCTTCCAGAGAGACTCCTCCCCCCTGGCTTCCCTAATTAGATACACCTAGAAGGCACAGGGGACAGCTTGATGACTTCAGCTCGCTGACTGAGGACTACTTGACTTTTATTGTGCTTAGTTTTAAGTTTTGTTTTAATTATTCCTTTCCCTAGTCAGGGTATTTTTTTATGCTGTAAATAAAGTGTATTTATTTTTATTAACTATTTTAATCGGGTTTCCACATCTTTCTGTTTCCGTGATCATCCCCTGCTGCTCTTCCCGTTTAGAAGGGTTTCCCATCTAGCATACACCCATGACACTCTAGTTAGCTTAGTATCGGTCCCTAACCCCAAAGCTACCACGTAACATGCGAATACACAATGTTTTCCATGTCTTACAAATCAAATAAATCCACTCACCTGCTGCTCATTATCTCCATGTTGCTGCCACTGCTTAAGGCAGGGGCTCTGGGTTACTTGTTCCTGGATCGTTGTGGTACTTACCAAGATCTCTACTAGATCTTGTGTTATCACCTTGGGTCACGCATGATGGTGCCTGTGTTTGGCTTTGTTTCTCTCTCTCTCTCTCTCTCTCTCGCCGTCACTCCTAAAACTTCCCCTTTTTTGTTTTGGTTTTTTGCTCATAAGCAGAGAGTGCTTGCTAGCGCTAACGTGGCAAAACTATTGAGGAAAAAACGCTGCGTATATCTTGTTTATCATGACTCTGGTTTTACGTGGCCTATCAACACAATTTATAAACTGGTATATATCACCTTGTTGCTTTGTCTTTAAGTGGTCATGTGACTGACTTACCACGACTACTTTATTCTTCCTCAGTCAAACAGCAGCACTCATGTGATTGTTTTGCCCCCTTAGCTGCAGGTGTTGTGCTAGACAGTGCTCGTGATTACCGTCCGCGGGAGCGCGCAGCTGCTTAAAGCTGTAGCACCCAGATTACTTACAGCTACTTCCTGCAGCTGATATAAGATGCGGTAAGCTGAACACAGCTTCAACCGTCTGTTTGTTGAAAAATAGTAACGGACCGCGTTTCCTTGTTAGTAACTGTAACGGCGTTGTAACGATAGGAATAGTAATTAGTTAGATTACTCGTTACTGAAAAAAGTAACGCCGTTAGTAACGCTGTTACTTGTAACGCCGTTATTCCCATCACTGGAATCAAGTGATGTCTGAAACAACAGTTTTGCCTTGTGGGATACCTCAAGGATCTGTTTTAGGTCAGATTCTCTTTTTGCTCTATATTTACCCCCTGGGCCAAATAATTAGGTGTTACAATAATATTTTCTATAATCTCTATGCTGATGACATTCAGTTATCCTGTTCTTTGAAAGAACAGGATAACTGAAGTGAGTCTGAGTCTTATAAATTTTTGAGTTTAAGTAATTGCCTGACAGATATCAAGCAATGGTTAAACAATAACTTCCTCCAGTTAAATTCCCCCCCCTACTCAAATTCCCGTAGCCCAGGGCTGGGCCACTCCAGGCCTCAAGGGCCAGTGTCCTGCAGGTTTTAGATATCACCCTGTGTCAACACACCTGAATCAAATGATTATTTCATTACCAGGCCTCTGGAGAACTTGAAGACATGCTGAGTAGGCCATTTAGCCATTTAAATCAGTTGTATTGGATCAAGGACACATCTAAAACCTGCCGGACACCGGCCCTCGAGACCTGGAGTTGCCTACCCCTGCCGTAGCCCCTTCTCCCTGTGCATTTTATATATCACTTGGTGTTTGTGTAAATAAACTCAGACATCTCAGACTCCTGCACACCAGTCTGCTGGTTCATCTTGACAGAACTAACTAATGCTCTTGTGCAACTCTGTGACTCAAACTGGCCATTTGTAAAAAAAAAAAAGAAAAAAAAAAGGTGGTGGTGGTGGTGGGGGGGGGGGGGGGGGGGGGGGTACATGCTGTTTACTTGTTATAATAAAGACCTATACAGCTTACCTTCTGCTAGTGGGCACAACGTCCTCCAGCATGTAATGGCACCCTCCTGGGTGAACTGCCCTATAGTTGTCTCCAGCAGGAACAGGGGTACACCACAGGTTACCACAAATACCAGATATGGCACTAGGAATGCACCTGAATTTATAACACAATACAGAAAAAACACACCTGCTGTCCAGTTTCTAGGTAACAGCAACAATCTAAAAAAAAAAACATTGACCTGATATATGGTTTTAGCACAAGTTAACCAATGATACAACAATTCTTTAGTGTCATTATTCAGTCACATAGCCAACGTTAAGAACATTGTTTTCTTCATGTGAATCACAAAATGATCCTGGTGCAAGCAAACAAGCTGCCCAGGAACTCAATAGAGCAGAGGTCATACATCTTCCTTTCTTTCCCTTAAATCTGATTCTGACAGATTTGAGGTAATCAAGCTGTTGCAAGATCAAATATTGGAGAAAACCTGGAGGAGAGAATAACTACACCAAGTCTGAAGTCATCTCTTAACCTAAAATGTTAAAGATTGTGAGTTTTATTTTCAATGTGGGTACTGGCTGAAATTAATTTACTTTTCTTTTAACTGAGTACCATTGAGTCCATCTTTGACAGATAAATTGAGAACACCTTGATAAATATAACAGATCTTGTTAACTTCATCTTCTTTGAATCCTTACCATCTAAACAATTCAGATCCTGTTTGAAAGGGTTAGACCTTAGTGTTAAGTAAAAAGCTCATCAAATACTTTTACTTGAAATATATATGAAATACATAAGCATTAACACATCTTTTGTTGATCAGTTAATACATTTTCAATGAAAATATTAACATACTCCAGACTGAAAATGAATTTCAAAAGCATAACAATAAAAAAACGAACAAACAATGGTTTCATGTACAACTTTGTTTCACCTTTAACCAAGCAACACTATGGCAAGGAGCAAGTGTCTTGCTCTCAGGCCCTGATTTAAATAACTCCCTTCTAGGAGTGCTACTCAGGTTCAGAAAGGAGCTTATTCCTGTGACAAGGGAAATCCAGCAGATGATCTATGGTTTTATAATGAGAGAGGACCACAGAAACTACTTAAGATTTATCTTGCACCAAGACCATGACTGTCAGGCTCCGTAGTCAGTTGACTCCGTGGTTAGGTTTTGCTTATTCTTTGTTTTGATTCTTTATCATGGTTTTGGGTTTTGTATTTCATGTTTCTTAGTAATTCTTTTGCACCTTGGTGATTTTCCACCCTTTAGGTGTTTTGTTGTGTTAGTTCCTGTTTTACTTTACTGTCTCCCTTAGCAAGCTCGTTAGGTATAGCTGCCGTGCTCAAGTAGCTTAGTAGGCTGTGCTCCCCTGGCGTATTGCCCACGGTTTGCCGGTTTACGTGCCATTTGGACCTCACTGTGTCTGATGTGTCAGCCAGCGAGTGAGAGTTCTCTAACCTATTTTAGCCAGGTTTCTGTCTTGCGTATGGCAACCCATACCTCCCAAAATTTTTTGGATTGTAGCATTCCATACCCTTAGAGGACGGGCATGATCTGTGTGTGTTATGTTTGTGCCCAGAACAATGTTTTATTGGCCAGAGAAACCCCTGCATCCTGCATGGATTGTTTTTTTGTTGTTTTTTTTTAGTGAGGCCCATGCTCGGGTGTTTTCCTCTAAGCGTGTACTTTTGAAAATAAAGTGCCAGTAAAGTGCCTGGATTACTTTCTTGGAGAAGTAATCAGTAATTAGTAACTAATTGCTATTTTCAAGTAACCTGACCAAAACTGGTTGCTATATATATACTCCAAAGAGTGCCCCAAGAGGGCGAGCAAAAACGTGGACCTGATTCACACCACTTTTTTTGAGAGACACTTTTATTTGGATGACAGACTAATCTCTTTCCCAATAGAAGCAGAGGCTTACTGACTTCCTCAAATGCACTCAGGTATCACTGGCAGAATCTAATCCTAAACCTAATAAGATTGCCTCCAACAGCATCACAGCGATGCAAGTTTTCGCTCCAGAAGAACTGGCCACTGGGTTAAAAGCCTTGGTACCAATTGAAGGTAAATTATCTGAATTTCAGGAGTGGGACCACGCCTCCAAACATGTCTATATGACACCTTTATATTTAAAGTTGCAGCTAACAATAAACCCTCCACTTGGCAAGGAGTGCTGCAACTGTAACATGAACCTTGATCTGGTTACTTGTGAAAATGTTACCAGTAATATGTTTTTGTTTTCAGTTGTGGCATCAACTGTTAACTTCGTTGTTGGGATAACAGAATGGATTTAGAATTAACTAATGCTCTTGTGAAATTCAGTGACTCAAATTGGCTCTTTGAAGAAAAGGGCTGCATGTTGTTTTCTTGTTATAATAAAGACCTGAACAGCTTACTTTCTGCCAGTGGGCACAGCTTCCTCCAGCATGTAATGCCACCCTGCTGGGTGAACTGCCCTATAGTTGTTTCCAGCAGGAATGCAGGTATGCCACAGGTTACTACAAATATCAGATATGGCACCAGGAATGCACCTGAATTTATAACACAATACAGAAAAAACACACCTGCTGCCCAATTTCTGGCTAACAGCAACAATCTAAAACAATAAACATGGACCTGATATATAGTTTTTGTAGATGTTAACTAACAATAACATAACCAGAGTTGTAGTTTTCTTCATTTGAATGAAAATGATCCTGGTAAAAGCAAACCAGCTTTTGCAGCACCTTGAGTCCCTCAAATTTGATGCTAGCAGATTTGAGGTAATAAAGGTGCTGCAAAATCCAGAATGATGCAAATAGATGAAGGGCCCTGCTTGGCTTCACCTACAGTTGTCATGTGAGTTACCTAATTTATAAAGGAGAATTTCGTAGAGTACTGAAAGACACACTTTTGGTAACATCTCAGCGAATCTCTGTAAACTGAGCAATAATAGGGTTTGGAGAAGATGGAGAAGAGAATGACTACACCAAGTCTGAAGTCATATCTTAACCTAGTTTTTATAAAATGTGGGTACTGAAATTTCTTTACTCTTTCTTTTAACTGAGTACCATTGAGTCCAACAGGTCTTGTTAACGTCATCTTCTTTGAATCCTCTCCATCTAAACAATTCAGATTTAGTGTGTTTGAAAGGGTTTGACTTTAATGAGTGTTAAGTGGAAAGCTTATGAAATGTTTTTTCTTTTCACCTGCCAGTGTTTTATTGCGTAGCACTTTAATGTGGATGAAATACACAAGCATTAACACATCTTTTGGTTAGTGCATGTAAAATAAATATATTAAATGAATTAAACATAAGTGTTAGGAACGCTTACCCCCTCCATTTTTGTAACAGAGATAGGGAAACCTCCACACGTTCCCCAGGCCGACAACATTTCCTGCCACAGCAAGGAGAAATTCCAATTTATTTCCCCAGTGTCCTCGCTCCTCCACCTCTGGCTGTGTGTCTCTTTGTGCAGATATTCTTGTCATCATATCAAGGCAGTTCAGGATGAAAACGATGATACCTCTGTGCTTTGTGCTCTGGTCATCACTGCCTTTATATTCTCTGCCAATTCTGTGTTGAGGAATGAGCAACTGCGCCATCAGTTAATAAGTTTTCAATGAAAACATTGACTGACTCCAGACTGAAAATGAGTTTAAAAAGAATGACAGAAAAAAAACAAGCAAACAATGGCTTCATGTACAACTTTGTTTCATTTTTGACCAAGCAACTCTGGAGATGTCCTGTTCTATTCTATGTTTTTTATGGCTGTCCCTCAGATATAATGGACACAAATTTGCATTGAAGTATGGGATCATTTACATATGCTGAATTAATTGCTACAACTGGCCTGTCTATGTTAACCTATCTGTTAATCTTTAACAGTGGTCAACGTAAAGCTTTGAAAGAGACCGGGTGGGGTCATGAGAAAGAGTTAAATTGTAATTTAAAACCCTGTGCTGAAGTAGAAAAGGAGAGTTTTCCAATGCATTCATGTGACATTCATGATGGCGCATGTAAGAGCTGTTGAAACGCTAGTGTTTCACCACTAGGTGGAGCTCTTGTAATGCTAATGCCATTAAGAGACACACACACACACACACACACATATATTTATGTATGTGTGTGTGTGTGTGTGTGTGTGTGTGTGTGTATACACACATAAAACGCATTTGATTTTTGTATGGCGTCAGAGTGAGATTTCAGGATTGTCATTTGTACTTAGAAACATATAATCATTTATGCTTAGAGGTCTAGGTCTGCTAAGACTCTGTGTATCATAAAAAGGGGAGTACGTTCACTCCTTTTCCAGAGTGTTCTGGCATACCTCACACACATCCTAAGGTCATATGAGAGGTTGTATCTTCTCTTTCTGATATATGGTATGGCAAATACATCTGTATCTGTTCAGTATATCTCCAAGATGGCGCCGAGTATGGCAGCCTCGTCGCGAGCTCCCCCAAGCAACAGCTGTTTTTTGTGTTTAATTTTACTTTTTCTCTATTTTTTCACGAGTAGCACATGTCTCCTTGTGTACGACCGACAAACCTTACTGGACATAAAAGATGGACTTTCTCATCACTTTCCAGAGTTCAAGTTTTGCAACACGGACCCTCCGTTTGCAGACCCCCCATTCATTTCACCTGAGACGCCTTTGTTCTGGGCCCGTGGAGGCCGCAAACGCCGACGCAGAGGGAGAAGATCTGGCGTTCTGGTTCGACTGAGACGGCG
This sequence comes from Pelmatolapia mariae, assembly GCF_036321145.2. NCBI lineage: Eukaryota > Metazoa > Chordata > Actinopteri > Cichliformes > Cichlidae > Pelmatolapia > Pelmatolapia mariae. Next base: position 17,248,582 of record NC_086239.1, read on the forward strand.
CACTAACAGACCACCGTTACCCAGTTTATTACTGGCTAATGTGCAGTCTCTGGAGAACAAGCTGTGCGAGCTTCGGGCACGGATCTCATTCCAGCGAGAGATGCGGGACTGCTGCGTGACCTGCCTCACAGAAACCTGGCTATCGGACAAGGTACCGGACTCCGCAATACAACTACCGGGGTTCTCTGTGCACCGCGCGGACAGGTCACAGGAGCTTACTGGGAAAAGCAGAGGCGGTGGTGTATGTTTCATGATCAACAACAGCTGGTGTGATTATGCGAACGTGCACCCGGTCAAATCTTTCTGCTCACCGGACCTGGAGTACCTGATGATTAAGTGCCGGCCATTCTGGCTACCGAGGGAATTCACAGCAGTGATTATTACGGCGGTTTACATTCCCCCACAAGCCGACACTGACCGAGCACTCAGGGAACTGTACAGCGCGATCAGCAGTGAGGAAACCGCACACCCAGAGGCGGCGTTTATCACGACCGGGGACTTTAATAAGGGTAACCTGAAGAAAGTCTCACAAAAACTCCACCAACACATCCATTTCAGCACTCGTGGAGACCGGCTTCTTGACCACTGCTACACCTCTTTCCGGGATGCATACAAAGCCCTCCCCCGCGCCCCATTCGGCCAATCAGATCACCGCTCCATCCTGCTCCTGCCCGCCTACAGGCAGAAGCTGAAACAGGAAGCTCCAACCCTGAGGGCGGTGCACCGTTGGTCGGACCAATCGGAGTCTACGCTGCGGGACTGTTTTGATCACGCGGACTGGGAAATGTTTCACGTGGCTGCTAAAGACATTGATGAGTACACAGACTCAGTCTGCGGATTTATCAGAAAATGCGTGGAAGATGTCGTCCCATCCAGAACAGTTAAATCCTTCCCAAATCAAAAACCCTGGATTAACGGAGATGTTCGCACAGCACTGGCGGCACGGAGCACCGCTTTTGCCTCCGCGAACACATCGGACTACAAACACGCACATTACCAACTCCGGAAGACGATCAAAGCAGCCAAACGTGAGTACAGGGACAGGGTGGAGCAACATTTTGACAACCCTCGGAGTATGTGGCAGGGACTAAACACGATCACAGACTTTAGAGGGAAAACCAGCACACCGCAGACCACGGCATCTCTGTGTGAGGATCTAAACGTATTCTACGCTAGATTCGACACAGCGAACACCACGAGACCGGACAGTGTGCGCACCGCGGATGACGTCAGTGCGCACACTGTGTCTGAGGAGGATGTGCGGAAGTGCTTCAGGAGGGTGAACGCACGCAAAGCTACTGGTCCGGACGGGATTCCCGGCCGCGTCCTCAAGTCATGCGCGGCTCAGCTGGCTGGAGTGTTTACACACATCTTCAACCTTTCCCTCTCTCTGTCTGTAGTCCCAGCCTGCTTCAAAATGGCCACCATCGTCCCTGTACCCAAATCCTCCAAGAGCACCTGGCTGCAGCCACTGGGGAGCGCCATGTTGCGACCTCCACAGTAACCGGAAACACGTGACCTCCACAGTGACCGGAAACACGTGACCTCCACAGTAACCGGAAACACGTAACTTCATTTAGATCGACTTTGACAGCGAAAACTAAATTGTATTTTTGTTACTATTGATGCTGCTGATAAATAAATTTGATTCTAAGTGTTTTAAACCAGATTGTTTAAAAATAAATTATTTATCAGCACTTTTCGCGGACAACTGTTTCCGCTGAATCAGCTGTTTCGCTGATTTTTTCTTTTTTTTTCTTAACCGCACATTGTTTTGTGCGTTCTGCTTGCTGTAGACCATTGTCAATTAATCTAGTGCCGTGTCTTCTGCACAGCAGCGGTCCCCAACACCCGGGCCCGTTTGATACCGGGCCGCGAGAGTTGAGGCTCATGTGTGAAATTTATGCTTTTCAGGGTTTTTAATCGTTAAGTCGGGTTCCCTGGGTCTTTTCCCGTGTTGTAGTCGTGTGTCTTATTTTGAAAGAACTATTTACGCGTTACCATAGCGACCAGAGAGCGTCAAGAAGCAGAGAGGAGGATGTTGCTCTCAATGTTGTTGGTGCATTTCATGAGCACTCTGCTAATAAAGTTACACAATCACACAATGAATTCACGTTTATTATTATATTTACAAAATACCACAGTTTTTGTCTTTGTCTGTATCATTTTATTTTGTTGTATTTATCCGTGACACCTTAAAGGCCGGTCCGTGAAAATATTTTCTGACATTAAACTGGACCATGGTGCAAAAAAGGTTGGAGACCGCTGCTGTACACTACAGAATGAGTTTAGTTTGTCGAATTTATATAAATATTTGATCGCTAACAGTGTAACTCTGAAGTGCTGTACTGTATGTTTGTAAGTTTTCTCCCCGACAAACACAACAATGCCGACGAAACGTTTTGCACGGTTTCATTTTATAATGGACTTATGTTTCTACGAAGGTTTGAACTTGTGTGTTTAAACAAAAGAAAAAAGTGTGAAAATGTTCGTGCCTGTCTGAGGACAGTGTATAAAGCATGTAGTGAGGGGTTTTACAGTCTTAAAACATGTGTAATAATTGTAAAAAATAAAGTTGGCTACTTCGCAGATTTCACCTACCTACTGCGGGTTATTTTTAGAACGTAACTCCTGCGATTAACGAGGGACTGCTATATTATTAATAGTAGAGTCTGGGGCATCTAATTGATTCCTTCCTACCATCTTTCCAGAAATATAAGTGATCTGGAAGCTGTTTGGCTTACTTACAGCAGTAGCACTTTTTGTACCTGCAGAAACTCCAGGACACATTTACTAAGTGTTCGTTGCTGTATGTGCTGCAGCTGCAGCTTTGAAATTTTTTTGAGAGTTAATACTTTGGCTATAGTGTCTTGTTATGAAATGTACAAGAGTAAAAGTGTTTTTAGCATGTGCTTCAAAGATAAGTTTGACTGGGAACCTCAAAGCTCAATAACCTGTATCAACAAAAATTCACTGCAGCCTGTGTGATATTTGATGCGTCATAATTTATTCCAGTCTATCTTGCAAATACATATTTTCATTGCAATGTCATGCACAAACACACACAACTATTAGATCCTTAAGATCAAACCTGTGTCATTCTTTTGGTCCACTGCAGTGTAGTAGTCAAACAAGAAGAAGTGAAGTGGCCACAAATGGCCAGCACAGAGCCCAGAGGGTTAATGCGTAAAATGTGTAACAATATTATTGATTACCGGGTAATACATTAATGTTAATATCAAAAATCAGCTTTTTACTCTAAAGTTACAAGTATAAACAATGCTGTTACATTTACACTTAAATTTTTGACTATAAGTATGGACATAAAACAAGTGAACAACATTTTATAATAAGTTTAACTGGAATTCTGTACACTGAAAAACAAATAACACATAAAAAACACAAACAGCAGGGCCTTCATCTGTCCATTAAATGTCAAACGTGGCATTGACCTGTAGTCTCTGCTTGTCAGCACATGCTTTTAAAAAGAGCTCCATGTCCTCTGCAAACTGAAAAACAAAGAGGAAGAAGTCCCTCTACACAAAAACACTGCAGATAACAGGCCAGCAAACATCTATTGATCTGTTTGAATGCCTCCTCATCATGTGAGCCTTAAAGTTTTTTTTGTAAGAAGACTAAGATCACACTGAGGGCGTTTGATTTTCATGGACTTTCTACAAGCCACAGTTTCATTTAGCACAGAGGGTAGAGCACATGAATGTTCTACTGAAGATTCAGAATGTTGTAGATGCTGGAGACAAGACATGGAGAGGGAGATGGGGCTTCTCGGAGAGTTCGGTGGGGAGCAGTCCTAAACGCTGACATGACAATAATTGCCTTGCCATATCCCCACGCTGTATGACTGTCATGTTACAGACAGGGCAGTGAAAGTGCACCGGCATATCATTTTGTCTGTAAGAGAGGACAAAAAAAAGAAAAAAAACAACAACATGTAATTTAAATGTAGTTGTATAGAATGCAATCAGTTTATCTAACAATCAGATTGTACATATTAACAAAAATATCCAAGCCATCCTCAATAATTAAAGCAAAATGGTGTGGATCACAAGAGCTGTCAGGAATGCGGTGAACAGAAAAAAAATACTATTTAATAAAAACACACAATGTGAAAAGCAACTTTTAAGTCAACAGAGAGACTGCAGCAGTGCTGAAAAGAAGTGCATATTTATAACTTTAACTATGAGGTATATTTAATACCAACATACCTTTGAAGGCAAAGCATTTTTAATGTGTCCATTTATATGCTCCTCAATCTTTGCCTTCACAGTAGGGCTGAAAGTGGGGCACAGAGGGCAGTGAAACAGCCAACACGTGGTGCATTCCTGCAATTCTGGCTTGGTGGCAGAATTCCAATTTGATATGAGCATCTAAAACAGAGAGAAAAACAGATAAACACCATATACACATTTAAGTTCAGGTTTAAGCAGAAATAACACGTTACAGTTAGCATGTAAGAGATTTGGGGAGAAAATTCTTTACAAAAACATAATTTACAAGAAACTTTTATTTGTGACATACGTATCTATTGACATATAACAGACAATTTAACAAAGGCTAAATAAAGTCTGGGCAATAAAAAAGCAGAACAGAATGGAATAGACAATATTAGTATTTATAAATGTATAAATCTCTTTGTGACGAACTTTACAATGCTCATTCGAAAGACATGAATAAAGCGCAATATGCAGTAAATGGAACAATGTGCATTGATGTCAGATAGTGAAAAGCAGTGAAGCGAATTTGTTCATAACAAACAAAAATCTAATACGTCCGAAACTGACCACTAAATGCTAACCAGAGGTGTCAAAAGTACACACATTCCTCACTTAACTTTAGATACCTCGGGGGTCTGACCGTTGTTGTAACGCTAACAAAGTGCCGACGTAATCGGTGTAAGCAAAGTAGATGATTCCTAGAAGTATATAATTATTAACGGCAAATTTATACATGGAAGACTCTGTACCAACCTTTACGATCAATTTGCAATGTTAATGATCCATGCAGGAACGAGACAAAAAAAAAGAAAAAAAATCCATGCAGGAACGTATTTCCGCCTACTGTGGAGGTCACGTGCTTCCGGTTACTGTGGAGGTCCCAATATGGCGCTCCCCAGTGGCTGCAGCCAGACCCTTCTCAAATCCTCCACCATCTCCTCATTGAATGACTGGCGACCCGTAGCCCTGACCCCCATCGTGAGCAAATGCTTCGAGAAGCTGGTCAGGGACTTCATCTGCTCTGCACTACCCGACTCACTGGACCCTCTACAGTTCGCATACCGCCACAACAGGTCCACTGATGATGCCATAGCCCTGACACTCCATGCTGCCCTGTCACACCTGGAGAAGAGAGACACGTATGTGAGAATGCTGTTTGTAGATTACAGCTCAGCATTCAACACCATCGTTCCCTCGAAGCTGGACAGGAAACTGCAGGATCTAGGACTGAGCAGCTCCCTCTGCAGCTGGATCCTTAACTTCCTGTCTGACAGACGCCAAGTGGTCAGACTGGGCAGCACCACCTCATCCCCCATCACACTGAACACTGGTGCTCCACAGGGGTGTGTACTGAGCCCTCTCCTGTACTCACTCTACACCTACGACTGCACGGCCACTAGAAACTCCAACATCATTGTGAAGTTTGCGGACGACACTACAGTGGTGGGTCTTATTACCAACGGTGATGAGACGGCCTACAGGGAGGAGGTCAGCGCCCTGACCCACTGGTGTCAAGACAACCATCTCACCCTCAACGTCGCAAAGACAAAGGAGTTGATAGTGGACTTCCGGAGGTGCAGAGGAGTACACACCCCCATCACCATCAACGGCGCCGCTGTGGAGAGAGTGAGCAGCTTCCGCTTCCTTGGTGTACATCTGGCTGAGGATCTTACGTGGTCAGTACACATAAACAAAACAGTGAAGAAGGCGCAGCAGCGCCTCTTCTTTCTCAGGAGACTGAAAAGATTCGGCATGAGCCCCCGCATCCTCAGGACCTTCTATCGCTGTGCCATTGAGAGCATCCTCACTGGATGCATCACCACCTGGTACGGCAACAGCACCGCTCACAACCGCAAAGCTCTCCAGAGAGTAGTGCGGTGTGCTGAACGGATAATTGGAGGTGAGCTTCCCTCCCTCCAAGACATCTACAGGAAGCGGTGCCTGAGGAAAGCGGGGAGGATCATCAAGGACTCCAGTCACCCCAGCCATAAACTGTTCAGACTACTACCATCAGGAAGGAGGTTCTGCAGCATCCGGTCCCGTACCAGCAGACTGAGAGACAGCTTTTTCCATCAGGCCATCAGACTGCTGAACACTTCATAGACACCTCACCCTCACTACTGGAACTTCAACATTATGCACTCCATACTGTATATAAATACCACTGTTTTGCACATACCAACCTCTGTATATTTTATATATCTTATTTTATTGTTTACTTTATTTCATTTGTAAAACATGTATATACATACTATATACACACTCAAACACACACACGTAGAAAAACATATTTAGTATACACATTCAGTAATGTATATACCTTTACATATTGTACATATATTTATTACTTTTTAGATTAGCCATTTTTATATTTTGCTTGTTTTACATTATTGTATTTTGCACAACTCTGTTGCTTGTGAAGCTCGCACACAAGTATTTCACTCACATGTACTGTACCAGTGTACCTGCACATGTGATGTGACAATAAAAGTGATTTGATTTGATTTGAGTTATAAGAGCCTTTGTTTAGGTGAACTGCTGGACTCCCTGGCCCAGCTATCTCGGGAGTCATTCACAGGTACTAGGTGTAGAGGTACACCTAGTCACGGAAAGACCCTTGTTCTGTTACAGGGAACATGAAATGAAATGTAAAATGTACAAATATACACGTGTCCTAATGAAACATTAAGCCACCGCCAATCAGGGCTTGGACAATTTGTATCTTTACATTGCAGCTCTGAGTGAAGATATAAGGATTCTGTAGGTCTGCTTTAAAAACCAATAGTGGCAGTAAAATTGTGGTTTATCACAGCAATAAATCCCCAGTTCACTTGTGAGGAAACAGATCATGTCTCAGCTGTCCATGACACCACAAGTTTGAACCCATTCCCCTTCACCATTAGGTGAGATAGTTGTTATTAGATACTACTGCCATTCTCTCCGTTGTATGTGCAGCCCTTGCAAAAGTCTAGTCACACTTACTAGAGCTGCAAAGTTAACTTCAGCAATGTTTAATCTAAGTTTACCATAATGTTACTTCTCTGCTATTGAGAAAAATGTTGTAAATGTTTATAAACCTGTCATGAAAAAAAAAAACAAAAAAACCCGCTAAATAATAATGATTTTAATTATGACAAGCAAGTATTCACAACTATGACTTCTTTGAGTTTTTGATATAATCAAGCAGCTGTAATACTTCATAAACTGTGATGTTGGAATTCTGTATTCTCTTTAAGTTGCAACCAGTGAGTTATCCAAAAAAAAAATTCTGTTCCTTAAAGCATGGATGTATGCTGTGTAACCTGATCTCAGTGTTGTTTTGTATGTATGTGTGTGTGTAAGTCAGCAACATAACACTTTGGAGTAAAGCTAATAATTAAGTTATTTATTTATTAAATTTTAAGTTGACATGCTGGGAATTAAATCTAAAGCAATCCGAACTTCTAATTTGAATAGACTTATTAGGCTGATCTGACTTGGCAACTTAATTTAAAAAAAAAAACAACAGCTAATTAAATCATGTTTTTGTTTTGTTAGACCAGAGTGGTTCAAGACTTTCACACACTACTGTATCATTCGATAACAGCTCAAAGGAGCAAAGGAGGCAAAAGAAACAGCATGGCAACGTCCTTTGTTGTTCACTCTGGACCTGAGTAAGATGTATTTATCTGATTCAACAGTTGTTATTCATTATCTGCACAAACATGAAAACACAACAAAACAAACAAAAACAAAACAAAGGGAATCACATACATTTAAAGTCATTACATACATGCGTACTTACATACATACATTTACAATTACACATATGGGGAAAAGAGGAGAGAGAGAAAAGAAAAAAAGGTATTTACCATGTATACACCCACAGAATTAAAAAAGAAACTTCAAGAATTAACTCTCATCCTTTGTGCTCACTTCCTAATTACCTGGGGGCACCGTAAAAAACAACCGCCCATCTCAACAGTTGCAAGAGATCATTTGGCAAATAAGTAAGCAATGGGAACAAACACTGAGGAACAAGTCCTCATTTTCTCCTAAGACAGCAGCAACTCTTTCATGAGGAATAATTTAAAAGAAATCCCTGTACCACAAAGTAACAGTGGGATGTTTATCCTTAGAACTCCAAAATCTTTTAAATAGTTTGCATTCCCAAAAGTAATGGAAAAAGGTACTAGTTTCCTTTTGACATTTGATACAGAAGGGGGAAACAGGCGGTGCAATCCTTTGCAAAACATTAGGAGCTATATATAGGCAGTGTAAAATTTTGTATTGGATTTCTCGCAAGCGGTTGCAAGTAAAAGTAGAACTAGCAATGTTAATGGCTCGTTTCCAATCCTCCTCTGTATATTGATTATTAAGATCTCTCTTCCATTTTGAACATCACTCAATGTGCTGCTACTATTAGCATATAGTAAAGAATAAAAGGCAGAAATAAAATGTGTTCTGTCTTTTCGCTTGATAAGAAATGTCTCCAAATCAATATACATAGCTGTTTCTGCAGAATGTGAAATTTTGTAATGAACAAAATTGCGAACCTGGAGAAAGCCAAAAAATGGTCTCTAGGAATATAAAAATTTGACTGCACTTGCTGAAAGTTCATCAATGTGTTGTTTTGATACAAGTCGCCAGTTACCAATAGCCCATTGTTATGCCACATATAAAACAGACTGCAAGACATTCCTGGAATAAAGTCTTTGTTTCTCAATAAAGGAGTCAAGAATGAAGTGCAGTCTTCTCTACCCAACCTTTTACGCATTTTCCTCCAAACCCTTATTGTATTATAAATAATTTGTTTATTCTTAATCTCTGTTTGTAATTTCTTTTCGTCACAGACCAAGATCCACTCCTATGGGTGTGGCATGCCCAGTTATAGAAAATTAAATTTGGCAACCCTATGCCTCCCCTATCTGTAGGCAGTTGCATAGAGGTAGCATTTGTAGGGGATATTATTAATGAGGGAGAATTTTCATTTTAATTAGGCTCACATGCCCCAAACGAGAAAGTGGCAATTTTTGCCATCTATTCACATTTTTTTTATTAGAACTGGGGATATGTTCAGTTTCCATAGTTAACCTGGTCACCCAGTGGCAAAACCTCTGCCCACATAGCAAAATTGGTATGGTCTGGATCTGGCCCACACAGTGTGCTTACACATGGCCCACATACCACAAAGACTGACGGCCCTTTGGTGGCCCAAATCTGCTTTGCCCACACATGGGCCAGCACAAGGCCAGTTACAGACACACTGCTGGCCCAGAACAGTTTCAGCTCTGGCCCCAGATGTCAGCCTAATGTGTACCTTAATCAAGCCATGTAATAACAACATGTGCTGGAACATAATAGTGCAAAAGTAACATGACAAAACTCTATTCAGACAGTGAATGGAATGATTCTTATATAGCGCTTTTCTACTCTCCCAGATTACTCAAAGTGCTCTACACAACATGCCATATTCACCCAATCACACACTTTGTCTAAACTGAGTGCTTCCTAACTACATTCATGCACATTTACACTCTTACAGACTGGAGGAACCAGGAATCAAACCACTAGCCTTCCGATCAGTAGATGACCTGCTCTACCTCCTGAGCTACAGCCACCCAGTGATCAACATGAGTAGGTTACTAGGATTTGGATAAAGTGTACACTCACAAACCTGTCAAACCTTTGAAACATTGGCTACCATAGCAGTATAGTATTGCAACATGGCATTTGGGTCTTCTAACTAAAATAGGAAAATAGGAACATAAATAGTGCCATCATTGCCAGACCTGGCCCACATCTGGTAGACATACACTCTGTCTTGACACCAGTCAGTCAGAAGTGCTAGCTTGATGCCAGATCTGGGCCAGACCTGTTTTCTATGACCCTGGGCCACATAACCCAAACCACAATCGAGCCAGATATGGCATGCCATCACATAGACAGTGCCATCTATGCCAGGCCTGGCCCATATCTGGATGACATATGCCTTATCATGCCAGAAGTTAGCCAGCAGTGCCGGCTAGACACCAGATCCGGGCAAGACCTGTCTGCTTTGTGGGTGATTTCCCAAAATTAATTCTGTAACCAGAGAATGAGTAAAACTCACATATAATAGACACAATGGCTGATATTGATAGTTCTGGTTTTGATAAATACAACAAAATATCATCAGCATACAATGCTATTTTATGATTTGTTCCACCCACTGTTATACCATGCAAATCCTGGTGCTGCCAAATGGCGTCAGGTAGAAGTTCAAGTGCTAATGCAGAGGAGGAGAGGGGAGAAAGGACAGCCTTGCCTTGTACCTCTTTGCAGTAGGAAGGCTGATGATTGTACACCATTTGTTATAACACAGGCTTCTGGAAGTTTGTAGATAGTTTTAATCCATCCAATAATTCAGTCCTTTAACGTTTAAGGAAATTATTATGAGGTCAGTCATATCAACACAAAAGCATTTTTTTTTCCTTTTGTAACATGTGGTGTAAAACCTCATTTTTGGGAGTGCACTACACAAACACAGCAAACACATGTTTCCATTAAAGGAAATGTGTGTGGATTTAGATACACTGATATATTGTATAAACAAAAAAAAAAGAAAAAAAAAAAGAAAAAAAAAAAGAAAAAGAAAAGCAACCCCTGATACCCCCTTCCCTCCCCAAATAAGCTGATCCTGTGATCCATACGGGAAAAAAAAACTGGGTCTCGTGAAAAGGAGAAGAAAAAAAACCCCAAAACGAAAATTCCCCTCCATACTCCAGCACACTACAGGGAAACCAACTCAACCTTATTATTGAATTATATTTCTAACTTAAACTCGTTTTACTTTCTAAAGTCCATAACAAAAAGATAGATAAAAGCGGGGGAACAATTAAGTCATTCCTTATTAATTATACATCGTTAAGTTCCATTACACCTTAGCATCAGCAAGGTATCCTTAATTTGGGAATGTATAGAGTACTTGCCATAAGAATACTAGTCTTATTTGCTGAATTGCTGTCAGTGTACTTCGTTTTAACTCAAGCTGTCCAAAAAGGCAAGATCATCTTCAGGTGTAAAGAAAGAATAATTTTTTTCCTCCGTGGAAAATGTTCATTATTGCAGAGTAACGCATAGAAAAGCGCATATTTTTTTTGGGATAAACTTTTGGCATGCTCTGTTAAACGCGTGTCGCATCTCTTTAACTTCTGTTGCCAAATCTTGTCATATGTAAATGATCTGTCCATTATAACACAGAGGGCCTTTGCCTTTGACTGCAATAACGATCCTCATCTAGTCCTCCAGATTATGCAACTTAATAATCATTGCATGAGGATGATTAGGTCTTGATAATCCAATAGACCGATGGGCTGTGTCAATTTTCCCCTGTTTAGTTTGTAGACACAAAAAAAGCTGCTAGCCAGCTTTCAAGGAATCTCAACCTTCAGTACCTTCTTTTAAAATCAGGATTACAATGTTATCTCTTTGGCTCTGGCCCTGCAAATCGAGACATTTTTCCATAAGCATGTGCATTTTAGTCTCCATACCAGCAAGTCTAATTCTCATACCTGACATGGAGTCTTCGGCAGTTGATAGGCGATTCTCAGTGTCAGAGATCCATTTAGAATTTAATTCCAATTGTCCTGATATATTCTTTAGTTATTGGGAGCTCGTCGAATTTATTCTCCATCATAGTACATATTTTGTCCACAACATTCTTTGATATCTCCACAGCGAGGGCGTCAGCGTCCACAGGTGCAATTGGCGTGGTAGTTGTACTCATTAATATGCCCTCCTTCGCTTCTGACTTTTCAAGAGGTTTGTTGGATGCAGATTTTGCAGCTCTTGTGGGAGGCATTTTAACGGAGTTGTATTGCAACGTTTTTTTTAAGGTTGTGCAGAAGGTAACGATAGGAATTGCCCAGCCTCAGTTCTCTTTGTTGTAGCTGGGATCTTCAGTAAGGAGAAAATTCACCTGAGGTAAAATCAGCATGAGGGACACGTGAGCTGTAAGTACACTGAAATACAGTTTGCTTTACTGCAGTCCCCACAATTTATATCCAAATTAAATGCTGTTAGGATATAAATATATATATATTCTTAATGCTTATTTGCTGATTATATTGTTTTATGTATTTTAATAAGAGAGGGCCAGCTCTGAGTAGAGTCTGAGCCAAAAGTACTGACAGGAAACTGCATGCTTTTGCAGAGCACAGGAGGTTCAGACAGAAAGTGAAACTAAGCAGAGTGTTTTGATCGAAACTTAGAGTGTGTGACGTGCTGCAGAAATATATATATAACCATGTTGGCTGCGGCTGCTTTCAGACCTGAGCTTGTGTCTTTGTGTGTTCAGGTCTCCATTCCCGGAAATGTAAAATAAAGATCATTTTTTGAGTTTTGACCACTCTGAGCCCAGTCTTTCTTTGCCGCCAAAAGAATTAAAAAGAACGGGAATTTAATAATGCACAATGAGGAAGGAGGCAAACAAGAGGGGTTCTCTCAATAGTGTGACTGCATGTTATTTTTTTGCTTTTTTTAAATATGATTGCTCCATTAATTATTTTCTTTTTTAACAAAAGATTAACAACTAGATGAAATCACTAATGTTTCAATAACTGCAAATGTGCTCTGCAGTCTATGAAGTGAAACTTTTCAGACAGTTGGTCGTAGGTAACACAAGTCCTGTAGCTGCTACTGCCTGCTGGTCACATCAGGCTGGTAATTTCCAGCAGCTTTCAGCAGTCACGTCATAATCTCTCCAGAAATTCTGATTTCCTTTAATCAAGTGTCTGCGTTTTTAGTGAAATCAGCTGAAAAATTTTCTTTTTTCTTTTAGGATAAATTTCAAATGCAAGGTCTTTATCTGAAAATTTAACAAAATATCCCCATTGAAATGGTTTGCATCTTAGCTGGCAATCCTAGCCCTCAGTCACCCACCCACCCACCACTCTGTCCTGTCGCTCTTTACTCAGTGATTACTCTGAATCTTTAGACCATATTCCTATTCCAGAATTATTTGGGGATTTTATTGACATGGAACAGAACTGAAGATTAGAAAGAGAATCCACACACAAGTACACATCTTGTTTTCTTTTTAAAGGTGTTGAGAGTGGGTTCCAGTGTTTCAGGCTTTTAGTCACACTTCAACATAGATCAGGCACAATGAAAACTTCTCTCCCCATCTTTTCTCAGCAGTGTGCACACAGAGCAACATTCATGTTTATTGTGTGTATTTTGTTTGATAGGTACCATGTCAGAAATAATCCTCTGTCCACTTAGTGCTATGTTTAATATGATATCAAATTGCAACAGCATTTTCTCTGTGTCGTTCTGTAACACAAACATATGTGTTCCTCTCCATCGGCCCATAACAGCAGTTGTGGCATCGGTTGCAAAAGGAGATCACATTATTGTGGAGGAATTTTAGTCCACTTTTCTTGACAAAATAGCCTCAGTTTGTAGACATTTGCAGACGTTTGTTTATGAACAGTTGTCTTGAGTTCTTACTAGAGTAACTGGTGTTTGTGCTGCTATGCTGTTTGGTTTTCTCTCAATGTGCCGCTCTCCACTTTGGTCTCATCTGCCCAAAAACAATGCTCAAGAAGTCTTGTAGATTTTTCAGATCCAACTCTGTAAACATCTCTTAGAGAGAGAGAGAGGGCATTCACCTGGTAACAACTCCAAACTAGCCAAACACAAACTTGTTCACTGTTTTAGTAACTGAGCCGCATTTAACTTTAAAATTGAATATGCTATTTTTATTTTTGCAAAAATAATGAAGAAAGAACAAATGGCCAAATTAAGTGATATTTTTCTTTGCACGTTCAGTATCCAAAATTGCTATGATGCAGCTAAAATGGGTACAAAAGTGAAAAAAAACCCCCAGAAAAAATGTCATGGAAAACAGAGAAAGTGACATCACATTCAACTCCAAATCGTAGGTGTTACAAAGACTTCGGGATCAGATGACCTTTTGTATCAGTTGAGTGTGAACTACTGCAGAAGTTCTCTTATGGTCTCTAGCTCAGTTTCACTCTTTTGGTTCTCTAAATTTTCAAGATTAGGCTGGCACAGATGATGGAAACGCTACAAAATGGAGAAAAATGGAGAAAAACTTAATTTAAAAGTTTCATAACAATTCTAAAAAAGCTATTATTATCATGATTTTTGTTATGTTAAAAATCACCCAGTAAACATGAAAGTCTTACATTTTTGTTTAACTATATATTTTATGTTATAACACAGTCATCCCACCTGACTTAGAGTCCCAGTCCCAGTGCCCAGCTTATACAGGGCGCATCCTGGAACTAGCAGGATGGAGGAGAGGGCCAGTATCCACCCCAGCACATATGCCCAGGATGGGTAGATGTACCACCGATTAAAGGTCAGAGGCTGGTACTCAATTAAAGAACATATAAAAGAGCCCTGAGAAAACAAAAGGTGATGGATTAGTTGGTGAAGCATTGAGTGTTGACATCTTAACACGTAAGCCTAACTCACCAGTGAGACCAGTGGTGTGAGGTAGAGCCAGCAGAGTTTAAAGAAGTAGTTGGCTCGTGTTCCTGTCATGTCCTTTATTATGTCATACAACTTATCTACCCCTTAATAGGAGAAGAAACAAGATAAACAACGTATAAAGATCACACTTGGGTTCACATAAAGGTTAAATGACAGCCAAAGGAGTCATAATCAGTCATGTAAAGACTCCATTATAATGTCCTCACAAGTGTCTGCAGGATTTGCTCCTACATCTGAGAAACTTTCCCTGATCATGTCATCATCACGACATCATTAGTGTGAGATATAAAAAGAAGAGCACACCTACCAAATATCCAACCCAGTGCCAGAGTTTCAAACAGCAAAATAATCAAGATAATAAGGAAACTTTCACACAATGTTTGGATGCCAATTTTCTTATTGAGATATCGTAAATTTTGACTTTTCGATGGCAAAAATGCTTTGTTGTTCTTCTTCCAGTGCTGGAAACAAGTTTCCATAGATTAGGTATAAACTCACTACTGAGAAATTAAGCTTTTGTAAACAAAAAATGTTGAAATCATTCAAAAAATACTGTTCCCCAAGATCAAGCTTAACAATTAAAACAGAGCCCTGAAAAATTTAAAATCTTTCTCTTTCTGTTACCAAGTCTGTGACCAGTTGAGACATGCTGCCATAATATTGTTATGTAAGATTGAGTCCATTTATAGATCATTGTTATGTCATATTTATGGGTCCAGGAGAATGTGGTCGCATGTTTGTGATATATACCTGACTTCTGCAATGGGAACGCCTTGCTCATGAGCCATGAATCCCAGCACTGAGAACACAGCAAAACCAGCTACAACACTGGTACCACTGTTCAGCAAACACAGCATCAGAGAGTCTCTGCAAATCACAAAAACAAAGTGCAAAGTGCAATCACTGCATGTGGCAAAATATAAGATTTTTAATATTTAAATATTTACTTAAAATTAAGCTTAAATAACTACTGATCATCATGTACTTATAGCAGTTGTTGTTGTATTTGTTGTAGCTTCCCAGCACAGTTAGGGAGCCCACACCGATACTGTAGGAGAAGAAGATCTGACTCGCAGCCTCCATCCACACCTGTTCCAACAAAGCAACAGTATTACACTTGTCCACCTGTGTTAGACTCTGTTATAGATTTGAGCTCGTACCTGAGGGTCTATCAGTCGTGAGGGTTCAGGCAGAAGATAAAACATCACTCCTTCGAATGCTCCAGGAAGAGAGAGGCCACGAATCAAAAGAATTAACAACATCACATAGGGGAAGGTAGCTGTGACATATACCACCTGTGGGAAAAAAACATTTCAGAGCATTTAAGTGTTTACTCAATATGTACTATGTATACGTACTCTATATATAGCTATAGTGAGGAAAAATAATTATTTGATCTCCAGCTGATTTTGTAAGTTTGATTGCTTATGAAGAAGTGAACAGTCTCTAATGTTTGTGGTAATTTAATTTTAATGGAAAACACATTAAATAAAAGTTATAAACTGATTTCCATGTCACTGAATGAAATAAGTATTTGAGCCCTTACAAATTAGCCAGAATTCTGGTTCCCATAGATTGGCTGTTGTGGTCTATGTGGCACACAGATTGCAATCCATCAATGAATTAATCAGTTACAGATGCTCCTGTCACAGTTCTGGTTCTTAGGGCCAGCTTCTGAGTTTATTATGGGGTTTTGTTTTGTTTTTTGAGTGTTTTGTGTTATCATTATGACTTAAGTTTCAACAGTCAGTCCTGAATTTATTCTTATTATTGCTTCAGAGTTTTCTTGTGATCTCAGTTTAATTCCTTGTTTATTAGGTTTCCCTTGTTCCCCCCTTTGTCCTGTGTCCCTCGCTCCCTCGTTGCATGTGGTTGTGTGTGTGTGTCACTGCGTCTTTGTTTCACTTTTCTTTTTACATGTTCCTCTTCTTGTTTTTCATTCCATATTCCTCCTGTCTCTCGTGTGCATTCATGTCTGTTCTCCACAGCACATTTTGCCTCTTGTTTCAACAAAAACAAACAAAAACAAAATGTTTTATGTCTATTTGTCCTGTGTGTTGCCCTGAGTTTAGTTTCTCACATTTTAGATTAGTTACTGGCTTTTGATTTTTCTTATTTTTGTACCTTTGTGTTTTTTGCCTAAATAAAAGGCTAGCCTTTTGTTATTGAGTTCCTTTTTCCCTCTGCCATCTTCACAGGGGTCCTCCCATTGCCACACACAATCTGCATCCACAGATCGTTGTCAACAATTTTCTATATTTTGTCCACAAAATATGGAAAATCTGTGGAGGTAGCTAACACTTCAAGTTAAATACTTATTTCATTCAATGACATACAAATCAATTAATTCCATAACTTTCATGTCACATTCTGCCTCACTCCATTGAAATTAATCTAGCATTTAAATTAGAGATTCATTAGAGAGTCATGTAATTGGACAAACGTACAACTTCTGCAGGGGATCAAATAATTATTCCCCCATTGCATTTACCAGCAAAACTACCTTTCCTGTAGATCTGACTCCTTTCCAGATACAAAAGTAGCAGACGATCCACATAGCAATGAGGCACAACAGCACCTCCCACTGGATGCTGCCTATTTCCTCAATGCCCCCTGAGATCATCAGCACTCGTCGTCTAGAAGTCAATTAAATGCAGAAGGTAAAAAAAAAAAAATAGATAGATTGATAGACAGACAGACAGACAGATCGATAGGTAGAAGGATATAGATATATATAGCTGCAAAAGGTACAAAATGTTTTATTGGGCTTTAAATAACTTGGTATGTAGGCTTTTTCAGTCCATCTACATAGACATACTCCCAAAATTCGGTGGCTGCAGAGGTCGAGTTTGTCTGGTTGGTCCAGTGGACGGTGTTATTTTTTGTTGAAAAGTCTACACAGCCCTCTGAGAGGAGAGTGTGAAAAGTGTCAGAACAACAGTTTAAATACTTAAACATACTTCGACAATCTTTTATTGGAAATTGGAAATAATCTTTGCATTTTACCTGTGTTCCAGTCGTTGTTGCAGGAGGCCCAGGGGAGCTGAGAGCTGAAGGAGAACACGAGGTAGAGCAAAGCCCAGGACAGAATAATAATGTAGGTCATACAGCTATAGAAGAGGATTAGTTGTCCACCAAAGCCAATCCCTGAAAGGCATTTACAGATAATAATTACAAAAATCTCCATTTATCAATTACTCAGACTCCTTGTTGTTTTAGGGTTACTAAACAGTTTTGGCTTGAGGTCTGTGACTGTGGTGGCCATTTGAATGAACTCATTGTCATGTTCAAGAAACCAGTTTAAGATGATTTTGTGATATAACAGGATAATATGACATTAAACTGCTCAAAGTAGCCATCAGAAGACGGGTACACTCTGGTCATAAGGTGATGGACAAGGTCATCCGCAATACTTAGGTAGGCTCTGGCATTTAAACGATGTGCAGCTGGTACTAAGGGGCATACGGTGTACCAAGAAAATATCCTCCACATTATTACATCAGCACCACCACCACCAGCCTGAACCAATGATCCAAGGCAGTGTGGACTCATGCTTCTATGCCAAACCTACCACCAGACAAAAGGTTTGCTCTCTTCTCCAGTTTTGGTGAGCTTCTGTGAATCACAGTCTCAGTTTCCTGTTCCTGATCTGAGTGGCACTTGGTGTGATTACAGCTGAAGCCCATCTGCTTCAAGGTTGTTGTGCATTGAGAGAGCCTATTCTTCCCGGGATATATTGGATGTCTGTATGTGTGTGTGTGCGTGTGTGTGTGTGTATTTCATTTTGCATGTGGATATTTGATTTGTGTGTGGGTACTGAAATCCATGTGTGCGTATTCAGATTTTTGCTACAATAATATGTCGAGATACTGTAGCAGGTTACATGTGAAAAGGAAGCCTAGTGAAAAGTTGGGTGAGCTGTAATTGCCTGTATTTTCAATGCTTTCAGCAAAAGTGTTGGGTCTGTTCCCACAAACCCCGCTAGTTCTAGAGACTTATTCATCATGAAAGAAAACAAGGCAACAGCGTTCGATCGATTACTTGCGCAAGGGAGGCCTTTGGTCAAGAACCAGCTCTTGGAGCTCACGCTCCTAACCTGTCTCCAGCCCAAAGTCCTTCAAAGAGCAGCTTCCCTCGCAGCTATTTATTGAGAGACAGTTCACACAATAGTTTACAACACGTACCTCCCCTCTTAACCCCCCTTGGTTACAAAGATGAGGCACTGTATGTATATGTGTGTGTGTGTGTGTGTGTGTGTGTGTATATGTGTGTGTGTGTGTGTGTGTGTGTGTGTATGTAGGTAGGTGTGTGTGTGTGTGTGTGTAGGTGCCCTCCTGCTGATCAAAGGGTCATAAACCCTAAAAGCAGGGGGAACATCCTTGGTCATAAAGAGGGTAGTCTCCCCCACACCCAATGTATGGTTTACCATAGGTAACACAGTGAAACCATACAAAGGGCAGGAAGCTCTACCAAACATCAAACAGACCTCCACAAGGATGTTCCCTGTGATAAAACACTTCAGCCTCACAGTTAAACAATGTAGAAATGGATGGCAAGCATAAAAATGACAAACATTTAAGAATCCACTCTAACAAAAAGGTTAAGACTTTTCAGGCCAAAATCCTAATAATAATAATAATACATCCTAATAATATGCAACTTTAAAGTCCACTTTTTTAGGCTGCTTGCATTCTGTTGCTAATTGCTATCTTAAAATGAAATGAGTCCAATAACTTGCAGCTACAGTAGCTACTTTTATGTGCAGAATTCAGTTGTGGGATAGTCCAGTGCCTATTATTCATGGTCAGAAGATTCTTTAAAAAAAAAAAAAAAGAGTGTCACAAACACTGTTTTATACATTAGCAGGGTAGCAGGGTCTGAAGTAAAGGGGACAAATACATTCCAATATTTGATAAAATTGAATATTTCTAATTTGAACATCATGGGAAACGTTTGAGATAATGTAGAAAAGTGAACCACACACATAATATTAGTCTTAACATATTAAATTTAAATGCATAGAAATTACATCTTATTCCTTTAGAACTGCCTAGTAGCAAATCACTGAGGTGTTGGCTGTCCGATGGGCCTCCCTGCTGCCGCGGAGCCTGGGGCGGTCTGCTTGCCTCCACCCCGGGGGAAAGGGTCACATCTCTTGGGTCTGGGTGCCGTTTCCCCCTCTGGGGGTGAGGGTACCTGGACCCGGGGTATAGAGTATGTTTGGGGAGTGTGATTGTGTGTACATGTCCATGTATGTCTATTACTACGTTGGGTGAGTGCTGAGTGTTTGTATATGTGTGCATGAGGGTGGGAATGCATGTTTGTGTCTGTGTGTGCCTGTTTGTCTGTGTCTATATGTCAGGTCGGGTCTTAGACTCCACCTCTCTGGGAACACCCAGGCCCTCCAAAGTGTGGAGGTCTATCTCCCCTCACCACACTCCCTGCCGGTAACTGATGCCCTCAGGGGTTGGTGCATTGGTGGTTCTTGGTGTCCGGGGCTGGGCGCTCAGGTATGCACCAGCTCACTCCCGGTGGCTACTTGGCGGGGCCTGGTGCCTGTCGCTCGGTCAGGCCTCTTCCGGGGCAAAGGGGACCCCCCGGGCCTCCGGCCTCGGGGTCTGCGGCTCGGTTCATTCTGGCACAGCTGGCTGCCGGCAGAGCCGGCGGGCACGCCAGTGCAGCCCCCTCTGGCTTCTGCTCCGTGGCTACTGGGTGACCCCTCGTCTGGGGATCTCCTCAGCCCTTCCCAGGAGGGTGGCACGGATGCCCCTCCGGTGGTCCACCTTGGGCTCTCGCACTCTGGGGCCTCTGGATGTCTGAAGCCTGGATCTTCTCCATGCCTGCTTCATGCCCTGGGGGACGGGGCTATGGCCCCCCACACCCTCTAGCAGACCGTTACATGGAGAAACCTTTTGTATACAAGCGCGCTGATCCACACAGGTGTGCACACGGGTGTTCACTGTTCGTAGACATAAACTACACCTTTCTTAGCTGCTACTTCAAAGCACATTGTGCGCTGTCTGTCCTGCGTGCTGCACAACAACATTCAATATTTAGTATTTACTGCTGTTCACACTTAGCTAGATTAACGTGATGGTGTTGTGTTTAGTATGTTGCTTTGTTTTTTTTTGCTTGTTTTCTCTTTTTCTCTCAACAGGTGATCCAGGAGATTTTTTTTTTCTTTTTCTCTTTGTCTTTGTAAGTGCCCTTTCTCACTGTCCCTCTTCCCTTCTGTTTTTCTTTTCCTTCCTCTCTTTCCTATCCCCCAGTCATGTCTGTCCCATCTGTAACAACTGAAAATAAAATAAATAATAACAACAAAGGTTGATCAAATGGACCAATACGGCAATGCCATGATGATCCATTTGGCAAAATAAATCCATTTGGTATCCTTGTTGGTCTTCAGACAACAATTCTGATGGCTAAAGATCCAAATGGGACAGACAAAAAAAAAAAAAAAAAAAAAAAAAAAAGAGAGAGCCTATTCTTCCCGGGATATATTGGATGTCTGTATGTGTGTGTGTATTTCATTTTGCATGTGGATATTTGATTTGTGTGTGGGTACTGAAATCCATGTGTGCGTATTCAGATTTTTGCTACAATAATATGTCGAGATACTGTAGCAGGTTACATGTGAAAAGGAAGCCTAGTGAAAAGTTGGGTGAGCTGTAATTGCCTGTATTTTCAATGCTTTCAGCAAAAGGTTAAGACTTTTCAGGCCAAAATCCTAATAATAATAATACATCCTAATAATATGCAACTTTAAAGTCCACTTTTTTAGACTGCTTGCATTCTGTTGCTAATTGCTATCTTAAAATGAAATGAGTCCAATAACTTGCAGCTACAGTAGCTACTTTTATGTGCAGAATTCAGTTGTGGGATAGTCCAGTGCCTATTATTCATGGTCAGAAGATTCTTTAAAAAAAAAAAAAAAGAGTGTCACAAACACTGTTTTATACATTAGCAGGGTAGCAGGGTCTGAAGTAAAGGGGACAAATACATTCCAATATTTAATAAAATTGAGTATTTCTAATTTGAACATCATGGGAAACGTTTGAGATAATGTAGAAAAGTGAACCACACACATAATATTAGTCTTAACATATTAAATTTAAATGCATAGAAATTACATCTTATTCCTTTAGAACTGCCTAGTAGCAAATCACTGAGAATGACTTGCAAAACACAATGTTGCCAGTTCTCAGTTAAGGCTTGAACTCTTAACTTGAGGATTGTGATAAGTACAGAATTGGTTTAACTTTAAATACTTATTAACTTGTTCACTACAGTTTGAGACACAGTTGTGCAAGACTGTGAATAAATGGCCATTGAAGAGAAGGATAACATGATGTTTTCTTGTTATTATCAATCCCTGAACAGCTTACCTTCTGCTAGTGGGCACAGCTTCCTCCAGCAGGTAATGCCACCCTCCTGGGTGAATTGCCCTATAGTTGTCTCCAGCAGGAACAGGGGTACACCACAGGTTACCACAAATACCAGATATGGCACTAGGAATGCACCTGAATTAAAAACATACACAGCAAACATACCTGTTGTGCAGCTTCTGAGTAACAAGCTTACTCCATTACATACGGACCAGGTAAATGCTTTTAAAACAAAACATATATCAGTTGTTTAAACATACTACCAGAATTAAGATAACATATTGGGAAGTTGTCAAATGAAATTTTTACTAATGAATTGTTTGACTAGTACTTTTACTACTACTACTTTTTACTAGAACTTGAATTCACAAAAAAAACTACAAGAGGCAAATTTTTATAAACTAATAATATAGTTTTCTTCTTTTTTAATTATAATGATTCTATTGCAAACAATCAAGCTGCCTGAGGACTGGATACTATTGAATTCAATGGAGCAGAGTCTCCACTTTGGATGCTGGCATCAGATTTGAGGGAATCAACCTGCTGCCAAATCCAAAATGCTTCAAACAGATAGAGAGCCCTGCTTGGCTTCACCTACAGATGTCATGGGAGCTACCTCAAGTGATAAAATTAATATTTCCTAGAGTACCAATGGAGTTTGAAGTCACACTTTCACTCTCATTTCACTGACTGTGAACTAGTAATAATAGACCTTGAACTAGTATTTTTTTGTAATTTATTTTGCTCATGCTTTGCACAATCAATATAATCCAACAAGATTAATACACCTTTTGGTTAGTTAATGTAAAATAAATATATTAAATGAATTAAACATAAGTGTTAGGAACGCAGTGAGTTTCTTATTTGCTTACCCCCTCCATTTTTGTAACAGAGGTAGGGAAACCTCCACACGTTCCCCAGGCCGACAACATTTCCTGCCACAGCAAGGAGAAATTCCACCTTATTTCCCCAGTGTCCTCGCTCCTCCACCTCTGGCTGCATGTCTCTCCGTGTAGATTTTCTTTTCATCATATCCAAAAGTTCAGGGTGCGGACAATGAAGCCTCTCCGCTTGGTGCTCTAATCGTCACTGCCTTTATATTCTCTGCCAATTCTGTGTTGAGGAATGAGCTAATAAGTTTTCAGTAGAAATATTAAGTAACTCCAGGAGAATAACTGGGTGAAACAAAAAAAAAAGGTTTCAAAGATTTCACTTTTAACTTGTTGGGGTCTATGTTTTTCAAGATGCATCTCAGATATAGGAGGGATTAAAATGTATATGTGCTGCATCACTATGTCACAACTGCCGTTCGTTAAGCTATACTTGCCAGTCTTTTTTGTTGGTCAAAGTAAAAGTTTGAAGGAAACCATTTAAGGCCATGAGAAGATTGTAGAAGTAACTGTGAGAAGTAAAAAATCTTGGGGTTGGAGAGGAAGAGGAGGTGCACTTAAAAGGGGGGTCTCCTGTCTCCAATTTATTAACTGTGAGTAGCTTCTGTTGGTTCTCTAAGGCTGGCCCAGAAGGTGGGGAGAGCCAAATTTCAAATGAATAACTGAGTAACAGGTTTTAGCAAGGGTGGTAGGAAAGTAGTTAAATATTTAATTTTAGTTTAAATATTTAACTTAAAGTCCTACAGCTGAAGCACAAAGGAAGGTTTCTCAGTACATTTGTGTGGGATGTGGGATTTTTCAGTTAAATATAAACAAGGTGCATGACTCTGCATTACTCTTTGTTTCCAGCTTACTTACCTTTGCTAGATTGTATTTAAGGTCTAAAGACACTAAGAGTGTTCAATACTTTCTTTTTCTAGATAAATGGACATCAGAGAAGAAAAGTGAAAACCATCAGTCAATTCTTATCATGGGCCACTCTTTAATATTACTCTGAATAGTGGTATACAGATACTGCTTTGTAAATTTGTCAGATGATGATATCATCTTAAAACAACTTCAAAAAAAAAAAAAGTGTTAAGAAATGCATTATTTCATCTCGGCCATTAAATGATGATGGTCTGTGAAAACAATCCAGAGTTATTTACCCACTGCTTTATTTGATTTCTACTTCTTTTTTTTTCCACATTGGAAAATTCCTGGATCCAAGTTCCAGGATTTTGAGTTTTTCTGTGAGTTATTAGTTCTTCTGGGTTTTTAGAAGTGATTTATGTTTTTTTTGTATCATTTCATGGTTTTCTATTGTAGTGTTATTTTGCAATTCCTAGTTCTGAGTTTTGTTATAAAAATTTTAATTTTATTTATTTAACGGACAATTCACAACAACAGTTGCCTCAAGGTAATGTATATAGTAAGGTAAAGACACTACAATAATATAAGAAAACAGAAAACCCCAACAATCATATGACCCCCTATGAGCAAGTGCTTTGGTGACAGTGGGAAGGAAAAACTCCTGTTTAACAGAAAAAAACCTCCAGCAGAACCAGGCTCAGAGAGGGGCAACAATCTGGCACGACTGGTTGGGGGTGAGGGTAGAAGGACAGGACAAAGACATGCTGTGGAATAGAGCCAGAGATTAGTAATAACTAATAAGATAAGATAACCTTTATTAGTCCCACACGTGGGAAATTTGTTTTGTCACAGCAGGAAGTGGACAGTGCAAAAGTTATGAAGGACACTTAGAATAAAATAAAATAAGAATAAATACAGTACACAACTGTACAGAATAGAATAAAAATAGATTACTATATACACTAGAATAAAATATACAATAGGATAAAAATAGAATACAAATGCTATATACAACAGAGTGAAAAATACAACGGTGCCAGAAAGATTATTGCACATTTGTGTTATTGCACATGTGTGGATGTGTGTGTATGATCAGTTAAAGTCTTTGTTGTGGAGTCTGACAGCAGTGGGGAGGAAAGACCTGCGAAATCTCTCCGTCCCACACCGTGGGTGCCGCAGTCTCCCACTGAAGGAGCTGCTCAGTGCTGTCACAGTCTCATGCATGGGGTGGGAGATGTTGTCCAGCAGGGATGACAGCTTAGCCGCCATTCTCCTGTCACTCACAACCTCCACTGGGTCCAGAGGGCATCCTAGAACAGAGCTGGCCCTTCGGATCAGCCTGTTCAGTCTCTTCCTGTCCCCAGCAGAGATGCTGCCACCCCAGCAGACCACACCATAAAAGATGGCTGAGGCCACCACAGAGTCATAGAAGGTCTTCAGGAGTGGGCCCTCCACTCCAAACGACCTGAGTCTCCGCAGCAGGTACAGTCTGCTCTGCCCTTTCCTGTAGAGGGCGTCTGAGTTATGAGTCCAGTCCAGTTTGCTGTTCAGATGAACACCAAGGTACCTGTAGCTGTCCACAGCCTCGATGTCCATACCTTGGATGTTCAGTGGTTGCAGTGGAGGATGTTTGTGCCTGCGGAAGTCTACCACCAGCTCCTTGGTTTTACTGGCATTGATCTGGAGGTAGTTCAGCTGGCACCAGTCCACAAAGTCCTGAGTCAGTCCTCTGTACTCCTTGTCGTCCCCATCAGTGATGAGGCCGACTATAGCAGAGTCATCAGAGAACTTCTGCAGGAAGCACTGGGTGGAGTTGTGGGAGAAGTCTGCAGTGTAGATGGTGAAGAGGAACGTAGCCAGAACCGTTCCCTGTGGGGCCCCCGTACTGCAGACGACCCTGTCCGACACACAGCCCTGAGTCCTCACATACTGTGGTCGGTCGGTGAGTTAGTCCAAAATCCAGGTAGTGAGGTGATGGTCCACTCCAGAGTTCTCCAGCTTGTCCTTCAGAACCGAGGGAAGAATAGTGTTGAAGGCACTGGAGAAATCAAAGAACATGATTCTCACAGTGCTCCCAGCGGTCTCCAGGTGAGCGAGGGAGCGATGTAGGAGGTGAATGACGGCATCATCCGCTCCAATGCCAGGCTGGTAGGCAAACTGAAGTGGGTCCAGTGATGAGCTCACAAGGCGCCGAAGCTGAGCCAGGACCAGCCGCTCCAGGGTCTTCATCAGGTGGGATGTCAGAGCCACCGGCCTGTAGCTGTTGAGGTCCTTGGGGCGTGAAGTCTTTGGCACTGGTACAACACAGGAGGTTTTCCAGAGCTGTGGGACTCTTCCCAGCCTCAGGCTCAGGTTGAAGAGGTGCTCCATCACACCACACAGTTGGTCCGCGCAGGACCTGACGACCCTCAAGCTGATGCCATCTGGACCCGCTGCCTTCTTGCCATTAATCCTCCTCAGTTCCCTCCTAACCTGGGTGGTTGAGAGAGACAGGCTGGAGCCTTGTGTTGATTGTGTATTGGATGCTGTTGGTGGGGGTGGGGAGGAGTGAGCAGGGTGAATAGAGGAGGTGTGAAGTGTCTGAGGTGTCAGAGGTGGAACAGCAGCAGTGGGGGTGGTTGAGTCAGCACCCGATGTTGGAGACTGCCTCATGGCTGAATCAAATCTGTTGAAGAAATGATTCAGTTCATTTGCCCACCTCACATCCCTCCCAGGCAGAGAGTTCTGATGTTTGTGGCCTGAGATGGTTCTGAGGCCTCTCCAGACTTCACCAACATTATTTTGCTGAAGCTGGTTCTCCATCTTCTGCCTGTAGCTGTCCTTCCCATTCCTTATCAGTCCCCTCAACTCTCTCTGCACCCTTTTCAACTCCTCTTTGTCTTTGGATTTGAAGGCCCTCCTCTTCTGCTTGAGGACGGCTTTAATTTCCGGGGTAATCCAAGGTTTGTTGTTGGAGAAACACCGTACAGTCCTGGTAGGTACGGTGTTATCCACACAGAAATTAATATAGTCCGTAATGCATGTAGTAAGGCTGTCGATGTCCTCTCCGTGGTCGTCACAGATCACCTCCCACACAGTCGACTCAAAACAATCCTTAAGAGCCTCCTCGCTCTCCTGCGACCATCTCTGTACTGTGCGGGTGGCTGGTGGCTCCCTGCGCACTAAGGGCTCATACACAGGGACAAGGTGCACCAGGTTGTGATCAGATCTGCCCAGGGGAGGGAGAGGTGATGAACTGTATGCCTCTTCAGCATTGGCATACAGTAAGTCCAGTGTTTTATTGTCTCTGGTTGGGCAGGTCACATACTGGGTGAAGGTGGGCAGTGTGGAGTCCAGTGAGGCATGATTGAAGTCCCCTGATATTATGAGGAGGGCTCTCGGAGATTGTGTTTGCAGTCTGCTGACCACTGAGTGGAGAGTGTCACAGGCTGCATCCGCGTTGGCCGAGGGGGGGACATATGCTGTTATCGCGATAACATGCAAGAATTCCCGGGGCAGGTAGTACGGACGCATGCTAACGGCTAACAGCTCAATGTCTCTGCTGCAGAGTTGTTCTTTTACAGTGATGTGCCCAGGGTTACACCATCTGTCATTCACAAACACTGCCAGTCCCCCTCCTTTCCTCTTACCGCTGTCTCTTGTCCTGTCCGCTCGAAGCAGCTGGAATCCCGGTAGTGTCACACTCGTGTCCGGAGTTAGCGGTGTTAGCCACGACTCCGTTAGCATCATGATGCTACATTGCCGGTACTCCCTCTGTGACCAGGTTAGTGACGTGAGCTCATCCAATTTATTGGGCAAAGACCGTACATTTCCAATAATTACAGAAGGAAGAGATGGTCGATAACGTCTCCTTCTCGGGCGACGGCGCTCCTTCCCAGCACGACACCCCCGTCTTTTCCTCCTCAGCTCGCTGGGAATGTCGGGTCTGTCCGCCGGCAGTACTGCTGTGGGACGCAGCGCTAACAGCTGATCCTTACTGTAAACAAAGGATCCATGTTCTGGGTCTCCACACACGGGTGAAAAAAGTAGAAAAAAAACTAAGAAAAACGACCAGAACTAGCACAAAACGGTAGAACATGGTTGCAGAGTCTAATTACTAACACGTTAGTTATAGAAAAATTACGAGAAGAAAAGATAAGAAAGAAAGAAACTCGGAATGAGCAGAGCTGCTGTAACAGGCTGCCGCACACGGGGGGGGGGGGGGGGGGGGGCGCCGGAAGTAACAGATAATAGTGAAATGCATAGAGGTTTTGGTTGTTTATGGTTTGTAATTTGTGCCTTTATAGTTTGGTTATAGATAACTTCATGTTCCTTCAGCCTTGTCTCTTTTTTGGTCTTTTTTTTTTTCCCCCACGTGTCAAGTTAATCTTGTGTGCACATTCAGTTGTGTCTCTCTTCCCGTTTTCTTTTGGCAAGTGTTGTTTCTTCCATCTCATTTGTTTAGTTGTCTACAGCTTGGTTTCACACTCCCCTCATTACCTTGTCTTTATATTGTCTGTGCATTCTGTGTGTTTGTGGAGTCCTGTATCCTAACTAATCTCTGATTTTTATATCTTCTGTTTTTGTAAGTATTTTCTTAGATTCTGGACTTTGTTTATGTCTTGATCTATCAGCATTAAAGCTCGCATTGGTGTTATTGGTGGTACTCACCAACTACAAACGAATCGACCTCTCACACAGCCTTAAACATGACAGGCATACAAATCTAGTTGTAGCAAAAATAAAAGGAAGTGCAATAAAAGATTCTATTTTTTGTAAATTTGCATTTTATATCAATACGAAAAAAATATTGGTTTTTCAGATTTTGCCCTTGAAAATACGGTAGAACAAGCTTTGTACTAAGTGATCGACAGATAATTTTGACCAGCAAAACATTTGTAATCACACGGGGCTAAAGCAGAGGAAAGCACAGCAGGCCTAACAGCAAGAAAAAGAAGCCTGTGGGCATTTTCTGTCCAGTCCCACTGGTTTCTGTACTCTTGTTTTGTAGCTGCCTCTTCTGACCAGGTGTTAGATGGCAGCGTTTCATGTTTCCAGCTTTGTCCCAAATCAGCATCTCTGCCTGAGTAGAGCAGCAGCTGGATGTGTAGCTCACAAACAGTGGCTGAGATACATCCAGCGACCATTCTGAAATATTCAAAGGGGGGCCTCCTGTCTCTAATCTGGCCTTGTGGCTGTGTTGCTCTTGGTGGTGATGGTAGTCTCCATTTGTTGATTTATCCCTCTGTGTCTGTTGCAGCTCAAGGCCAGGCTCTCCAAGGCTGTCCTCTGAGGTTGGGGTACTGTGAAACAAAGTCAGAATACCTTCACCTCCCTGTAGCTGCAGAGCATCAAGGCCAGAGTGTCCGATATCTGATACAGACAGAGACACTCCAGCTAGTTGCGTTGCAAATTGCAGAACAGTTAGATTGGACTCGTGCTGCAGAGCAGGATGGTGGGGACGTGTCTGAATCCTGTAGGCAAGAGAAAATCATCATACACACAATAAACCAAAAGGCATAAGTTGTGTTTTAGTAATACTTTGCCTGCAGGTGGCCGGCGTTTTCCTGACATACCCTGAGGTTTTGGAGGAAAAGTGCTGAAATATCCAGTTGTGAGCAGCTGAGAGTTTTCCTGTGTCGTTTTCAGTCTTGGCAGAAGGTTATTTTGACAGGTGGTACTGAAGCACTCCATACAGGTAGGTGTGTCTTCTGAAAGCAGAAATGACGAAGGCTTTAGTTTTTACATTTAAACTTTTTTTGTAATGTAATAATGAATATATTATATTGACATATGTACAGCCAGGTTTCCAAAAACATTGGGAGTCTGTTAAATGCATGACCAATAGAAATGATAGCTGATTTCCACTGAACCATTTAAAAGCCACATTTAAAACAATGTTAAACATTAGTTTGGCTGGTCAAGTTAATTAGTAAAGATGGGGAGTGCTTTACGAGTTTCACCCTCAGTTCATCCTGTATGTCTAGCTCTGTAGATCTGTTTGATCACGCAGCACAGCATCAAGAGTACAGAGAAACGCCACAACACAGGCTTGTCAGTGGTGAAGCAAATCACAACATTTCCGTCTTTGAAACAAAATAACAAAGTCTTCACATTTGTGCGTCCTTGGGTGGCAAAAACAGAACAGACAAAACCTAAACTGGGAAAACTAAGCAAAAACAAACCTTGAAACGGAGATGCAGAGAAAGAACACAGATGAACCAGCAACAGGCAGGAGAACATACAGGGCTTAAATACACACAGCAGTAATCAAGAGATGGGAGACAGGAGGGGAACACACCTGAGAGAAATCAAATCTGATGAGAAAGGGGAAACGTAAACTGAACACACTCACATGAGACAGAGATCTTCAGAATAAAACAGGAAACTCACAGATACAGAGAACCAGACAAAACACAGAACTTAACAGACGGATTCACGAGCAAAAAGTGTGACACCATGGACAGACAGAGGGAACACAGACAAGTGGGTGCAATTAACACTGGGAAACCAAATAACAAAACCTAAAAACAAGAACTCAGAAAGTACTACCAAAACTAGGGAGCTAGAAATACTAGGACAGAAACCATAACATAAACAGTCATACTTTATAATAAAATCAAAAGTAAAAGTACAAAACCAAAAACACTGGGTCACCGACCCAGGACCGTGACACAAGTAATTTTTACAAAAGCTTTTTTCTGTACTGAACAGTACAGTTTGTGTCTTATTATTTTTTATAATTCATGCAACTGGAGAGTCTTCTTCACAGACAAAGTTTAATATTGGAGTTCCACAGGGTTCAGTACCAGGACCAGTTCTGTTTACATTATACATGCTTCCCTTAGGCAGTATCATCAGAAGGCATAGCATACATTTTCATTGCTGACACCCAACTTTATCTATCCATGAAGCCAGATTACACACACCAATTAGTGAAACTGCAGAAATGTCTTAAAGACATTTTTCATTATCTATACCAAGGCCTCATCTTATCTTAAGGACCTTATAGTACCATATCAGCAATTAGAGCTCTTCACTCTCAGACTGCAGCTTACTTGTGGTTCCCAGAATATTTAAAAGCAGAATATGAGGCAGAGTCTTCTGTGGAACCAGGTTCCAGTTTGGATTCAGGAGATAGACATTATTTAGTGTTATTTGTGAAAAATCAAAGACTTTCAGAATTGTTCTGAATGCTTCTTTAGCTTAATTCTAATTGTTTTACTTGTATGTATCTTTCTGTTGGAGGCAATTAAAAAATAAACTCAGTGCTTTGGATGAAATGAGCTCCATTCCTTTAATTATTGAATTTGCATGTTTTCTGTTCATAGTGTTGTGCAAACTATGTAACACATTTATGAACACTCTCTTCTAAATTTAAGAATTGACTACTTTTAAAAAATGCTCACATCTCTAACCTAAAGTTTAACAATTTACTCTTTGTTTAGGTCTTGGTATGCTGATATTAAGAAAATGAATGATAGCTGTCTACTTTTTTTTCAATAATACTTACAAAATATTACAACAAACTTGAAATGTCAGCATAGATTTAATATCTACAGCATCTACCTATACACTCCACTTCAGTGCACTTCAGAACTTCTTTCAATTTCTACTTCCTGTGCCATTGATATGGCTTAAGCCAATCACCTTGGACATGTGAATGGTTGTATTCACAAGATGCAAGTGAACAAAACAAAATAAATTCTATCTTAGAAACTGAGATCCCTACCTCTGAGCATAAAAAGGTTTCTGGAGAGCTTAAACCCCTACATCCTGAAAGATTTGCCTGGGGTGCAAAACTACATTCATAACATTGTAGTCTATGGAGACTCCAAGAATGCCCATGATCCACACCTGTAGGCAGACCTCAAACGCCTCCAGATAAATGCAACAAAAAAAAAAGTTTGTTCAGCCAACCCAGCATCCCATTTCTGATAGATGTGATTTCCAGAGATGTGCCCGTGCGCTAAGTTTTTGCCTGACTATACAACAGTGATGAGGCATTCCGGTAAATAATACACAGACTGATATGCAGTGGAATGTGATGGCAGAAGAAAGCTTCAGGGAGACTAAAACCTATCACAAGTGCTAGGTTACTGGAAAACCTAGCACTTGTGATTTATGACCCTGGATTACACACCTTTGTTACCACAGATTTCTCAGACTGAGACACCATACTAGCTCAGCTTCACAAAAACAACATTGAATGTGTAATTGCACTTGTATCCTGCATCCTATCACCAATTGAAAGAAAATTCTCCATAATCGAAAAGTACAGATTGGCTTGTGTCTGGTGTGTGAAGCAGTGGAGAACCTGTGTATGGGGACTCAGATTTACAGAGATAAAGCTCAGGTAAGCAAACACATGGGAAAGGGAGAGCCGAGGTTCTCGACCACCATTTTGGTCCATCAGCAGACAGGGCCCAAGCACAGTCATCCTCAGTGACACGAAACACTGGAAGATAGAAAGACTTTCTCCCTGTTCACAGTGGTCTAAAGGGTCACCGCAGAATGACTTTTAAGAGTGAGCAGGCAAGGTTCACCTAGCAGGTAACAGAAAGAGAGACACCTTCCTGTTTGGTGTAAACATTGTGTGATAAAGTATCCCTCACATGGAGGATTAAAAAAATGTAAATGGTGTAGGTGGGTCTCTTCACTTAAAAATGAAAATAAATGAATAAAAAATGTATCAAGAAAAATAAGGCTAAAGTAAAGTTTTACTTTCAGAACTTCAGCTGACTGCATTATATTTTGTTTTTAAACTTTCTATTATTTTGACATAGGTTTAATAAACCTGAGGTGTATTGCATGAAAGAGATTTTTAACCAGAGTTTGTTGATTCCAAGTTCTTTGCAGAAACATAGACATGCTATTTGGCTGGTAAATGGTACAAGACCTTACACGTGTTCAGCTAAACCATTATGTGAGGAAGGCAAGAGTTGGCTTTTATTACTGCTGCAGCTTTTTCATATGGAGAAAATGTCTTTTGGATAATGGAGATGTTGGCCACCAGGCGGCAGGCAAAATGTATTTTGGAGACTTCATAATCACATAGAATTGGCAGGTATTATTACTCCATGTATATTGTTATAAACAGTGTTTGGGGACTGACTCAGGAACATTATTGTTGTGCCTGAGAAACAAACATATAACAGGAGGGTTAAAACACTGGCTGTTTACAAACTGCTTTTGAAGATGTATTAAGAACGCTGTATTAAAACGCTTTAAGAATTTAATCCTAAATGCAGATGTTTATATTTCAAAATACTTAGCTTGTATGGTGCTCTTTGGTCTTCAAATAACAGACCAGACTATTTTAACAACGGTGGTGGAAGCGCTCCTAGGGTAAGTTTTGTATAATAATAATAAAAACAAATTTAAGGTCCACCCACTTGACTCTGACGCGTTCTCACTGAAGGGTTCCCACGGATACAGGAAAGTGTTTCAGTTCGTTATAGAAAACTGGCGTGGGGGCATTTAAGCCACATTTCACACACTGAAGAACGAAAGTACTTTGAGGAGACAAAAAAATTTCTTTTCAAAGGTTGGCATTTCTCTGAAAACCATTCCCGCACACTGAACGCGTTGCGTGTGTTTTTCGGAAAATTCTGTTATTTTTCTTTTCACAAAAAACGGGCTGTAAAAAAAATACAAAGAAAAACTGAAAAACAGCTTCGATCTGTGATCACCCTGGCTTCACATGACTTATTATCAAATATTCAGCTGCTCTGCTGTTTTGATCAGTTTGAGAGTGTGTGTTTTGATCGGCTGGAGGAACTATGTAATGGCATGAAGACATCATAGTGTCTAAATGATGTTGTTTTAACACATTTAAAAAAAAGATTTTAACATTATCGGTACTGACATTTTAAGGATTTTTAACAGCAGTCTTAGTTCAGGTGTTGTGCCAGCCCGTTTCAAACATGCTGTTGTACAGCCTATACTTTATAAAAAATCACCTCGATTCCTCTGTCCTCTCAAATTTTAGGCCTATTTCAAAGCTTCCTTTCCAGTCAAAATTTTTGGAAAAGTTTGTATTTGTTCAGCCACAATCTTTTTTTTTTTAATGTACACGGTGCTCTTGAGAGGTTTCAGTCTGGTTTTAAAGCTCTTGGCAGCACTGAAACTGCAAAGTTTTTAACCATCTTTTATTAGCCACTGACTCAGGAGACTCGGCTTCTATACTGTTGACCACAGCATCTTGATCTCGCATTGGGGCATTGCAGCATCAGATTGGTTCAGGTCTGACAGGACTTTCTCTGTGAGCTTTGGAGATTTTATCTCTTCCTCAGCTCCCTGTAACCCACATAATTTCCTTAGGGATTAATAAAGTATGCTGATTCTCATTCTGATTACTTGTGTTGCCCAGGGATCTATACTGGGACCAATTTTATTCTCTATTTTTATCTAGGTCTAATTTTTTTTTTAGAAAATATAACATTTGTTTCCATTCATACACCGATGATACTCAGATCTATCTAGGACTGAAGACAAGCTGCCCTGGTGTCTTGGTGAAGTTAAAGCCTGGATGGTCTCTAACTTCCTTAACTTTAATGAGAACAAAACCAAAGGGATAATTTTTGGACCAAGTGGCAATCCCAGCACCTCTCATTTTAACCTGCAAAGTCTTGAGCCTTTTATCAAGTTATTAAGTTATTAATTTGGGGGTTATATTTGACAGCAATTTTAACTTTGAAAAACAGATTAGCTCAGTTGTACAGCGGTCTATTTTCAAACTGAGGCTTTTATCTAAGGTAAAATCATTTTTAATTTTTAAAAACTTTGATCGGGCGAGCCATGCTTTTATTACATCCCAGCTGGACTACTGTTACTGTTACTCCTTATATGTTGGAGTTATC
Source organism: Pelmatolapia mariae (assembly GCF_036321145.2). Taxonomy (NCBI): domain Eukaryota; kingdom Metazoa; phylum Chordata; class Actinopteri; order Cichliformes; family Cichlidae; genus Pelmatolapia; species Pelmatolapia mariae. Next base: position 17,283,267 of record NC_086239.1, read on the forward strand.
CAGATCTGCCTTGTAAGTCTGCAGTTGGTCCAAAATCCCGCAGCCTGTCTTCTGACACAAACCAAAAGACGCAAACATATTTCCCTGGTGCTTCCCAATCTTCACTGGAGTTGATTTTAAAATGTTGACTTATAAAGCCCTGAATGGAAAGGCTCCTGGGTATTTGTCTGACCTCTTGCAGCCTTATGCGCCCTCTAGATCCATGAGATGAAATGATCTTCTACTTTTATCCATACCAAGGTCGAGGCTGGTTCACAGAGACGATCAAGCATTTTGGGTTGCAGCGCCTAAACTATGGAACAAACCCCTACACGTCAGACAGGCTCCTACTGTGAAACTTTTTAAATCTCATCTTAAAAGACATCTGTATTCACTGGCTTTTAATACAGTATGAGAGTTATTTGGTATTTATCTGTTGTTTGGTACTAATATTATAAGTTATTTGGTATTAGTTATTTTGTATTTTTGTACAGCACTTTGGTCAACATTGTTGTTGTAATCAAATGTGCAGTATAAATAAATACACAATAAATGATAACGAAACTATTAGGGTTTGATCGAGGAGGTAATCAGGATGTCAGTGGGACAGTTTGAACTCTTGTTAGAGATGGGACAACACCTGAGGACCGACAGGGCTGGAGCCACGTTAGGTGAGGTTATCTCTTCTCTCTTTCGGGTATTTTTGAAAATTGAGATTTTCTGATTTCGTTTAAAAGAAAAATCCCGTCCACATGTGCAGTTTTGAAAAAACATCTCAGTTCAAATGTAAACGCAAAAAACGAAGTAAAATAAAACCCCTAACCCCCTAAAGCTGTCAAGAACATCCCAAATCCTAACCGTGTAGAAATGTTGGCCAATCAGAAGTCTAGAAACCTGGGAAGGAAAGAGTAAACAGGGTTTTATGCCCTCACAAAACCTTAAGTACTTCTGAAAAATTTTTGTGTTTTTCTGGAATGGCAGCTAATTTTGTGTTACTTTTCAAGTGCCTTCGTTATTTCAAATGTTAATAAATAAAGACAGTATTTTGGCTGGTGTAGACTCACAATTTAGGAATGAACAAAATGCATACAGCATACATAAGTTTATTTATTTAATTTTTTTTTTATTCAAAACCGACGTCGGGATTTGGGTTATGAGTGCGTTTGTGTTGAATGTAGAAGCCACGTCCGAAGTTCACTCTGACCTCTCTGTCTTTCTAAATGGGGGGACAGCAACTGCGTGTGTATATGTAAGCGTGTAAAAACTGGAGATAGTAAGATTAACAGCATCAGTATTTTGTCTATATCCACCATTGTACAAATTCATCTCATGTAAACAATAACGTGGCGCACAGCGTGACGTCAAAAATGGCGCACACATTTGACGTTGGGTGAAAAATAAATGTTTTCCCTCGACCACACCTAAGCGCAAAACGGAGGTTTTGAAAATCTCCACACTGGCAGGAGTTTTTAAAAGTCTCAGTTTTCAGTGATCCAAAATGGTGTTTACGTGTGGACGCAAGGTGCAAAGGCATAGAAAAAGTTGCCATTTAAAAAAAAAAAAATACCAGTGAACATGTGACTGCGGTCAAGTGAGCTCTCACATGAGAAATCACAGTCAAGCTAGCCGCAACCCCAGCTGCACCTGCTATCTTGTTGCCCTTTTCTTACGCATATTACTCCGTTCTCAGCTCCTGTTGTGGGGGTTGATATTCAGCATCCCCCACGGGATTGTCAATGTCTGACAAATCTTCCACCTCTGAGTTGTCTCCATCAATTAACCCCAGTAACTCCATTGCTCTTGTGAGAGAATAATGCTCATCAAGGACTCCAGTCACCCCAGCCATAAACTGTTCAGACTACTTCCATCGGGAAGGAGGTTCTGCAGCATCCGGTCCCGTACCAGCAGACTGAGAGACAGCTTTTTCCACTAGGCCATCAGACTGCTGAACACGTCATAGACACCTCACCTTCACTACTGGAACTTCAACATTATGCACTCCATACTGTACATTAATGCCACTGTTTTGCACATGTCCAACTACCAACCTCTGTATATTTTATATATTTTATTTTATTGTTTACTCTATTTAATTTGTAAAATATGTATACACACACACACACACATAGAAAAACATATTTAGTATACACATCCAGTAATGCATATACTCTTATATATTGTACATATATTTATTACTTTCAGATTTAGCCATTCTTATATTTTGCTTGTTTTACGTTATTGTATTTTTGCACAACTCTGTTGCTTGTGAAGCTCGCACACAAGAATTTCACTCGCATGTACTGTACCAGTGTACCTGCACATGTGATGTGACAATAAAAGTGATTTGATTTGATTTAATGCTCTGGAAAAAACATCATGAGAAAAATCAAATACAAAACTATAGAGATTTATTTATAAAGCATGCTATATCTGCTTGTACCGTAGTAAACTATCGTTTTCTACCTAAATCATCCAAAAATACAATTTCATTATCACATTTTGTTTGCATATGTTGCTAACCCTAACCCACTTTTATACATATCTGAACAAGAATCAGCCATGAAATGTGAATGAATTTTTTACCTGGTCGAAGTTCGGCTTGGGAGTTGCCATGTGAACTTCTGGGTGTGTTGTCGGCCATCTTGAATCAAACGTGTAATGAGAAATACTCTTCTGCCACCACCATGTGGCAGTATAATGTCCTCGTAAGTGGATATCAGGCCCTTGTAGAGCAAAGTTTAGTGCTGTGGTCTAGACAACCCAAAATGTGATGTCTGCATATCTATGTATGCATATGCCAGGTCCTAGGAGGTTAAACCTATTTACTGCATATTCTAGCATATTTTTTTTTTCATTTTAAATAAGTTTACACTCACTCTTTTAAATAGATGCAAGTAAAACACAGCAAAAATAAATGAAATCAGATTCAGTAGCGCAAAGTCCTGTCGCTCTTAAATCTATTTTCACTTGTTTAGTAGGAGTAAGGCCATCTGAGTTTTGCCCGGTGCCATAGCGGTCATGTCAGTGGGGGGATCCGGGGGTTTCTCTGAATTTCACATTACCATGCTGGCTTGCTTGGTGCTTGCTCAGATTTAAAGTTTAATTTTTTGCTGTAAAAAGTTTTCTTACCACGCAGAGTGTACAGCGTTACGTTAATGTTTTCTTTACTTTTTACGGAATCAAACTTAAAGTAATGTCAGTACTTCCAAGCTTTAAATGATGCATGGTCGCACTCTCTCCCGCACTCCATATTATCCATATTATCTGCTGTCCCCCTTCTCTTTCCTGGTGAACAGGGAATGACATACCTTCACAGAGCTTCTTAATTGACAGAGGCCATTTGTCATTTTAAGATATTTTCTCAAAATTGAGTTTTCTTGAAATAATTTTGACTTCCAACAGGATCTTAGTGGCCACTTGGTTATGGCGTTCCATGTATGCCCTGAATGCTAGCATCTTGCACCCTGCTGTTATGTACTGGATTGTCTCAGAGCATCTTTACGCAGCCTGCACCAGGGGTCTTGCCTGGTGTAATAGACCTCAGCCTCTATGGATCTTGTTCTCAGAGCTTGCTCCTGTGCTGCCATGATTAGTGCCTCTGTGCTGTCTTTCAGCCCAGTTTTGTCCAGCGACTGGTAGGATTTCTGGATATCAGCCACCTCCTCTATCTGCCGGTGGTACATACCGTGCAGGGGCCTGTCCTTCCATGATGGTTCCTTCTCTCTTCCTTCTCTTTTTTTGGGTTTCTGCTGCCTGAGGTATTCATTGAGCACGCTGTCAGTTGGGGCCATCTTCGTAATGTTTTCGTGAATGTTCATTGTCTCATCCTGGACTGTGGTGCTGACACTCACCAGTCCCGGGCCTGCTTCCTTCTGCTTAGCATACAGCCTCAGGGTGCTGGACTTGGGGTGAAACCCTCCATGCATGGTAAGGAGCTTCCTTGTCTTGATGTCAGTGGCGTCTAACTCCTCCTTTGGCCAGCTTATTATCCCAGAAGGGTACCTGATCACACGCAGGGTGTAGGTGTTGATGGCCCGGCTCTTGCTCTTACCGTTCAGCTGACTCCTCAGGACTTGCCTGACCCTCTGCAGGTACTTGGTGGTTGCAGCTTTCCCAGCGGCCTCTTCATGGTTTCCATCTCCCTTTCCTGTCTTCATATATATATGAAGAGAGGAATATATATATATATATATATATATACATATATATATATATATATATATATATATATATATATACATATAGAGAGAGAGAGAGAGAGAGAGAGAGAGAGAGAGATGTATATATATAAGCATTTTATTTTTGTATGGTTTTATTGTTTTCATTTTCCTATTTGTGTAAAGGATTAGTATACTGCTAATTTGACATTTAGATAAATTATCGATTAATGTATCAAGTTTAAGGTAAGGGCAGAGGTCACTTAATGTTTAGAAAAAGGTCAGAGAAGCTGCTCATGGTGACGGTCTAGCCATGTGAATATCAAGCTAAGAAAGAAATAAGTAGTGCTAAGTTTCCAAATACACCAGTTTGTCCACTTGCGGGCCAAAGTGGTATGTTTGTTTGTATTTCGTGAATTGTATATTGTAAAATATTTTAATGTTGAAATATAATTTTATTGTACATTTGTGTTCACCTGTTTTACACTGTACCTGTGTACATTAAGAGGAGCACAGTAAACATCAGTAAAGATGAACTCTCGTGTCTCTCGTGTAGCTGGCTCTATTGACTGATTTGTCACTCTGTGTCTGTTATTGCTCAAGACGAGGCTCTCCAAGGCTGTCATATAAGGGTTAGGGGACTGGAACAAAGTAAGAATGCCTCCAATGTGTGGCTTTCTCTTGTAAGCCTTTCTGTTGTTTTGTATATATTTCTCTTTTTTGTTATTATTCCTTTTGTCTTAGTATTTGTATTTTATTCCTGCACAGTTTGTGTAGAGCGCCCATAATTTCATTGTACGTGTACAATGACAATAAAGGTCTATTCTATTCTATTCTATTTCAGGGCTCGCAAAATTTCAAAATCCCTGGTAGCCCTTCGGGCAGGCACTCTTCAGTTTTTGGTAGCCCAAAATAAATTTAAGTAGCCCGAATAAAAAAAAAGAGGACAATTTTTTGATTGATGTTTTGTTTCCTTTACAATATTATACTTTAATGTATAATATTGTAAAGGAAACAAAACATCAGTCTAAAAATATTTAAAACACAAATTACAACAACAAATTACAATCATCAACTCAAATATTTGGTTCTAATTGAACGAACTTGCAAGAACTGTGTACAACATGAATCAGTCTGTGTCAGATCCTGAATTTGAAATTTCCACTGAAATCACGGGTAAGAGGCAAGTGGAACCAAGCAGTGGTAGTTCACTCTTTGCAACATAGTACCCTATTCTAAACAGATTTTTCAGGACTTCTTGTTATGCTTGGTTTACTTTTAGTATGCTTTTTGCAATTGGTGTTTGTTCTGGGAAAGATACTGCAGACTGAGCAATAATGTATTTCTTGCATTTCTCATGGGTTCTGATGGGGTCTTTCTGAAAATGACTGGTCCCAGTAACAAAGGCGCTTGTCGACTCAGAAATCGAGGGAAACTCACAACACACCCGGCAGAACATTATGTTATTTAGCTCGTCATATTCCAGCCACATAAATTCTTTTGTCCATGAAACCAAAAAAGCTGCGCTTTCTTTTTCCCTCATTGTCTGATTTGTCATAACTTTTCCGTTTTGTGGTCGGCTTTTCTTTGGCTGCCCCTTCTTCACCCTGACCTCTCTAGTTTGGCTCTGCAGAACTAAAATACCTGCCTAAAGCCATCTGCTCTTGCACACATACTTACCTAACGATCAGCAATTCTCTGCGCAATCAACCTCTATCACATGTTTAAGCATGCTGCAGGAGATTTCACTTGTCGTGTTTGATAGTAAGCTAACAATTGATAAGACGATGTCAGAGGAATTGGTGCGCAGTTAATCTGTGACTTACCAATTAGTGGTGCCGCTCTCTACACACAGTTCGCGCGATCGCAAAGTGAAAGTGAAAGCAAAAAACAAGCGCAAATTCAAACGCGATTTCAATGTGTCACATATTGACAGTGGCTCATCGATGCCGATGACATAATTACTCATCTACATTTGTGAAAGAATGCAAAAGCATTGACATATCTTTCATTCCTATGATAGCCCGACGGGCAGGGCTGAGATGGATTTTGGTAGCCCGACTGGAAAAATCGCTAGCCCCGGGACGTCGGGCTAGCGATTTTGCGAGCCCTGTATTTGCACTGCAAATCATAGAACACTTAGAGTGGACTCGTGCAGCAGAGCAGGATGGTGGGGATGTGTCTGAATGCTGTAGAAAATAGAAAATTATCAGACACATAAAAAAACAAAGTAAGAGAAATGTAGGCATAAAAAGCAAAATATCCTGCGGTTTCTTTTCTTGCTCACCCAAGGGCCACAGTCAATAAGGCCACTGCATAATTTGACTCAGGAGAGACAAGATCCGTTAGTGTAAGCCTAAACGCTGCCCCTGGCTGTGTTGTGGAAGAAATGTTGAGTCATGGAAAGAACCTTGTTCTGTTACAGGGAACCTAAAATGAAATGTAAAATGTACAAATATACACGTGTCCTAATGAAAAATTAAGCCACCGCCAATCAGGGCTTGGACAATTTGTATCTTTACATTGCAGCTCTGAGTGAAGATATAAGGATTCTGTAGGTCTGCTTTAAAAACCAATAGTGGCAGTAAAATTGTGGTTTATCACAGCAATAAATCCCCAGTTCACTTGTGAGGAAACAGATCATGTCTCAGCTGTCCATGACACCACAAGTTTGAGCCCATTCCCCTTCACCATTAGGTGAGATAGTTGTTATTTGACACTATTGCCATTCTCTCACTTTTATGTGCAGCCCTTACAAAATTCTAGTCACACTTACTAGAGCTGCAAAGTTAACTCAACAATGTTTAATCTAAGTTTACCATAATGTTACTTCTCTGCTATTGAGAAAAATGTTGTAAAGGTTCAAAAATCTGTCCCTACAAAAAATGCTAAATAATAATGATTTTATTTCTGACAAACAAGTATTCACAATTATGACTTCTTTAATTTTTTTTGACATAATCAAGCAGCCGTAATACTTAGCACTTCATAAACTGTGATGTTGGAATTTAGTATTCTCTTTAAGATGCAACCAGTGAGTTATCAAAAAAAAATTCTGTTCCCTACTGATCTCAGTGTTGTTTTGTATATATGTGTGTGTGTGAGTGAGTAACATAACACTTTGGAGTAAAGCTAATAATTAAGTTATTTATTTATGAAATTTTAAGTTGACTTGCTGGGAATTAAATTTAACTCTTTGATGAGGAATAACTTTAAACAAATCCCTGTACCACAAAGTAACAGTGGGAGGTTTATCCTTAACCTTAATAAGAATACATTTCCGAGCTAACAGTAATAGTTTATCACATAGTTTATGCTGCGAGTAAGTTGATTTTAATTCTTTTGAAGGTAAACCAAGAAGAAAGTATCCAGAGTCCCTTTGGATCCGATTCTTAAAGATATTACTCAGTTCTTGAGCTATAGAACTCCAAAATCTTTTAATTAGTTTGCATTCCCAAAAGTAATGGAAAAAGGTACTAGTTTCCTTTTGACGTTTGATACAGAAGGGGGAAACAGGAGGTGCACTCTTATGCAAAACATTAGGAGCTATATATAGGCAGTGTAAAATTTTGTATTGGATTTCTCGCAAGTGGTTGCAAGTAAAACTTGATCTAGCTATGTAAATGGCTCGTTTCCAATCCTCCTCTGTATATTGATTATTAAGATCTCTCTCCCATTTTGAACATCACTCAATGTGCTGCTACTATGAGCATATAGTATTGAATAAAAGGCAGAAATAAAATGTGTTCTGTCTTTTCGCTTGATAAGAAATGTCTCCAAATCATCATACATACCTGTTTTTGCAGAATGTGAAATTTTGTAATGAACAAAATTGCGAACCTGGAGAAAGCCAAAAAATGGTCTCTAGGAATATGAAAATTTGACTGCACTTGCTGAAAGTTCATCAAGGTGTTGTTTTGATACAAGTCGCCACTTACCAATAGCCCATTGTTATGCCACATATAAAACAGACTGCAAGACATTCCTGGAACAAAGTCTTTGTTTCTCAATAAAGGAGTCAAGAATGAAGTGCAGTCTTCTCTGCCCAACCTTTTACGCATTTCCCTCCAAACCCTTATTGCATTATAAATAACGGAACTATTCTTAATCTCTGTTTGTAATTTCTTTTCGTCACAGACAACTAGGCTCTAAAGTGAAGAAGGTGAAACAGACCAAGAGTCTAGGTGGGAATAAGAATTGAGATAAGCATGTAACCACTCCCATAAAAAACGGATATGGCAATTATAGAGAATTAAATTTGGCAACCCTATGCCTTCCCTATCTGTAGGGAGGTGTAAGATTCTAATTCCTAATCTAGGTTTCTTGACATGCCAGATAAATTTTGAAAAAACTTTCTGGGTGGAGGTAGCAAATGCATAGAGGTAGCATTTGTAGGAGATATAATAAATGAGGGAGAATATTCAATTTAATTAGGCTCACATGCCCCAAAAGAGAAAGCAGCAATTTTTGCCATCTATCCAAATCTTTTTTAAAATTTTTATTAGAACTGAGGAAATGTCCAGTTTCCATAGGTGTCAGAAGATAATTATGTTTTGATCAGTTACATGAAATGCATTCTTTATATTTATCAGTGAAGCACATGTCTACGTGACTTTTCACCTAATAACTTTTGACATGAACTCTTCTGTGATAAACAACTTACAGCTTCCTCTTTTTATTCTAGAACATACAGATTTAGAAAAGGGGAACCTCAGCTCTGAGTTCTGAGAATAACGTTGTTATCTTTGTACACACACACACATAAACACACACACACATACACACAGAACAATCTTGTATAAATAAAGAACGCAGACGGTGACAAAGCGCGAGTCCATGAGTGTCTCCTGTGCGAGCGCTTCTGTGACCATCCCTGCGAGTAAAAGAAACTGCAGTGTTGTGTTTTCTGACTCAGACGTCTCAGCTGAAGAACGGCAGGGTAATTTAAAGAAATCCCCTGTCAATAGGTCTTTACGATCTGGTGGAATCTTTAGCCTGAGGTATGTGAAACAACTGGAGGACCATTGAAAGGGATTGCAAATATCTGGAGGAGAGTTAACCTGGTCACCCAGTGGCAAAACCTCTGATTTCCCAAAATTAATTCTGTAACCAGAGAATGAGCAAAACTCACATATAATAGACACAATGGCTGACATTGATAGTTCTGGTTTTGATAAAAACAACAAAATATCATCAGCATACAATGCTATTTTATGTTTTGTTCCACCCACTGTTATACCATGCACATCTTGGTGCTGCCAAATGGCTAGAAGTTCAAGTGCAGAGGAGGAGATGGGAGAAAGGACAGCCTTGCCTTGAACCTCTTTGTAGTGGGAAGGCTGATGATTGTAGTGGGAAGCCTGTGTTATAACACAGGCTTCTGGAAGTTTGTTGATAAGTTTGTTAATCCATGCAATAAAACCCTCAGCTAAGCCAAATCTTCCTACAACGGTAAATAAGTATGCCCACTCAATTCTATCAAATGTCTTTTTGGCATCTAAAGATGTAATATAAGCTTTATAATTTGTCTGATTCAAATATTGTATAATATTTAATAATCGTCTAATATTTGTAAATGAGAAACGATTATGGATAAAGCCTTTTTGATCAGGGTTTATAAGCAATGGGAGAATGTCCTCCAGTCTCATCACTAATAACTTAGAAAGTAAGTTCTTCAATATAGTTTTGGACCTAGTGATTTTGAACTGTACTTCCAGTTTTGTATTGTGTGCTCTAAATCGAGTTGTGCTTTCATTGACGTCTTTTTCTGTGTTGTGATATATGAAATAATACTACCCCTAAGATAGGCTTTGGCAGTTTCCCACAGTAAAGATGGGTTTTGTTAGTGGCCATAAAAACATTCCACTGTTTAGTGATATACTCAATAAATACAGGGCTACTCATTAAGTATGGATTCATTCTCCATTGGCATGAATAAGGGTCAAAATAAGTTGGGTGAATAATTATACTTACTAATGAATGATCGGATAATGGACAAGTACTTATTGAGCACTCTTCCATCCTATCCAGCACCGTCCTGGATGACAGGAGCAAATCTATTCTTGAGAAAGTCACTGACAGAGAGGTAAAAGGAGAAGAAAAAAAAAACCCAAAACAAAAATCCCCCTCCATATTCCTGCACGCAACAGGGAAAACAAGCCAACCTCATTATCGAATTATACTTTTAATTTGAACTCGTTTTACTTTCTAAAGTCCATAACAAAAAAAAAAAAAAAAAAAAAAAATCTGAGTCTTTAGACCATATTCCTATTCCAGAATTATTTTGGGATTTTATTGATATGGAGCAGAACTGAAGATTAGAAAGAGAATCCACACACAAGTACACATCTTGGTTTTTTTTCAAAGGTGTGGAGAGTGGGTTCCAGTGTTTCAGGCTTTTAGTCACACTTCAACATAGATCAGGCACAATGAAAACTTCTTTCCCCATCTTTTCTCAGCAGTGTGCACACAGAGCAACATTCATGTTTATTGTGTGTATTTTGTTTGATAGGGACCATGTCAGAAATAATCCTCTGTCCACTTAGTGCTATGTTTAATATGATATCAAATTGCAACAGCATTTTCTCTGTGTCATTCTGTAACACAAACATATGTGTTCCTCTCCATCGGCCCATAACAGCAGTTGTGGCATCGGTTGCAAAAGGAGATCACATTATTGTGGAGGAATTTTAGTCCACTTTTCTTCACAAAATAGCCTCAGTTTGTAGACATTTGCAGACGTTTGTTTATGAACAGTTGTCTTGAGTTCTTACTAGAGTAACTGGTGTTTGTGCTGCTATGCTGTTTGGTTTTCTCTAAATGTGCCGCTCTCCACTTTGGTCTCATCTGCCCAAAAACAATGCTCAAGAAGTCTTGTAGATTTTTCAGATCCAACTTTGTAAACGTCTCTTAGAGACCTGGTAACAACTCCAAACTAGCCAAACACAAACTTGTTCACTGTTTTAGTAACTGAGCCGCATTTAACTTTAAAATTGAATATGCTAACCAAGCCTCATTATTTTTTCTATTTTTGCAAAATAATGAAGAAAGAACGAATGGCCAAATTAAGTGATATTTTTCTTTGCACGTTCAGTATCCAAAATTGCTATGATGCAGCTAAAATGGGTACAAAAGTGGAAAAAAACCCAGAAAAAATGTCATGGAAAACAGAGAAAGTGACATCACATTCAACTCCAAATCGTAGGTTTTACAAAGACTTCGGGATCAGATGACCTTTTGTATCAGTTGAGTGTGAACTACTGCAGAAGTTCTCTGATGGTCTCTAGCTCAGTTTCACTCTTTTGGTTCTCTAAATTTTCAAGATTAGGCTGGCACAGATGATGGAAACGCTACAAAATGGAGAAAAATGGAGAAAAACTTAATTTAAAAGTTTCATAACAATTCTAAAAAAGCTATTATTATCATGATTTTTGTTATGTTAAAAATCACCCAGTAAACATGAAAGTCTTACATTTTTGTTTAACTATATATTTTATGTTATAACACAGTCATCCCACCTGACTTAGAGTCCCAGTCCCAGTGCCCAGCTTATACAGGGCGCATCCTGGAACTAGCAGGATGGAGGAGAGGGCCAGTATCCACCCCAGCACATATGCCCAGGATGGGTAGATGTACCACCGATTAAAGGTCAGAGGCTGGTACTCAATTAAAGAACATATAAAAGAGCCCTGAGAAATCAAAAGGAGATGGTTTAGTTGGTGAAGCATTGAGTGTTGACATCTTAACACGTAAGCCCAACTCACCAGTGAGACCAGTGGTGTGAGGTAGAGCCAGCAGAGTTTAAAGAAGTAGTTGGCTCGTGTTCCTGTCATGTCCTTTATTATGTCATACAACTTATCTACCCCTTAACAGGAGAAGAAACAAGATAAACGTATAAAGATCACACTTGGGTTCACATAAAGGTTAAATGACAGCCAAAGGAGTCATAAACAGTCATGTAAAGACTCCATTATAATGTCCTCACAAGTGTCTGCAGGATTTGCTCCTACATCTGAGAAACTTTCCCTGATCATGTCATCATCACGACATCATTAGTGTGAGATATAAAAAGAAGAGCACACCTACCAAATATCCAACCCAGTGCCAGAGTTTCAAACACACATAGGAAGAGGATGCAGGCTCCATTACAAGCATAGTAGTCAAACAACTGGAACACAAACATCCCTCCCTAGAGACAATGACACAGATATTTATTTTGCATTCATTTATTTTTCTCACTAAAATCAGGATTACAATTAGGATATGTAATGTTTATTTTTTTCTTTCAGACCCACACACACATTTCCAAAACATTTTTTGGCAGTGATACATTACATACAGACCTCAGTAACCATGACAAGCTGAGAGAAGAAGCATATTAGGCAGAAGAAAAGGAGAAAAATCTCCCTTCGGCCAGCTCTGCGCAACACTTTGGGAAACATATCGATGAAGGACGTCATCACTACTTCCATGGCAACAAACTGTGCAGAAAATGGACAGAACACACTGAGTAAATTTCAAAGCATAAATGCAATGTTCCAAAGTTGTGTGTGTCTTACTTGTGTATCCAGACCCAAGAGAATGAGCATAACAAAGAAACAGATGGACCACAGTTGAGGCAGGGGCATCATGGCTACAGCCTGAGGGTATGCAATGAACGCCAGGCCTGGACCTGAAACACAACAGTATGATGCCAGAACATATAAAACATGCCAGCCAGTGTCGAATGTTTGTGTTTTAGTTTTTTACAGTTTGTGGTGTGTAATGGCATAAATATGACAGCAGGAATGCAGAAAATTGAACAATCACCTGTGCCTGTTCATATTAAGAGGGAAAAATTAAATGACACCAGGTTTCCACCATTACTCATGTGTTTGACTGTGATGGCACAATGGCACTGCCTGATTTAGCCCACATAATATAGTCTGACTATTGGAACTCGAAGGATGCTGACATCTGATTAGTATGGCAGTTTGTTTCCATGGCTGTAAAAATAATTTTTTGCCAGTGAGACCTAAGTCTTAATTTCAAGCATCACAAAATGTCAACTTCCTGACTCAAACATTTAACAAAGCATTCTGTTTTCCTGTAGAAATGTGAATACCACAGAAAAACCTATCCTTCTGTTCCACATTCCTCCTCTTCCTATAATCAAGATAATAAGGAAACTTTCACACAATGTTTGGATGCCAATTTTCTTATTGAGATATCGTAAATTTTGACTTTTCGATGGCAAAAATGCTTTGTTGTTCTTCTTCCAGTGCTGGAAACAAGTTTCCATAGATTAGGTATAAACTCACTACTGAGAAATTAAGCTTTTGTAAACAAAAAATGTTGAAATCATTCAAAAAATACTGTTCCCCAAGATCAAGCTTAACAATTAAAACAGAGCCCTGAAAAATTTAAAATCTTTCTCTTTCTGTTACCAAGTCTGTGACCAGTTGAGACATGCTGCCATAATATTGTTATGTAAGATTGAGTCCATTTATAGATCATTGTTATGTCATATTTATGGGTCCAGGAGAATGTGGTCGCATGTTTGTGATATATACCTGACTCGGCCACTTCTGCAATGGGAACGCCTTGCTCATGAGCCATGAATCCCAGCACTGAGAACACAGCAAAACCAGCTACAACACTGGTACCACTGTTCAGCAAACACAGCATCAGAGAGTCTCTGCAAATCACAAAAACAAAGTGCAAAGTGCAATCACTGCATGTGGCAAAATATGAGGTTTTTAATATTTGAATATTTATTTAAAATTAAGGTAAATAACTACTGATCATCATGTACTTATAGCAGTTGTTGTTGTATTTGTTGTAGCTTCCCAGCACAGTTAGGGAGCCCACACCGATACTGTAGGAGAAGAAGATCTGACTCACAGCCTCCATCCACACCTGTTCCAACAAAGCAACAGTATTACACTTGTCCACCTGTGTTAGACTCTGTTAGAGATTTGAGCTCGTACCTGAGGGTCTATCAGTCGTGAGGGTTCAGGCAGAAGATAAAACATCACTCCTTCGAATGCTCCAGGAAGAGAGAGGCCACGAATCAACAGAATTAACAACATCACATAGGGGAAGGTAGCTGTGACATATACCACCTGTGGGAAAAAACATTTCAGAGCATTTAAGTGTTTACTCAATATGTACTATGTATACGTACTCTATATATAGCTACAGTGAGGAAAAATAATTATTTGATCTCCAGCTGATTTTGTAAGTTTGATTGCTTATGAAGAAGTGAACAGTCTCTAATGTTTGTGGTAATTTAATTTTAATGGAGGGAGACAGGATATCCCCAAAAAGAACACATTAAATAAAAGTTATAAACTGATTTCCATGTCACTGAATGAAATAAGTATTTGAGCCCTTACAACCTAGCCAGAACTCTGGTTCCCATAGATTGGCCGTTGTGGCCTATGTGTGTCAGGGGTGTCGTGTGTGGAGGCGAGGAAGTGACCCAAACGCAGGACTCGTGGATAGTGAAGAACTGAAGGTGGTTTATTATCAAGCGTGGATGAACAGGGCAGGAACGAAAGACTGACTGACTGGCTGAAAGACTGGATGGATGGCTGACTGACTGAACTGAACATACATACGGAGAGACAACATCAACATCACAGGAACATCAATGACACGACAGTGAACAAGTGGAAACAGAGGACTTAAATACACAGACTGATGAGGATGATGATGAGAGACCGGTGAGTACACAGCTGAACATAATCTGGCTAATGACACGAGCTGACATGGGAAAAAACAGGAAGTGGGAACATTAGTGTGGCAAACTAAAGGAGGCAGGCAGGGCCAGGAGGCGCGGAGGCCTCTGGCTGGAGGCAGGCAGGGCCAGGAGGCGCGGAGGCCTCTGGCTGGAGGCAGGCAGGGCCAGGAGGCGCGGAGGCCTCTGGCTGGAGGCAGGCAGGGCCAGGAGGCGCGGAGGCCTCTGGCTGGAGGCAGGCAGGGCCAGGAGGCGCGGAGGCCTCTGGCTGGAGGCGCGGCAGGGCCAGCGGGCGCGGAAACCCCTGGCTGGAGGCGCGGCAGGGCCAGCGGGCGCGGAAACCCCTGGCTGGAGGCGCGGCAGGGCCAGCGGGCGCGGAAACCCCTGGCTGGAGGCGCGGCAGGGCCAGCGGGCGCGGAAACCCCTGGCTGGAGGCGCGGCAGGGCCAGCGGGCGCGGAAACCCCTGGCTGGAGGCGCGGCAGGGCCAGCGGGCGCGGAAACCCCTGGCTGGAGGCGCGGCAGGGCCAGCGGGCGCGGAAACCCCTGGCTGGAGGCGCGCAGGGCCAGCGGGCGCGGAAACCCCTGGCTGGAGGCGCGGCAGGGCCAGCGGGCGCGGAAACCCCTGGCTGGAGGCGCGGCAGGGCCAGCGGGCGCGGAAACCCCTGGCTGAGGACCAGGAGAGCTCACAGCTGGCTCTGGATGCTGTGGCTGCAGGTCCGGGAACAGAACAGGTTGGTGGATGAGTGATTGAGCGACAGAAGGCTGTGCTACAGGAGGCTGAGCTACAGACTGAACTGGCTGGGCTACGTAAGGCCGGAGGACAGACTGGACAGGCTGGAGGATGGGCGACTGGGGAACAGAAAAAGACTGGAGAGGACGAGACTGGGGGACAGGAGACGGAGCTATAGGGGCCTGAGGAACAGGACACTGGGCTACGGGAGACTGGAGGACGGGAGGAGACTGGGCTACGGGAGACTGGAGGACGGGAGGAGACTGGGCTACGGGAGACTGGAGGACGGGAGGAGACTGGGCTACGGGAGACTGGAGGACGGGAGGAGACTGGGCTACGGGAGACTGGAGGACGGGAGGAGACTGGGCTACGGGAGACTGGAGGACGGGAGGAGACTGGGCTACGGGAGACTGGAGGAGACTGGGCTACGGGAGACTGGAGGAGACTGGGCTACGGGAGACTGGAGGAGACTGGGCTACGGGAGACTGGAGGAGACTGGGCTACGGGAGACTGGAGGAGACTGGGCTACGGGAGACTGGAGGAGACTGGGCTACGGGAGACTGGAGGAGACTGGGCTACGGGAGACTGGAGGAGACTGGGCTACGGGAGACTGGAGGAGACTGGGCTACGGGAGACTGGAGGAGACTGGGCTACGGGAGACTGGAGGACGGGAGGAGACTGGGCTACGGGAGACTGGAGGACGGGAGGAGACTGGGCTACGGGAGACTGGAGGACGGGAGGAGACTGGGCTACGGGAGACTGGAGGACGGGAGGGGACTGGACTTCTGACTGGACAGGAGAGGACTGGACTACTGACTGGACAGGAGAGGACTGGACTACTGACTGGACAGGAGAGGACTGGAGTGGGGCTGACTGGACAGGGGCTGACTGGAGCGGGGCTGACTGGAGCGGGGCTGACTGGAGCGGGGCTGACTGGAGCGGGGCTGACTGGAGCAGGCTGGACAGCAGGTGAGTGAACTGACTGGACCGGGAGCTGAACAGCAGGAGAGTGAACTGGCTGGACCGGGAGCTGAACAGCAGGAGAGGGAGCTGACGGGACCGGGAGCTGAACAGCAGGAGAGGGAGCTGACGGGACCGGGAGCTGAACAGCAGGAGAGGGAGCTGACGGGACCGGGAGCTGAACAGCAGGAGAGGGAGCTGACGGGACCGGGAGCTGAACAGCAGGAGAGGGAGCTGACGGGACCGGGAGCTGAACAGCAGGAGAGGGAGCTGACGGGACCGGGAGCTGAACAGCAGGAGAGGGAGCTGACGGGACCGGGAGCTGAACAGCAGGAGAGGGAGCTGACGGGACCGGGAGCTGAACAGCAGGAGAGGGAGCTGACTGGACCGGGGATGCTAAGGAATGAACAGAGGTGGGTGTGGCTAACGACGGAGCTGAGGTGAGCGTGGCTAATGGCTGAGCTACAGACTGAGCTAGTGACGGAGATAAAGCTACAGCCTGGGCTAGTAAAGCTGGTGCCTGAGCAGGAGAAACCTCAGCTAGCCTAACCAGTGATAATGCGAGGGCGTGAAAGGCTGGATCAGGAGGTGGATGAAGAGGTGAAGTAGCAGGTGGACCGGTTAGCTCTTCCAAGCCTCTAGGGAAGTCAGGCTGTGTTCTGGCTGCCCTCAGCCTGGGCGCTGGGACAGGCACGGGAGGTGGCTGGACACCAGTCACCCCCACCCGAGAGACAGGAGCGGGTGTGGAGGTAGACTGGATCGCAGCTGCCCTCCTCCTGGGAGCTGGCACTGGTGTGGGTGTAGGCTGGGCCCTAGTCATCTGAGGAGGTGAAACGGCTGAAGCGGAAGGCCGAATTCGGGACACCGTGCTGGTAGGAAAGGGCTGAGTGAAGGGTGTGGAAATAGTGACTGGGTGTGTGATACTGGCAGTTGTATCAGGGATTGTTCTTGTCTTTCTGCCACCACTATTTACAGTCTTTGACTGAACAGTCTCTGGGGGAGCAGAGCAGAAAAGATATTCCCAGTCTACATCATCATCCAGAAGGGAAACTCCCCATGAATCGGAGGTGAGTCTGTTATTTGTTTTATGTGAGGAATCAGATGAAGAGTGCGAAAAATAGTCACTGGAACACCTCACCGGGAGTTGTTTAAAATGGTCCACATTATGGCGGCGTGTGCGCCGCTTTCTCCGGGAGGAGGAAGCGGGCGGTGTACACATCCGAGCCTCTGGCGCGGGAGCCTCTGTTGAGCCGAGGTGGGAGGCGGAGCCGCTGTGCCGTGGCGAGGTTGAAGGTCCGGTGAATGAGGCAGATGGCATGTGAGCGAGGAGCGGACCCGCGAGAGAGGGAACGGCTCTCCGCGGCGTGAAACGTCCACTCTCCGCGGCGAATGCTCCGGTGCAGGTGAGGCAGCAGGTGGGGGAACGCGGCGTCTCCGAGGCCCGCCCAGAGCCAGGCGAGTTCCCTCGAAGATGTGCTCTTGCTCCGCGAAGAGCCGCTGTTTCCCCTTGAGCTTCTCCGTCCAAATGGAGAGCGCTGCCTCCTGCCGCTCAAAAAGGTCCGAGTCCGCTGGGTCAAAAGCGGGTCGTGTCATTCTGTCAGGGGTGTCGTGTGTGGAGGCGAGGAAGTGACCCAAACGCAGGACTCGTGGATAGTGAAGAACTGAAGGTGGTTTATTATCAAGCGTGGATGAACAGGGCAGGAACGAAAGACTGACTGACTGGCTGAAAGACTGGATGGATGGCTGACTGACTGACTGAACTGAACATACATACGGAGAGACAACATCAACATCACAGGAACATCAATGACACGACAGTGAACAAGTGGAAACAGAGGACTTAAATACACAGACTGATGAGGATGATGACGAGAGACCGGTGAGTACACAGCTGAACATAATCTGGCTAATGACACGAGCTGACATGGGAAAAAACAGGAAGTGGGAACATTAGTGTGGCAAACTAAACTGAAAATGAACAGAACTGAAAACACTGGGTCACCGACCCAGGAACCCTGACAATGTGGCACACAGATTGCAATCAATCAATGAATTAATCAGTTACAGATGCTCCTGTCACAGTTCTGGATCTTAGATCCAGGTTTTGAGTTTATTATGGTTTTTTGAGTGTTTTGTGTTGTCATTATGACTTAAGTTTCAACAGTCAGTCCTGAATTTATTCTTATTATTGCTTCAGATTTTTCTTGTGATCTCAGTTTAATTCCTTGTTTATTAAGTCCCTTTGTTTCCCCCCTTTGTCCTGTGTCCCTCGCTCCCTAGGTGCATGTGGGTGTGGGTGTGTCACTGCGTCTTGATTCCCTTTTCTTTTTACATGTTCCTCTCCTTGTTTTTCATTCCATATTCCTCCTGTCTCTCGTGTGCATTCATGTCTGTTCTCCACAGCCCATTTTGCCTCTTGTTGCAACATAAACAAAAACAAACAAACAAAAAAATAGCAACACAGATTCCCCTGTGCATTATGTCTATTTGTCCTATTGTTGCTCTGAGTTTAGTTTCTCACATTTTAGATTAGTTATTGGCTTTTGGTTTTTCTTATTTTTGCACTCTTGTGTTTTTCGCCTAAATAAAAGGCTAGCCTTTTGTTATTAGGTATCCTTTTCCCTCTGCCATCTTCACAGGGGTCCTCCCATTGCCACACATGATCTGCATCTACAGATCGTTGACAACAGTTTTCTATATTTTGTCCACAAAATACGGAAAATCTGTGGAGGTAGCTAACACTTCAAGTTAAATACTTATTTCATTCAATGACATACAAATCAATTCATTACATAACTTTTATGTCACATTCTGCCTCACTCCATTGAAATTAATCTACCATTTAAATTAGAGACTCATTAGAGAGTCATGTAAGTGGGCAAACGTACAACTTCTGCAGGGGATCAAATAATTATTCCCCCATTGCATTTACCAGCAAAACTACCTTTCCTGTAGATCTGACTCCTTTCCAGACACAAAAGTAGCAGACGATCCACATAGCGATGAGGCACAACAGCACCTCCCACTGGATGCTGCCTATTTCCTCAATGCCCCCTGAGATCATCAGCACTCGTCGTCTAGAAGTCAATTAAATGCAGAAGGTAAAAAAAAAAAATAGATAGATTGATAGACAGACAGACAGACAGATCGATAGGTAGAAGGGTATAGATATATATAGCTGCAAAAGGTACAAAATGTTTTATTGGGCTTTAAATAACTTGGTATGTAGGCTTTTTCAGTCCATCTACATAGACATACTCCCAAAATTCGGTGGCTGCAGAGGTCGAGTTTGTCTGGTTGGTCCAGTGGACGGTGTTATTTTTTGTTGAAAAGTCTACACAGCCCTCTGAGAGGAGAGTGTGAAAAGTGTCAGAACAAAAGTTTAAATACTTCGACAATTTTTTATTGGAAATTGGAAATAATCTTTGCATTTTACCTGTGTTCCAGTCGTTGTTGCAGGAGGCCCAGGGGAGCTGAGAGCTGAAGGAGAACACGAGGTAGAGCAAAGCCCAGGACAGAATAATGATGTAGGTCATACAGGTGTAGAGGATGATCAGTTGTCCACCAAAGCCAATCCCTGAAAGGCATTTACAGGTAATGATTACAAAAATCTCCATTTATCAATTACTCAGACTCCTTGTTGTTTTAGGGTTACTAAACAGTTTTGGCTTGAGGTCTGTGACTGTGGTGGCCATTTGAATGAACTCATTGTCATGTTCAAGAAACCAGTTTAAGATGATTTTGTGATATAACAGGATAATATGACATTATCCGGCTCAAAGTAGCCATCAGAAGATGGGTACACTCTGGTCATAAGGTGATGGACAAGGTCAGCAACAATACTTAGGTAGGCTCTGGCATTTAAACGATGTGCAGCTGGTACTAAGGGGCATACGGTGTACCAAGAAAATATCCTCCACATTACACCAACATCGCCACCACCACCAGCCTGAACCACTGCAAGGCAGTGTGGACTTATGCTTCTATGCCAAACCTACCATCAGACAAAAGTTTGCTCTCTTCTCCAGTTTTGGTGAGCGTCTGTGAATCACAGTCTCAGTTTTCTGTTCCTTATCTGAGTGGCACTTGGTGTGATTACAGCTGAAGTCCATCTGCTTCAAGGTTGTTGTGCATTGAGAGATCCTATTCTTCCCGGGATATATTGGATGTGTGTGTGTGTGTGTGTGTGTGTGTGTGTGTGTGTGTGTGTGTGTGTACGTGTGTGTACGTGTGTGTGTGTGTGTATTTCATTTTGCATGTGGATATTTGATTTGTGTGTGGGTACTGAAATCCATGTGTGCGTATTCAGATTTTTGCTACAATAATATGTCGAGATACTGTAGCAGGTTACATGTGAAAAGGAAGCCTAGTGAAAAGTTGGGTGAGCTGTAATTGCCTGTATTTTCAATGCTTTCAGCAAAAGGTTAAGACTTTTCAGGCCAAAATCCTAATAATAATAATACATCCTAATAATATGCAACTTTAAAGTCCACTTTTTTTTAGGCTGCTTGCATTCTGTTGCTAATTGCTATCTTAAAATTAAATGAGTCCAATAACTTGAAGCTACAGTAGCTACTTTTATGTGCAGAATTCAGTTGTAGGATTGTCCAGTGCCTATTATTCATGGTCAGAAGAATCCTTTAAAAAAATAAATAAATAAAGAGTGCCACAAACACTGTTTTAGCCATTAGCAGGGTAGCAGGGTCTGAAGTAGGGTTGCCAACCGTCCCTTAAAAAACGGAATTGTCCCATATTTAGAAACAAAAGTACACGTCCCGTATTGAGCACTGCACTGTGTGCCGGCGCACTTTTTCCATAGGCATGCTTCTAATGGTGGGCACATGAAGAACATGAGGGGCGTGAAAGCTCGGGGAACCCTTAACCAATTTTCTGTCCACCAGGCCACGGCAGAAGCAGATATGGTATGTAAACACTGGTTTGTTTGTTTTTTAAACCCTCTGGTTAAGGTTAATATGGGCATGTGCAGTGAATATCAGCGCTATGTGGCCAGAAGTGTGATAATATAATTTATTTTGTGTAATAAACAACTGCAAGGATAGATGATTATAACAAATAGATGACTAATACATAAAAGTAATACATAGATGAATAATAATGTTGAGTTATGATGCGTAATCATGGGAACAAGCGGGTTTACAAATGGCAGCAGCTGATTAGCATTAGAAAAGCTGAAATAATACCTCTAGCCAATTGCACTAAAAGCACTATATGTGCACCGTTACAAGAATGTTTTTCGTTCTATTGTTTTCTATTAATTTATATAATTTTAAGTTAAGCAGGACAGAGTTCTTTTAAAGAAAGATTTACTTATATTCTCAAAAGTTAAGCATGACAGGCGTCTGTTTAAGAAAGAGACCTGTTTTGTTGTGTTAATGTTGTCATTTTGAGCTAAAAATAAATGGCTAAATGATCATTTGTTTCCCATATGGTCATATCACAAAGAATATGCATCTACTTAAATCAAATTCAAGTCAAATGGTTAAAAAAATAATTTCACACACAAAAAAAAAGAGCTACAAAATTCACCACACTGGGAAGGGTGAAGACAACTGGGTTGCCCGGCCCTGGCCACGAGGTGTCCCTTATTTATTTTTCAGGGAGTTGGCAACCCTAGTCTGAAGTAAAGGGGACAAATACATGTCAATACTTAATAAAATTAATAAAATTGAGTATTTCGCATTTGACCATCATGGGAAATATTTGAGATAATGTAGAAAAGACCAAACGACACATTGGTGTCAGAAGTGGGATAGCTCACCCTCGCCGGAATGGAGCGAGAGATTCAGAGGCTGGAGCAAGCCGTCGAGGAGAGCACTCGCTGCTTGGGGAGCTGGCGATTGAAGTGAGAGGAAGCGACCGGCCATGTAAGTCCCCCGACAGGTCCCGACGGAGCGAGCGCACTGCGGCGACGTCAGCCCGCCGCAGCTGGGAGAGCGGGGGAGCAGCAACCCCCCCGCGACAGATGCTAGGACAATGCTTCATGGGCTGCCTCTGTTGACAGATGTGCGCCGAGCCCCTGAAAGTGTGCAGTGATGCCTACAATGCCAGTTAATGTACCAAAATATAACGGGCTAACCCCGCTAGAGCCCTACCTCTCACAAGTCCGGCTGGCAGTGAGGCATAGTGGCTGGAGCGACAAACAGGCTGCTACGCACCTAGCGCTAGCTTTGGAAGGAGATCCGCTGCTGGTACTCCTTGACCTAGCCCTGGCAGAGCAGCATGAGCTCCAGGCCCTCACAATGGCACTTGAGAGGCAATTTGGGCAGCAGCACTCCTCTGATCAGAGCAGGGAGCAGCTGACCAACCGAAGCTGTTGGGCAGGAAAGAGCCTGGGCACCTTTGCGGTGGATGTGTTGCTGTATGCTCGTCGTGGCTACCCGGAGTTCCCAGCAGCAGCTTGGGAGGAGCTAAGCCTGCATGCCTTTCTGCGAGGACTTGCTCTGGAGCAACTGCACCAACACGTCCACCTGCACATGCCTCGAACTCTCCATGAGGCGCTCCTTGAGGCTGAAAGGGCCAAGCTGGTGCTCGCCTCTCGACCTAACCAGCAGGTGAACCCCCCAAACTACCCCCAAATCAGAGCCGCAAACTGCGACAGGGAGGGGGAGGTCGCGGAGATATCCCTACGCAGCCTCAGGGAAACAGGGGGGAGCGGTGTAGTGAGGGGATCACCGCTCCAGCTTCCTGCCCCCCTCCAAGGAGGATGCACAATGGTGGGCCAAGTCGGGCACATCAAAGGACCAATACGACCTGGTGTGCTCCCCGAAACATCCGGGACGCTTGCGATGGGTCGGTCACCCAACAACTGATGACGGGGGAGAGGACTGACATGCGGGGGAAGAAACCGTTGCAGATAAGAGTGAAGGATCTGGAGCTGGTGCATGACTTCTTTCTTGCTGACTTCGGGCGCCGGTGGCTCTGGATCATCTCTATTCGCCTCAGCCCCAGCCTCTAGGCCTGATAAACCCCCCTTAACCGAGACAACCCAAGCTGTTGATGACCTGTGGCTGCGTAGCAGCGTAGGTCTCACCGTTGACCAGCGCCAGTGGTTGATGTGCGTCCTGGACGAAAACGTAGACTTCTTTGCCGCTAGTGACCAAGACTGCAGGCAGACGGGGCTGGTTCAGCACACCATCGACACCGGCTCTGCTCAACCCATCCATCTGTGCCCACACCGGCTGCCCCTCTCGAAACGGCAGGTGGCGGAGAAAAAGATCCGTGAGATGGCTGCGGCTGGGCTGATTGAGCCGTCGGACAGCCCATGGGCCATAGCCCCCTATGCAAGGCCTAAGACTGCTTCACCATCGGACAGAGGCTGTGGCAGTTCAGAGTCATGCCATTTGGGCTCTGCAATGCGCCAGTGACGTTTGAGAGGCTGATGGAGAGAGTGCATGTGAATATCCCTCGCAGCCGCTGCGTTGTGTAACTGGATGACCTGTTGGTGCACGGTGGTGACTTCCACAGTGCACTGTCCCACCTGAGCGAGGTCTTCAGTGCCATCCGAGAAGCTGGGCTGTGGCTCAACCCAATGAAGTACCAGCTGTTGGCGAGAGAGACCACGTTCCTGGGCCATGTGGTCAGCGCTCAAGGCATCGCCTTCATCGACCCAGCGAAGGTGGCTGTGGTCTGGAACTGGCCGACTCACTCGAACGTCAAAGAACTGCAGAGCTTCCTGGGCCTAGCCTCCTACTACTGCTGGTTCATCAAGGGGTTCGCGGCGATAGCCAGCCCTCGTCACTGCCTGACTTATAAGGGCCAGCCGTTTGGCTGGGGTGATGCCTGCGCTGCAGCTTTCACACAGCTGAAGGAGGCCCTCACTAGAGCTCCAGTCCTGGCCTACCCCAAAGCTCGGCAACCTTTCATTGTGGACACTGACGCTAGCAATGTAGGAGTCGGGGCGGTCCTTTCTCGACAGGATGAGGCCGGCGAGCTGAGAGGAACTACTGCGCAACTCGGCAGGAGCTGCTCGCCGTAGTATTGGTGGTGCGGCACTTCCGGCTGTACCTACACGGCTGCTGTTTCCTCCTGCGCACTGACCATGCGTCTCTCACTTGGCTCCTGAACTTCAAACACCCAGAAGGTCAGGTGGCCTGCTGGCTGGAGGTTCTTCAGGGCTACGACTTAAAGACCCAGCATTGGGCAGGTCGGCAGCATGGCAACGCTGATGCCCTCTCCAGACGGCCCGGCATGGCCCTCGAGTGCCACTACTGTCAGCGGCAGGAGGAGCGGGCCCAGGTGGCATTGGGCGTGGCTACTGCTCAGGCCACAGCCAGCGGAGGGGGATGGCTCCCGTTGACCATGCAGCAGCTGAAGCAGGAGCAGGGGGCTGATGCGACGTTGGTTCAGGTGGGGGCCTGGCTGGAGGCGGCGCAACCCCTGGACTGGACGGGGGTGTCAGGGAAGGGGCCCGAAGTGAAGGCCTATCACTCTCAGTACAACAATCTGGAGACCCCCAACGGCCTCCTATACCGGAGATGGCGGGCCCCCGGTCAGGGCAAAGATCTCCTGCAGCTGTTGGTGCCTCAGTCGCTGCGGTCGCAGGTGC
This sequence comes from Pelmatolapia mariae, assembly GCF_036321145.2. Classification (NCBI taxonomy): domain Eukaryota; kingdom Metazoa; phylum Chordata; class Actinopteri; order Cichliformes; family Cichlidae; genus Pelmatolapia; species Pelmatolapia mariae. The sequence goes on from NC_086239.1 coordinate 17,308,380, forward strand.
TGAGCTTGTCCACGGCTCGGTGGGGGCCGGCCACTATGGGAATCCCAAAACTCTCCGCCATCTCAGGGGACGGTTCTACTGGCCTGGCTGTTGATGGGATGTGGAACTTCATATGCACTGCTGTGACACCTGCATGGCACAGAAGAGCCCAACTCAACGCTCCACTGCCCCCCTGCAGCAGTACTTGGTGGGGGCCCCGATGGAGCGAGTGGGAGTGGACGTCCTAGGGCCTTTCCCCATTACCGAGTCAGGGAACCGGTATCTGTTGGTGGCCATGGACTGTTTCACGATGGTGGGCCAGAGATCGACTACTATAGGAGGCTGAGGGAGCAGCACATGTGGTTAATGACTACACCCGCCAGGCCCAGACCAGCGCTGGAGTACGACAGAAAAGAGCCTACGACACCAGGTGCCGAGGGGTTGCTTTCGTGCCTGGCGACAAGGTTAGGGTGTACTGCCCTGTTCGTAAGAGCAGAGTGTCCCCCAAGCTGTGCAGTCACTGGCAGGGGCCGGCGGAGGTCGTGGAGCGGCTAACAAAAGTGGTGTACCGGATCCGCATGCCGGGCCCGGGGCGCATGGTGGTGTTGTATCAGGACAGACTGTCACCATACTGACCGCTCGCTCTAGCAGCCGCTCTAGCAGGGGATGCTGGTGGTACCCCATGTTCGCATCAGAGTGACTCTCCCCCCACCGGTCGAGATCGGCCTGTGCGTCGAAAGAAGACACCTGGACATTTGCAGGACTTTGTGTTGGGTAATAGGGTTGTCGGGGACGACTGACCCCTTAGGTGGGGGCTATGTAGCGGGTCAGGGCTGTTTTGGGCTTTGACAGTTATGTTCTGTTGTTCCAGGCGGCAGCGTTATGTTGCCATAGTTACAGTGTGACGCTCTCTCTCTCTGCGACTGTGTGTTTTCTGGGTGGAGAGAGTGCCTTTGCTGTTATTATGCTAAGCTACGCCGAGCAGTTGGATTAGCGGCGGTGTGTTCAGTGTTGAGAAAATAAACAACTGTGCTCCCTGGCAATTCGGGGAAGCAAGACCAAACAACACCTCTGTCCCCTCCTTGTCTGTGCTCACCATAGTATGTTCTCAGTTAAGGCTTGAACTTTTAACTTGAGGATTGTGATAAGTACAGAACTGGCTTAACTTTAAATACTTATTAACTTGTTCACTACAGTTTAAGACACAGTTGTGCAAGACTGTGAATAAATGGCCATTGAAGAGAAGGATAACGTGATGTTTTCTTGTTATTATCAATCCCTGAACAGCTTACCTTCTGCTAGTGGGCACAGCTTCCTCCAGCAGGTAATGCCACCCTCCTGGGTGAATTGCCCTATAGTTGTCTCCAGCAGGAACACAGGTACACCACAGGTTACCGCAAATACCAGATATGGCACTAGGAATGCACCTGAATTAAAAACATACACAGCAAACATACCTGTTGTGCAGCTTCTGAGTAACAAGCTTACTCCATTACATACGGACCAGGTATATGCTTTTATAACAAAACATATATCAGTTGTTTAAACATACTACCAGAATTAAGACAACATATTGGGAAGTTATCAAATGAAATGTTTACTAATTAATTATTTGATTGGTACGTTTACTACTACTACTACTACTACTACTTTTTACTAGAACTTTACTTCATTTGTGAAAGTTGATTTCACAATTAAAATTACAAGAGGCAAATTTTTATAAACTAATAATATTGTTTTCCTCTTCTTTTTATTATAATTATCCTGTTGCGAGGAATCAAGCTGCCTGAGGACTGGATACTTTTGAATTCAATGGAGCAGAGTCTCCACTTTGGATGCTGGCATCAGATTTGCGGGAATCAACCTGCTGCCAAATCCAAAATGCTTCAAACAGATAGAGAGCCCTGCTTGGCTTCACCTACAGTTGTCATGTGAGCTACAGTGGCTTGCAAAAGTATTCGGCCCCCTTGAACTTTTCCACATTTTGTCACATTACAGCAACAAACATGAATCAATTTTATTGGAATTCCACGTGAAAGACCAATACAAAGTGGTGAGAAGTACACATGAGAAGTGGAATGAAAATCATAAATGATTCCAAACATTTTTTACAAATAAATAACTGAAAAGTGGGGTGTGCGTAATTATTCAGCCCCCTGAGTCAATACTTTGTGGAACCGCCTTTTGCTGCAATTACAGCTGCCAGTCTTCTAGGGTATGTCTCTACCAGCTTTGCACATCTAGAGACTGAAATTCTTGCCCATTCTTCTTTGCAAAACAGCTCCAGCTCAGTCAGAGTAGATGGACAGCGTTTGTGAACAGCAGTTTTGAGATCTTGCCACAGATTCTCGATTGGATTTAGATCTGGACTTTGACTGGGCCATTCTAACACATGGATATGTTTTGTTTTAAACTATTCCATTGTTGCCCTGGCTTTATGTTTCGGGTTGTTGTCCTTCTGGAAGGTGAACCTCCGCCCCAGTCTCAAGTCTTTTGCAGACTCCAAGAGGTTTTCTTCCAAGATTGTCCTGTATTGGGCTCCATCCATCTTCCCATCAACTCTGACCAGCTTCCCTGTCCCTGCTGAAGAGAAGCACCCCCAGAACATGATGCTGCCAACACCATATTTGACAGTGGGAATGGTGTGTTCAGAGTGATGTGCAGTGTTATTTTTCCACCACACATAGCGTTTTGCATTTTGGCCAAAAAGTTCCATTTTGGTCTCATCTGACCAGAGCACCTTCTTCCACATGTTTGCTGTGTCCCCCACATGGGTTGTGGCAAACTGCAAACGGGACTTCTTATGGTTTTCTTTTAACAATGACTTTCTTCTTGCCACTCTTCCATAAAGGCCAACTTTGTGCAGTGCACGACTAATAGTTGTCCTATGGACAGATTCCCCCACCTGAGCTGTAGATCTCTGCAGCTCGTCCAGAGTCACCATGGGCCTCTTGGCTGCATTTCTGATCAGCGCTCTCCTTGTTCGGCCTGTGAGTTTAGGTGGACGGCCTTGTCTTGGTAGGTTTACAATTGTGCCATACTCCTTCCATTTCTGAATGATCGCTTGAACAGTGCTCCGTGGGATGTTCAAGGCTTGGGAAATCTTTTTGTAGCCTAAGCCTGCTTTAAATTTCTCAATAACTTTATCCCTGACCTGTCTGGTGTATTCTTTGGACTTCATGGTGTTGTTGCTCCCAATATTCTCTCAGACAACCTCTGAGGCCATCACAGAGGAGCTGTATTTGTACTGACATTAGATTACACACAGGTGCACTCTATTTAGTCATTAGCACTCATCAGGCAATGTCTATGGGCAACTGACTGCACTCAGACCAAAGGGGGCTGAATAATTACGCACACCCCACTTTTCAGTTATTTATTTGTAAAAAATGTTTGGAATCATTTATGATTTTCATTCCACTTCTCATGTGTACTTCTCACCACTTTGTATTGGTCTTTCACGTGGAATTCCAATAAAATTGATTCATGTTTGTGGCTGTAATGTGACAAAATGTGGAAAAGTTCAAGGGGGCCGAATACTTTTACAAGCCACTGTACCTCAAGTGATAAAATTAACATTTCCTAGAGTACCAATGGAGTTTGAAGTCACACTTTCAGTCTCATTTCAGTGACTGTGAACTAGTAATAATAGACCTTGAACTAGCAATTTATTTTGCTCATGCTTTGCCAATCAGTATAATCCAACAAGATTATTACACCTTTTGGTTAGTTAATGTAAAATAAATATATTAAATGAATTAAACATAAGTGTTAGGAACGCAGTGAGTTTCTCATTTGCTTACCCCCTCCATTTTTGTAACAGAGGTAGGGAAACCTCCACACATTCCCCACGCCGACAACATTTCCTGCCACAGCAAGGAGAAATTCCACCTTATTTCCCCAGTGTCCTCGCTCCTCCACCTCTGGCTGCATGTCTCTCCGTGTAGATTTTCTTTTAATCATATCCAAAAGTTCAGGGTGCGGACAATGAAGCCTCTCCGCTTGGTGCTCTAATCGTCACTGCCTTTATATTCTCTGCCAATTCTGTGTTGAGGAATGAGTTAATAAGTTTTCAGTAGAAACATTAATTAACTCCATTAGAATAACTGGGTGAAACAAACAAAAAAATGTTTCAAGATTTTAAAGCTTTCACTTTTAACTTGTTGGGGTCTATGTTTTTCAAGATGCATCTCAGATATAGGAGGGGTTAAAATTTAGTCGTGCTGCATGACTATGTCACAACTGCCGTTCGTTAAGCTATACTTGCCAGTCTTTTTTGTTGGTCAAAGTAAAAGTTTGAAGGAAACCATCATGAGGAGATTGTGAGTAAAAATCTTGGGGTTGGAGCAGAAGAGGAGGTGCACTTAAAAGTGGGGTCTCCTGTCTCCATTTTGACTTTGGGTTTGTGTTGGTGGTTGCAGTAGCTTCTGTTGGTTCTCTAAGGCTGTCAATGAAGGTGGGGGGAGCTGAATTTCAAATGAATAACTGAGTAATAGGCTTTAGTAAGGGTTGTTTGAAAGTAGTTAAATGTGTAATTTTTGTTTAATTATTTAAGTTAAAATCCTACAGCTGAAGCACAAAGGAAGGTTTCTCAGTACATTTGTGTGATGTGTGATTTTTCAGTTAAATATAAACAAGGTGCATGACTCTGCATAATTCTTTGCTTCCAACTTTCTTACCTTTGCCAGATTGTATTTAAGGTCTAAAGACACTAAGAGTGTTCAGTACTTGCTTTGTCTAGATAAATGGACCTCAGAGGAGAAAAGTGAAGACCCATCAGTCAATTATGGGATACTCTTTAAAATTACTCTGAACAGTGGTGTACATACACTGCTTCTTAAACTTGTCAGGTGTCTGCATGATGTCATCGTAAAACAACTTTTTAAAAATCTGTTAAGAATTGCTTTTCTCATCTTTCCCATTAAACGGTAATGGTTTGTGAACACAATACAGACTTATTTACCAATACTTTGTTTCTACTTTTTTTAAAATTTAAGATTGAGAAATAAAAATTGCAAAGATGTGTGCGTGAATAATAAGTGAGTATTAACCTGTGTTGCATTTTGCCTTTGTTTGTGTTGATACTGTAATATGTTCACTTTTTAGGAGCCAATGTAGTTCATAGCAGGAGCGATAGGCCACGCATGCAACGCGTGAGTTCCCCCTCATTTCATATGCTATTTGATCTTAGTTAGCTTATCTTGATTTAGCTTTAGTTGTACGGTCTCTCATATGTCCATAACTTCATTCCTGTGTTATCAGAGCTTCTCTGTATGTATGTGGTGCCCGTGATTGTTTACTTTATACGGAGTTTGTAGCGGACAATTTGTTATAAGGATCATTAAAATGCCGATCGTAGTTCGACCGGAAGTATCACGTTCCCGCTTGCTCTTCATAATGAGAGCATTTCGGCGGATTATAATATAGAAGCCTTTATTTTGTACAACAACCGGAAGTAGTCCCTATGTACTGATGGTAACTTAACCTCGCAGTAATGCCGTTCAGTTGCACCGTTTAAGTAGAAGTATACTACATTGCTCTGATCTTTATATATAGTTATGTTAACAATATTGTATTATGTCTATATCTGATTATGTCACTTATCTATTCTCTTTATTTATCATTTATTTGTATTGTGTATTTCCCTTGTAGGAAACCACACACACACACAGACACCTGTGTTTATAGCCACAGGAATTGAATTGTGAAAATAAAGTGCCTCAAACCAAACCTCAAGCTCCTTCTTCCATAGTCTGGGACAATTTGGCCTTAAGTGGTGTTCTGGCTAACACACCGGGGTGACCGTAGTGCTAAAGACTGAAGTGCTTCAGTGACAGTGGGAAGGAAAAACTCCCATTTAAGAGGAAAAAAACTCCTGCAGAACCAGTCTCAGAGAGGGGCAACAATCTGGCACGACTGATTGGGGGTGAGGGTAGAAGGACAGGACAAAGACATGGTGTGGAATAGAGATGAATAATAACTAATAATTAAATGCAGAGAAGTGATGCTTGGTTTTGGTTGTTTGTGGTTTTGTAATTTGTGCCTATATAGTTTATAGTTTGGTTATAGATAACTTCATGTTCCTTCAGCCTTGTCTCTCTTTTGGTGTGTCAAGTTAATCTTGTGTGCACATTCAGCTGTGTCTCTCTTCCCGTTTTCTTTTGGCAAGTGTTGTTTCTTCCATCTCATTTGTTTAGTTGTCTCCAGCTTGGTTTCCCACCAGTTCCCACTCCCCTCATTACCTTGTCTTTATATTGTCTGTGCATTCTGTGTGTTTGTGGAGTCCTGTATCCTAACTAATCTCTGATTTTTATATCTTCTGTTTTTGTAAGTATTTTCTTAGATTCTGGACTTTGTTTATGTTTTGATCTATCAGCATTAAAGCTCGCCTTGGTGTTATTGGTGCTGCTCACCAACTACAAACTACAAATGAATCGACCTCTCACACAGCCTTAAACATGACAGGCATACAAATCTAGTTGTAGCAAAAATAAAAGGAAGTGCAATAAAAGATTTTTTATTCTTTGCAAATTTGCATTTTTTGAATATCAATACGAAAAAAAATTATTGGTGCTTCAGATTTTGCCTTTGAAAATACAGTAGAACAAGCTCTGTATCAAGTCATCAACAGATAATTTTGACCAGCAAAACATTTGTAATCACACGGGGCTAAAGCAGAGGAAAGCACAGCAGGCCTAACAGCAAGAAAAAGAAGCCTGTGGGCATTTTCTGTCCAGTCCCACTGGTTTCTGTACTCTTGTTTTGTAGCTGCCTCTTCTGACCAGGTGTTAGATGGCAGCGTTTCATGTTTCCAGCTTTGTCCCAAACCAGCATCTCTGCCTGAGTAGAGCAGCAGCTGGATGTGTAGCTCACAAACAGTGGCTGAGCTACATCCAGCGACCATTCTGAAATATTCAAAGGGGGGCCTCCTGTCTCTAATCTGGCCTTGTGGCTGTGTTGCTCTTGGTGGTGATGGTAGTCTCCATTTGTTGATTTATCCCTCTGTGTCTGTTGCAGCTCAAGGCCAGGCTCTCCAAGGCTGTCCTCTGAGTTTGGGGTACTGTGAAACAAAGTCAGAATACCTTCACCTCCCTGTAGCTGCAGAGCATCAAGGCCAGAGTGTCCGATATCTGATACAGACAGAGACACACTCCAGCTAGTCGCGTTGCAAATTGCAGAACAGTTAGATTGGACTCGTGCTGCAGAGCAGGATGGTGGGGACGTGTCTGAATCCTGTAGGCAAGAGAAAATCATCATACACACAATAAACCAAAAAGCAAGTTTTCGGCAGAATATCCTGCAGTTGTTCTTATTGCTCACCTGAGGGACCACAGTCAAGTAGGCCACTGCATAATTTGAGTCAGCAGAATGAAGATCATTTACAGTCAGTGTAAGGGTGACTGTCACCCCTGCCTGAGCTGTGGCTGGAGTCTGGAGGTACACCTGGTCACGAAAAGACCTTTGTTCTGCTACAAGAAAGCTGAAGGGAAAAAACATGAATTGTTTTTCAATTAAATGATGGCTGGTTCAAAACTCTGTGCCAGAGTTTTGAACCAGCCATCATTTAATTTATATTTTTCTTAAAATGCGAAATAGATGCAAGGTTTATTCTCCTTTCTTTTAGTAGTCTTCAGGAATAGGTTTCCAGGCTTCTTAAAAGACATTCAAAGGTCTTCTTTGAATGCCAGCTGCCTTTTGTTCCACCCTCTGTCAAGATGATCCCACACTGCTTCAATAATGTTGAGGTCCAGGCTCTGGGGAGGCCAATCCATGACTAATAGTGTTCTACTTTGTGTTTTTCTATCCAGGTATGCTTTTAATGCACTGGCAGTGTGTTTGGGATCATTGTCATGAAAAATTAAGCCACTGCCAATCAGGCCCAAAATGGAATCATACGTTTCTGTGTTCTTGCATCAATTTTAACAAGATTCCCAACACCAATGGCTGAAATGCAGCCCAAACCATGACTGTAGACACTGACTGTTGTCATTCCATAAGACCTGTTACCACAGATTTTCAGTCCATAATTTGGCATATCTAAGCTTTTTCCTGTTTCCCTTCTTTGGGGATGGCTTCATGACGGCCTTTATAGGCATCTTTATCTGCTATGGATAGTTAAGTGGGCATGCCACTTCTTCTTTTGTCCTCAATTGGTCTAGTTTCCTCACACTTTTTAATGACACACTGCACAGCATGGTGCTAAGTTTTCAGCTAATAGTTCTTTTGAATCATCTTGTTGGTACATTTTTGTTGCTGTTTCACAGTGTTATCTTTGAAATTTTCATTAGAAAGAAATGGGAACAGATGATGTGTTTTAATAACAAAGTGCATAAAGTTATAATTTAAAATTGGTTCTTTTCCCCATCTAAAGCACAAGTGCACACTGCAATAGATGCACACCCTTAATATCATATCCACTAGAAAAAAGAAAATTAGAAAGCCAATCTGATAAGAAGGGCAGAATTGAGGGGTGACTCAAGACTTTTGTACATAACTGTATAATTTAATAACTGCTCTAAAAATAATTTTGCATTACTTAGTTTAAATAGTTTGCAAAGGTGAGAGAATGCCAGTGAAGGTGACAAAAGAAGCAGGATGGCAGTCTAAGTTCTTTGTAGTTTGCTTTGCACCTGAGCAAGATGTATTTTCATTTTGATCTACCTGTGGGGCCCTGTCATATGAAGATATCCACAGTCATCATCGGCTGTCAAACTGAAGTTCCGTGCTGCACCGTGGTTTTGGATCTCAAAGTTCACCACGGCACTCTGACCAGGCACGAGGTCAGGAAGAGAAAGCACCTGAATAATGTGTGAAACAGACTGTGTCAAAAGTGCACGGACCACTGGTCAAAGAAAGGTCATCACCTGACACCTCTACATAGATACTGTAGGTAATCAATAACTTATAAGTCTGCCATCTGGCCCTGCAGAATTTAACGAAGCAAGACAATAGAGTTTTACAGAGAAAACTGTAAATCCAGAAAGTATTCACAGTGCTATACTTGTTCTACAGTTTGCCATGTTACAGCCTTTTCATCTCAGAATTCGACACAAAACATCCCATACTGACATTTTGGGGTTGTTTTCATTTTTCTCATTCTTCTTTGCAGAACCTCTCAACCTCCATTAGGATGGATGGGAAGCATCAATGCACAGTCATTTTCAAATCTCTCTAGACATGTTCAATCCGGTTCTAATCTGGTCTCTGGCTGGGACACTCCAGGATTTAACAAAGGAGTGGTCTTAGAGAGTCTTTATATGGTCTTCATATGGTCCACAGCATGAAGCTACCACCAGCATGCTTCACTGTAGGGATGGTATCAGTCAGGTAATAAGCAGTGATGAGAAAAGTCAGATTTTTTAACCAGAGTATTTCGTTTCTCATGGTCTGAACACTTTTCTGGTGCCTTTTGGCAAATTCCAGGTGGGCTGTCATGTGCTTTTTACAGAGGAATGGCTTCTGTCTGGTCACGTTACCATACAGGCTTGATTGGTGGATTGCTTCAGAAATGGTTTCCTTCTAGAACGTCCTCATCTCTCCACAGAGCAATGCTGAAGCTCTGTCAGAGTAACCGTTGGGTTTTGATCACTCCCCTGACTAAGACCCTTGTACCCTAATCACTCTGGTTGGGCAGGCAACCAGCTCTAGGAAGAGGCCTGGTGGTTCAAAACTGCTACCATTTACGGATGACGGAGCACACTGTGCTCACTGGAAACTTCAATGCTGTAGAAGTTTTTCTGTAACCTTTCCCAGATCTGTGGGTCAGAGGTCTTGGACTTCATGGCTTGGTTTGTGCTCTGACATACAGTCTCAAATATGAGACCTTATATAGATACGTGTGTGCCTTTCTAAATCATGTTTAATCAGCTTAGATCAGTTTTGCAATTATAATTAGTCATAATTAGTTATAGAAATATCTGACAAATGATCAGTGGAAACAGGATGTGTCAGAAGGCTGCAAATGCTTATGTACACGTTATGTGTATGTGTATATATGTACATGTATATATAAAAAAAATATAAAAAATATACACCCATCTCGCCCCTGCGGGCAGTTTATCCTTCAAGCTCGGGTCCTCTACCAGAGGCCTGGGAGCTTGAGGGTCCTGCGCAGTATCTTAGCTGTTCCCAGGACTGCGCTCTTCTGGACAGAGATCTCCGATGTTGTTCCCGGGATCTGCTGGAGCCACTCGCCTAGCTTGGGAGTCACCGCACCTAGTGCTCCAACTACCACTGGGACCACCGTTACCTTCACCCTCCACATCCTCTCGAGCTCTTCTCTGAGCCCTTGGTATTTCTCCAGCTTCTCGTGTTCCTTCTTTCTGATATTGCTGTCATTCGGAACCGCTACATCGATCACTACAGCCGTCTTCTTCTGTTTGTCTACCACCACTATGTCCGGTTGGTTAGTCACCACCATTTTGTCCGTCTGTATCTGGAAGTCCCACAGGATCTTAGCTCGGTCATTCTCCATCACCCTTGGGGGCATCTCCCATTTTGACCTCAGAACTTCCAGGCCATACTCGGCACAGATGTTTCTGTACACTATGCCGGTCACTTGGTTATGGCGCTCCATGTATGCCCTGCCTGCTAGCATCTTGCACCCTGCTGTTATGTGCTGGATTGTCTCAGGGGCATCTTTACACAGCCTGCACCTGGGGTCTTGCCTGGTGTGATAGACCCCAGCCTCTATGGATCTTGTACTCAGAGCTTGTTCTTGTGCTGCCATGATTAGTGCCTCTGTGCTGTCTTTCAGTCCAGCTTTGTCCAGCCACTGGTAGGATTTCTGGATATCAGCCAGCTCCTCTATCTGCCGGTGGTACATATCGTGCAGGGGCCTGTCCTTCCATGATGGTTCCTCGCCTCCCTCCTCTTTCTTGGGTTTCTGCTGCCTGAGGTATTCACTGAGCACGCTGTCAGTTGGGGCCATCTTCGTGATGTATTCGTGGATGTTTCTTGTCTCATCCTGGACTGTGGTGCTGACACTCACCAGTCCCCAGCCCCCTTCCTTCCGCTTAGCGTACAGCCTCAGGGTGCTGGACTTGGGGTGAAACCCTCCATGCATGGTCAGGAGCTTTCTTGTCTTTATGTCAGTGGCTTCTATCTCCTCCTTTGGCCAGCCTATTACCCCAGCAGGGTACCTGATCACGGGCAGGGCGTAGGTGTTGATGGCCCGGATCTTGTTCTTACCGTTCAGCTGACTCCTCAGGACTTGCCTGACCCTCTGCAGGTACTTGGTGGTTGCAGCTTTCCTAGCGGCCTCTTCATGGTTCCCATTCGCCTGCAGGATCCCCAGGTACTTGTAACTGTCCTCTATGTCTGCAATGTTGCCTTCTGGTAGCTCGATCCCCTCAGTTCTGACTACCTTCCCTCTCTTTGTTACCATCCGACTACACTTCTCCAGTCCGAACGACATTCCAATGTCATTGCTGTATAGCCTGGTAGTGTGTATCAGTGAATCAATGTCTCGTTCACTCTTGGCATACAGCTTGATGTCATCCATGTACAGGAGGTGGCTGACAACCGCTCCGTTTCGTAGTCGGTATCCGTAGCCAGTCTTGTTAATGATCTCACTGAGGGGGTTCAGGCCTATGCAGAACAGCAGTGGGGACAGAGCATCTCCTTGGTAGATCCCGCACTTGATGGTGACTTGTGCTATGGGCTTGGAGTTGGCCTCTAGTGTTGTACGCCACATCCCCATTGAGTTCCTGATGAAGGTTCTTAGGGTCCTGTTGATCTTGTACAATTCTAGGCATTCCAGTATCCAGCTGTGGGGCATTGAGTCGTAGGCCTTCTTGTAATCAATCCAGGCTGTGCACAGGTTGGTCAGCCTGGTCTTGCAGTCTCGGCTGACTGTTCTGTCTACCAGTAGCTGGTGTTTTGAGCCTCTGGTATTCTTGCCAATCCCTTTCTGTGCCCCGCTCATGTATTGACCCATGTGCCTGTTCATCTTAGCCGATATGATGCCTGACAGGAGCTTCCATGTAGTACTGAGGCAGGTTATTGGTCGGTAGTTGGATGGGACCGGTCCCTTCTTGGGGTCCTTGGGGTTCAGGACCGTCCGACCTTCGGTTAACCATTCCGGGTGTCTCCTCCGAGAGACACCTGGAATATATATGTATGTATATATATATATATATATATATATATATATATATATATATATATATATATATATATATATATATATATATATATTGGAATAAGGCAGGCATGACAATGTTGTGTAACAAGTGAACTGATGTGAATACTTTCCTGATACACTGTAAGAGTGCAAGAGTGCTTTACGTTTATTGTGCAGTGAAATAACCGAACCAAAACAATTTCCATTTAAAATATAGGAAAAATTGAAAAATAGATGTACATAACAGAGTAACGGAGATGAACTATAGTAAACTTGGAGTAGAAAGCAGCCTCTGTCCTCTTCAGCATTATTGCTAATGATTACCTGTATCTGAATGTGAGTGGGCTCCACCATCTCTGTGGAAACCCTCTCCAGTTTGTTTCCTCTGCTGTCCTGGCCTGAAAGTCTAATGCAGAAGGGAACTCTGGGAACAGGATCCACCAAGCCCACCAGCTCCTCCAAGGAATAGATAGATGAAGAGGAGGAGTTGAGCTTCACCTGCTGAAGACTCTCTCCTTCAGCCCCCAGCAGTGTTGCATGACTAAAAGATGCCTCTTCATCTGAACCCAGGCCTGTAACAGCCACCACTAGAAAGGCAGGAACACCTGAAAATTAGAAAGGTATATTCTTAAACATATTGTTTACTTACAAATCCTCATTATTGTGTAAATTTATCAAAATCCCTCACCTGCTGTAGGATTACCATCAACTCTGGCCAGACCCGGGTGTGTCTCATTGGTTACAATTGCAAAATAATACAGGAAGTCTACACCGCTGTCACCTGGTGGTGTAGATCAAAAGACAAATCAATTTTGAAAAATGTTTAAAAAAAAAAACCTCATACCACAGTAAAGCTGCATTTGAATTGAAAATGAATATCTGCCAGGTGATCTGCTTGATGTACTCGATATTATTTCTTTTACCTATGACATTGAACGTAAGATGCCCATCGCTCTTGGCTTGCAGTTTCCATGGGCCTGGCTGTAAAGGAGGAAACAGGTTGATACGGTACAGTCCCTGAAATTGCTGTAGCACTGCTAGGGGACCTTCTTCATTCAACAGTGACTGACTCTGGTCTGAGAAGAGAAGCATAAACAGCTGAGCTTATTTTACCCTCAAATCACAAAGAAAAAAAAGTTAAAGAATGATCTTTGCAAGGTAGCACTTTAAAGTATGTGTGATAAATCAAGGGCGTAATTCCCCTGTAACTAAACTGAATTTCAGTGTAGTGTAAATACCTTTCAATATTTACATGTAAATATAATTATACTGCTATTTAAAAGAAAATATGCTGAAATTCAATTTAATTACAGGGAAATTGCACCCTGTATATGATATTTCAAGCAAATGCAAAGTACAGTACAAAGTGCAGTGTCGTGATGGAAAAAAAAGCTAACCCTGACTTCATAGCTGATGTTAATATGATGTGAGAATTACCTGATGGACTGGTAAGGATACACTCCGTCATAGTGCCAGAGACATGTAGGGTGACATTTTTTACCGAGCTGTCAACTCTAAATGTATGAACGGACATCAGGTCTTTGTGACTTTCCACATGGAGGAGGGTCACCTGAGGTAGGAGAAGAAAAATAAATTCTGATAGGTAATGAAGGTAATGAAGAGTAATTATAAGTGATATCATTATGAAATTAAAGGTATAAAAGAGAAATTAGTCAGCTTGCTGGAGAAGAAACTTATAAAAAAATATATTAGAAATACACTTCGTGATATAACTTTTTATAAAATCTGACACATTTCTGCTCGTCAAAAAGCTGCAGCTCACATAGACTGCTTGATTAAAAAAGATTTACATGTGCTAACTGTCATGTAGAAAATGAAATTGTATTGTTTCTTTCAACGCTTTATAAGCAGCAGTTGCCATGTTTGTTCTCTGTGAAAATTAAAGCATTAGGTCAATGGAAAATTTCATATTTAATTGAAACTGTCTAATATTAAATGGTTGATGAATTATGAAGGTGGGAAATTAAGAACACTAGAATGAGTGAAGTTAACACCTGCTGTGAGCTAATGTACTACCTCAGTTCCTTAAATAACTTGCTAAATTTGTTTGGAGTGAATTTCCAGTAAAGAAACTTATTTTGGCACCTTGTCAGCTGCTGTGTTGTCCTCCACTATTGTGGAGACCCTGTGTATGTCAGAGTTGGTGGTGAATATTGTTAGTCCTCCTGACAGGGAGGACAGTGAAGAGTAGAGATTAAAACGATCAGGAGATAAAGGTTCTCTACTTCTCCTCTTCCTCCTCATTAACCTGCCTCGTCTCTCTTTGGTGTAGTTGGGATCTTCAGTAAGGAGAAAAGTCACCTGTAGCGAAAATCAGCATGAGCTATAAGTACACTGACATACAGGTTGCTTTACTGCAGTCCCCCTGTCCAAAGTAATTTCACAGTGAGCAAGAGAAGGCAAACAAGAGGGGTTCTTCCAATCTTTCAATCTGACTGCATGTTATTTTTGCTCCTTATTAGTATAACTGCTGGATGAATTATTTTCTTTGTTAACAAAACTGTCTTTGGTTAAAAGGTCTCATGGTACAATAGCACCACTATGTGGCCAGTCACAAAAACTACAATTCCATTAAACTTTTAATTTTCAACTAGTGTAGCTGCTTCCACCTGCCGGCCACATAAGGCAGGTAATCTCCACCAGCTTTCAGCAGGCACAGTTTCTCCAGGAAATTCTTATTTCCTTTAAAACCCTTCTGAAAATGCAATTCACGCAGAGCTTTCTTTATAAATATACATACAAACAGAGCTCTATAACCAGTAGCACTCACATCAGATGAAGGCTTTTATTGTAAATTTTTGAAAATCTGAGAACAGGTTCTTAAACAGCAGCTCTCGATTGGTGTTTGTCTTCGCTTTCAACCTTAAAGCAGCTCTGATTTTTGCTAAACACAATGCTATGTGACAAATGAAAAAAAAAAGACTTCCCTTCAACGGTGCATATACCTTGCTCTGTTTCTCGAGGGAGAGGGCCTTCACCACATCGAATAAATGGGCGTCTTTAGGGGAAGCGTCAGTGAACACGAAGATCTCGGACAGAGGTGGACTGTGAGTGAGTGCCAGCTAATAACAAGAAGAGAGCAAGTTAGTGGTGGCATGTCCAATCTATACAACTGTATACACACACACATGCACGCACACACACAACATCACTTATTCTCTCTGAGTGTTTAGCGTCTAAATGTACCTGAATAGCAGAGAGGCACATCTCTGGTTCATCTCCTCCTCCAAGAGCCATCAGGTCCTCCATGTGCTGCATGAACTGGCCTGGATCATCAGTCTCATATACCGGTCCTACTCCTGCACAGTACAGTAAATATAAATGCAGACTGTGATAAGGAACAGCTTGTTTGCAGTCTTTATAGACCCTTATTGTCTATTTAAAAAATATTAACAGTGCCATAAGACTTTAAGCTATCAAGAGGCTCTGTTTATAAGTTATTATATTAATATATTATTTCTCATTTCATTGGTTTCATGGAAGTCACAGAAGTTCATACAGTCATTCTTTGAACTGAGGGAAACATATGGCACAAATCTGGAGGCTCACTGTTGATAGAACATACAGTAGGCATGAAATATATATAATCAGAACTATACCCTCTACAGAAGTATATATGTGTATAATGGGAAACACAATCACACATTAACAGGGGGCAAAAACCTCTACAGGTTTATCTGTTATGACCTGCAGGTACTTTTTACCACCAGCTGTCACCTGGATCATGGAAGGGGACGAGCACGAAGGTGCCGAGTTGCCCCGGGCTGTTGGCTCGGCTCTGTATGATGGATTGAGCCCGAAGACGAGCAGCGTGGATCTCCTCAAACATGCTGCCTGTGGTGTCCATGACAAAAACCAGTGCAGGAACTTGCTTCACACTAAAGAGTCTTCAAAGAGAGTTCATCAGCATTTAAAGACAGTCATTTCATGCAGCACAGGCATCACCTGAATCTTGTAACAAGTCTACAGTTCAGGGAGCTTTAACAGTGGTTTAAACTTACTTGAGAAAGTTTCTGTGGCCCACAGAGTCTCTGAGGTCTCTCAGCACAGTCAGGGTGGCCTCAGTAGCCAAAGTGGCAGCTTTGAGATGGAGGTAATGATGAGGAGAGAAGAGAGGTGAGGTGCTGTCCTTGTTGATGCCCCCTTTGGCGCCCAAGTAGCGGCTGCTGTCTAGAATACCTCCATGACTGCATTTGCCTGAAAACAACAACAACGACAACGTATTTACAGCTTTGTAGATTGAAAAGTAGTTGAAAAAGAAAAGTCTTTAAAATATTTTAAAAACCAAATGTGTTTATTTATTGCGCTTTTGTAACACTTTGCCTACAGGCGGCCGAGGTTTACCCTGAGGTTTTGGAGGAAAAGTGCTGAAATATCCAGTGGTGAGCAGCTGAGAGTTTTCCTGTGTGGTTTTCAGTCTTGGCAGAAGGTTGTTTCGACAGGTGGTACTGAAGCACTCCATACAGGTAGGTGTGTCTTCTGAAAGCAGAAATGACGAAGGCTTTAGTTTTTACATTTAAACTTTTTTTGCAATGTAATAATGAATATATTATATTGACATATGTACAGCCAGGTTTCCAAAACATTAGGAGTCTGTGTTAAATGCATGACCAATAGAAATGATAGCTGATTTCCACTGAACCATTTAAAGCCACATTTGAAAGAATGTTAAACATTAGTTTGGCTGGTCAAGTTAATTAGTAAAGATGTGGAGTGCTTTATGAGACTTGATGGGTCAATAGTTAAATAACGTGGATAATTATATATGTGTGTGTGTGTGTGTGTGTATGTAGTGTATATGTGTGTATATACATATTCACACTGAGTGACACATTGAGTTTTGAAAAAAAAAAACCACATTATATAAATATTATATTCTTTTAAATGAAACATTATGCACCCTGCCTTCCTCGGTGCTCCAGCTACTGCTTTATTTTTTACATCACTTCCATTTTCCTGGCAAACTAAACACTGACATAATTGCTCCGATCCAATCATTTTCCTTATTTTGTTGAGTCAGTCAGCCTCTGTTCTGCCTAGTTTAAATCTCAGCACTCAGTCATTTTGCCTTTCAGATTCTCATTCATGAAACCCACTTCCTTTTCATCTCTGCCTCCCCCTTGTCACTAATAGCATATTAATCGAATTGTTAAATAATAACTGAATGATCTATATATGATGAAATACATACTATACAGTAACATATTAAAAACAGATTAGACCACAATAGAATGACATCTGAAGAAGCAGCAAAATCAGTAGTAGGAAAACTGTGGAAGAGCTGTAACTTTAACATGTGAAGCTATGCAGTATGATGAAATGATGCAAAATGAAAAAATTCTGTAAAGCTGGTACGTCAGTAACTAGTCTTTTCAAGAGGACCTTTACAATAATATGTAGATACAACTAAATTTGTTTTTTGTGATTAAATGGGCCTGTAATGTTACATTCATGAATCACCTTTAGCTACAGGCACGGCAGGCTCCTCTGGCTGAAGCAGATGGAGGTAAATAGAACGCTGGCCCATCTCCACCCAGTTACTGTGGCTGTAGAAGTCCTGACATAGCAGATGTTCAAAACAAGAACATAGCCAAAACATTTCACTTCATGAAATATCTCTAAGGTTAAGCTAACCCTCCCTCTATTATTAAAATTCAGCTCTGTGTGGCAGATTACCTGCAGTGAATGAAATAGCTGACCCAGGCTATGACGGGCACTTTGGTACTCTTTGGCCCGCACTGAGAGCACAGTGTGGGTCCAGAACCGTCGTAGCATGACCGTGGCACTTTCAATATGCTCTGAATCAAAGTGGTAAACTGGGTTAGACCTTGTGGAGCTCCGGAAGTCCGTGGCTGCATTGGATTTCACCACCTCTCCCACAGCTCTCCAAAATCCACGGCCCAGTCTGATCTGCAATCGTTAGACCAGGACTCATAATTTGAAAGAAATGCAATACGTCTGTGTTCAAATATCACCATAGGGAGAAAGAGCGATTCAGTTAAATTTGCATACTTATTTAAAGCGGTAATTCAAACACTTTGTGAACCACTGATGCTGCATTACTCAGTAAATCTCCTGACTGCAAACATGACCTCACCTCCTCTTTATCATGGTTTCCATGGTGTTTTTTTAGTCCCCTCAGAGTCTCCAGGGTAACATTTAGAATGGCCCGCTCTGTAATGTACTGGTGAGTGTGTGAGTCCCAGGACAGAGTCAGCACTCTAGACCAAAAGTCAGGGAGGAAACCCTCGCATGGTAAAGCCAGGAGAAGAAGGTAAGGGAGGGTAAACAGGTGCACTTGCCTCCCCCAGATTCCTCTGTGCTGTGACATTGTGCTCTGGAGGAAAGAGTGAGCAGGCCACGTCCTACCTGCATGAAATAAAAACTAAATGTCATTTGCCTGATATCAGTCTTGTTAAGCTTCATGATTTTGTCTTTTAACTGAAAGCATTTGAACTGACCCGACTTCTATTGTTCAGTAAAGTTTTGTGCTAATTTGATCAAGCTGTGCCACTCAACCATGCGTACTATTCTGTCATCACCCGGTCCTTACCACCACCCCCGACAGCTCCTCTCAGATTTTTCTCAGCCTTGCCTGTACAGAGCCTCCTATTGTTTTTTTCATCTTAATTCAGATACATTCTTTG
This sequence comes from Pelmatolapia mariae, assembly GCF_036321145.2. NCBI lineage: Eukaryota > Metazoa > Chordata > Actinopteri > Cichliformes > Cichlidae > Pelmatolapia > Pelmatolapia mariae. Next base: position 17,327,151 of record NC_086239.1, read on the forward strand.
GGATTGTTCTCACAGTCTGTGCTTTCACGAGGAGAGAGTGCAACAAAGCACAAGGCCTATAAAAACAACCAGTTCCTTTTACTCTGTCACGGTCTCAATTAAAACTCTCCTCCTTTCACAGGATTGATTCAAAGACAGTCATTCACTTTAACATTTCACAACACAAAAACTTTGGTAGTGTTGGTCAGTTTAAGCAATCGCTTGCCATTTAACAACACAACTAATCTATTTTTAACACTAGCCTAATACGTTAACTGACTCCAGTGCAAAAATGAGCACTAGATGAGCATGAAGTATGAGTTACTTCATACCATACTGGTTATTTTTATTAGCTTCCACATTAGCAGACAAATGCAAATATTTCTTTAGAGCTGTAATCAGAACCAAAGAACTTGGTAAAAACAGTCTCACCTCAGTTCATCCTGTATGTCTAGCTCTGTAGATCTGTTTGATCACGTAGCACAGCATCAAGAGTACAGAGAAACGCCACAACACAGGCTTGTCAGTGGTGAAGCAAATCACAACATTTCCGTCTTTGAAACAAAATAACAAAGTTTTCACATTTGTGCGTCCTTGAGCTCTTGTCTCTTATGTGCTACTCAGGGATATAGAAACCCTCCCACCCCCCACAAAAAAAAAACAGGACCTGAATATTAGAGGCACTTTCTTCAGATGAGAGTTTAGGTGATACTGCACAGTCTTGGGTGTGCTTCTTAGCTTTAGGGGTGCACTGTGGGGCAAAAGATATCTCATCATAGCTCCCCATTGCCCCTCCTTATCTCCCCATTAAAGGACGGTGCATTGATTCACTACAATAGGGCTGAATATATTACCAGTCAGGGTGTTCAACTAAGGCCTACCCCAACCCCCTCTTTGCAATGTATCACACTCTGTGTCCCTCACAAAACAAAACAAAAAGCACTTTGCAAAGGCGTTGCAAAGAGGGGAATCAGTTGCTAGACAACTCCAAAGAAAGTGTTGAGCTTGCAGGACTGAACTGTGGTTAAGGTTAAGAATACAGGATGTCTCTGCTTTGTGTTTTTGTTGTTTCTGTTTTGTTTTTACCTTTTTTGGCATTTTAATTATTAAAATTAATTATTACAATTGAAAGTGAAACACGAGATGCAACGGTTGTTTTGTTGCTGTGTCTCACTCTCCTGCCCTGACAAACCAAAACACACCCAAGAGGAAATTTTAATGTGTTGAGGTTGTTGAGGGTACGGTTACTGTTTCCTGTTTACCTGCAGTAACGTAAGCTAGTTCACCACATTGACATTTCTGTCTGTCACCTAAACCAAGTAAGTGTTACAAAAGCTTCTTTCTGTACTGAACAGTACAGTTTGTGTCTTATTATTTTTATAATTCATGTAACTGGAGAGTCTTCTTCACAGACAAAGTTTAATATTGGAGTTCCACAGGGTTCAGTACCAGGACCAGTTCTGTTTACATTATACATGCTTCCTTAGGCAGTATCATCAGAAGGCATAGCATACATTTTCATTGCTATGGTGATGACACCCAACTTTATCTATCCATTAAGCCAGATTACACACACCAATTAGTTAAACTGCAGGAATGTCTTAAAGACATTTTTCAAATGACCTTGGCCTCCAGTAACACTGTGAGGAATCTTGGAGTAGTTCTTCACAAGGATATGTCCTTCAATGCACATATTAAACAAATATCTAGGACTGCTTTCTTCCATTTGCACATTATATCCCAAATTAGAAACATCTTGTCTCAGAACTAGTTCATGCTAGTTCTAGTTTATGTATTACTTCTAAGCTGGACTACTGTAATTCATTATCGTCAGGATGTCCTAAAAACTCCCTGAAAAGCCTTCAGTTAATCCAAAATGCTGCAGCAAGAGTACTGACAGGGGCTAGAAAGAGAGAGCATATTTCTCCTATACTGACTTCCCTTCATTGGCTCCCTGTTAAATGTAGAATTCAAAATCCTGCTCCTCACATACAAGGTCTTGAATAATCAGGCCTCATCTTATCTTAATGACCTTATAGTACCATATCACCCGATTAGAGCTCTTCACTCTCAGACTGCAGCTTACTTGTGGTTCCCAGAGTATTTAAAAGCAGAATATGAGGCAGTCTTCTGTGGAACCAGCTTCCAGTTTTGATTCAGGAGAGTCAAAACTTAGTCAAATTTGTGAAAAATCAAAGACTTTCAGAATTGTTCTGAATGCTTCTTTAGCTTAATTCTAATTGTTTTACTTGTATGTATCTTTCTGTTGGCAGCAATTAAAAAATAAACTCAGTGCTTTGGATGAAATGAGCTCCATTCCTTTAATTATTGAATTTGCATGTTTTCTGTTCAAAGTGTTGTGCAAACTATGTAACACATTTATGAACACTCTCTTCTAAATTTAAGAACTGACTACTTAAAAAGAATGTTCATATCTCTAACCTGAAGTTTAACAATTTACTCTTTGTTTAGGTCTTGGTATGCTGATATTAAGAAAATGAACGATAGCTGTCTACTTTTTTTTTTTTTCAAAATACTTACAAAATATTAGAACAACTTGCAATGTCAGCATAGATTTAATATCTACAGCATCTACCTATACACTCCACTTCAGTGCACTTCAGAACTTCTTTCAATATCTACGACCTGTGCTACTGATATGGCTTAAGCCAGTCACCTTGTACATGTGAATGGTTGTATTCACAAGATGCAAGTGAACAAAACAAAATAAATTCTATCGTAGAAACTGAGATCCCTACCTCTGAGCATAAAAAGAAGGTTTCTGGAGAGCTTAAACCCCTACATCCTGAAAGATTTGCCTGGGGTGCAAAACTACATTCATTACATTGTAGTCTATGGAGACTCCAAGAACGCCCATGATCCACACCTGTAGGCAGACCTCAAACGCCTCCAGATAAATGCAACAAAAAAAAAAGTTTGTTCAGCCAACCCAGCATTCCATTTCTGATAGATGTGATTTCCAGAGATGGCCCGTGCTCTAAGTTTTTGCCTGACTATACAACAGTGATGAGGCATTCTGGGAATTATACACAGACTGAAATGCAGTGGAATTTGATGGCAGAAGAAAGCTTCAGGGAGACTAAAACCTATCACAAGTATATATATAATATATAAAATATAGAAATAGAACAGATAAAATACAAATACTACAAATAAATAAATGAAGACAGAAAAGGAGAGAAAATATTGAAGTGTGAAACAAAGATGTGTGCAAAAGAGCTATAGCTTAATATGCTGACTTAATATGCTGGATGACCTGATGTGCAAAAAATTATTATTACTGTTCAAAAATAGGTCAGCTGTTCAAGAGTCTGATGGCAGTGGGGAAGAAGGAGTTGTTGAGTCTGGATGTTCTGGATTTCACACTTCTGAACCTCTGTCCCGAGGGCAGAAGTGTGAACAGTCTGTGTTGGGGGTGTGTGAGGTCTTTGAGGATGGAGGCAGCTCTCCTCTGGACTCTGCGATGGTAGATGCTCTGAAGAGAGGGCAGTGGAGTCCTGATGATCTTCTCCGCAGTTGTTATCACTCTCTGCAGGCGTTTGCGGTTCACGACAGTAGTGCTGCCGTACCATGCAGTGATGCAGCTGGTCAGTGCTAGGTTACTGGAAAACCTAGCACTTGTGATTTATGACCCTGGATTCCATACCTTTGTTACCACAGATTTCTGAGACTGAGACACTATCCTAGCTCAGCTTCACAAAAGCAACATTGAATGTGTAATTGCACTTGTATCCTGCATCCTGTCACCAACTGAAAGAAAATTCTCCATAATCGAAAAGTACAGATTGGCTTGTGTCTGGTGTGTGAAGCAGTGGAGAACCTGTGTATGGGGACTCAGATTTACAGAGATAAAGTCCAGGTAAGCAAACACATGGGAAAGGGAGAGCCGAGGTTCTCGACCACCATTTTGGTCCATCAGCAGACAGGGCCCAAGCACAGTCATCCTCAGTGACACGAAACACTGGAAGATAGAAAGACTTTCTCCCTGTTGACAGTGGTCTAAGGGTCACCGCAGAATGACTTTTGAGAGTGAGCAGGCAAGGTTCGCCTAGCAGGTAACAGAAAGAGAGACACCTTCCTGTTTGGTGTAAACATTGTGTGATAAAGTATCCCTGACATGGAGGATTAAAAAAAGGTAAATGGTGTAGGTGGGTCTCTTCACTTAAAAATGAAAATAAATGAATAAAAAATGTATCAAGAAAAATAAGGCTAAAGTGAAGTCTTACAGCTGACTGCATTATATTTTGTTTTTAAACTTTCTATTATTTTGACATAGGCTTAATAAACCTGAGGTGTATTGCGTGAAAGAGATTTTAATCCAGAGTTTGTTGATTCCAAGTTCTTTGCAGAAACATAGACATGCTATTTGGCTGGTAGATGGTACAAGACCTTACATGTGTTCAGCTAAACCATTATGTGAGGAAGGCAAGAGTTGGCTTTTATTACTGCTGCAGCTTTTTCATAAGGAGAAAATGTCTTTTGGGTAATGGAGATGTTGGCCACCAGGCGGCAGGCAAAACGTATTGTGGAGACTTCATATTTATTCCGATCTGATAAGGGAGACATATGAGACACACAGAGAATTGGCAGGTATTATTACTCTCTCTCTCTATCTCTCTCTCTCTCTCTCTCTCTCTCTCTATATATATATATATATATATATATACATAACCCAACAATATATTATATATATTGTTGGCTTAAAGCACTGGCTGTTTACAAACTGCGTTTGAAGATGTATTAAGAACGCTGTATAAAAAACTCTTTAAGAATTTAGTCTTAAATGCAGATGTTTGTATTTCAAAATACTTGTCTTGTATGGTGCTCTTTGGTGTTCAAATACCAGATCAGACTATTTTAACAACCGTGGTGGAAGCGCTATACATCCCTAGGCTTTGTATAATAGTAATAAACAAATTTAAGGTCCACCCACTCGACTCTGACAGGATCTCACTGAAAGGTTCCCACGGATACAGGAAAGTGTTTCAGTTCGTTATAGAAAACTGGCGTGGGGGCATTTAAGCCGCATTTCACACACTGAAGAACGAAAGTACTTTGAGGAGACAAAAATCTTTCTTTTCAAAGGTAGGCATTTCTCTGAAAACCATTCCCGCACACTGAACGCGTTGCATGTGTTTCGTGGAAAATTCTGTTATTTTTCTTTTCACAAAAAACGGGCTGTAAAAAAACAAAAAACAAATACAAACTGAAAAACAGCTTCGATCTGTGATCACCCTGCCTTCACATGACTTATTATCAAATATTCATCTGCTCTGCTGTTTTGATCAGTTTGAGCGTGTGTTGTGATCACGTGGAGGAACTATGTAATGGCATGAAGACATCATCTTGTCTAAATGATGTTTTTCCAACACATTTAAAAAATATATTTTTAAGGTTATCGGTACTGACATCTTAAGGATTTTTAACAGCAGTCTTAGTTCAGGTGTTGTGCCAGCCCGTTTCAAACATGCTGTTGTACAGCCTATACTTAAAAAAAAAATCATCTCGATTCCTCTGTCCTCTCAGATTTCAGGCATATTTCAAAGCTTCCTTTCCAGTCAAAAATTTTTGGAAAAGATTTTATTCGTTCAGCTGCAATCTTTTTTTAAATGTACACGGTGTTCTTGAGAGGTTTCAGTCTGGTTTTAAAGCTCTCGGCAGCACTGAAACTGCAAAGTTTTTAACGATCTTTATTTAGCCACTAACTCAGGAGACTCGGCTGTGCCTTTGCTTTTGGATCTGACAGCTGCCTTAAATACTGTTGACCACAGCATCTTGATCTCACGATTGGAGCATTGCAGCATCAAGGGCATTCAATTAGATTGGTTCAGGTCTGACAGGACTTTCTCTGTGAGCTTTGGAGATTTTATCTCTTCCTCAGCTCCCTGTAACTCACATAATTTCTTTAGAGATTAATAAAGTATGCTGATTCTCATTCTGATTACTTGTGGTGTTGCCCAGGGATCTATATTGAGGCCAATTTTATTCTCTATTTATATGCTACCTTGAGGTCTAATTTGTTTTGTTTTTTTAGAAAATATAACATTTAGATCTAGGACTGAAGACAAGCTGCCCTGCCCCACTGCTATGGATAGTTACCCCACCATTACTTCAGTGTCTCGGTGAAGGTAAAGACTGGATGGTCTCTAACTTCCTTAACTTTAATGAGAACAAAACCAAAGTGATAATTTTTGGACCAAGTGGCAATCCCAGCACCTCTGATTTTAACCTGCATAGTCTGGAGCCTTTTATTAAGTTATTAAGTTATTAATTTGGGGGTTATATTTGACAGCAATTTTAACTTTGAAAAACAGATTAGCTCAGTTGTACAGCGGTCTATTTTTTCAAACTGAGGCTTTTATCTAAGGTAAAATCATTTTTATCTTTTAAAAACTTTGAACGGGCGAGCCATGCTTTTATTACATCCCAGCTGGACTACTGTTACCGTTACTCCTTATATGTTGGAGTTATCCAGATCTGCCTTGTAAGACTGCAGTTGGTCCAAAATGCCGCAGCTCGTCTTCTGACACAAACCAAAAGACGTGAACATATTTCCCTGGTGCTTGCCTCTCTTCACTGGCTCCCTGTTCACTTTGGAGTTGATTTTAAAATTTTATTGTTGACTTGTAAAGCCCTGAATGGAAAGGCTCCTGGGTATTTGTCTGACCTCTTATGGGCCCTCTAGATCTATTAGATCAAATGATCTTCTGCTTTTATGGATACCAAGGTCGAGGCTGGCTCAAAGAGGCGATCGAGTGTTTGGGGTCGTGGCGCCTAAACTGTGGAATAATCTACCCCTACACATCAGACAGGCTCCTACTGTGAAACCTTTTAAATCTCATCTTAAAACACATCTGTATTCACTGGCTTTTAATACAGTATGAGAGTTATTTGTTCTTTATTTGTTGTTTGGTACCAATATTATAAGTTATTTGGTATTAGTTATTTTGTATTTTTGTACAGCACTTTAGTCAACGTTGTTGTTGTAATTAAACGTGCAGTATAAATAAATGAACAATAAACGATAACGAAACTGTTATGGTTTGATCGAGGAGGTGATCGGGGTGTCAGTGGGACAGTCTCAGCACATGGGGGGTGGGGGGTGGGGGGGGGGGTTGAGGTGAGGTTCTCTCTTAAACACTATTTTTTGAAAACGTAGATTTTCCGATTTCGTTTAAAAAAAAATCTCGTCCACACAAAAATATCTCCGTTTACATGTAAACGCAAAAAACGAAGTCAAACCAGAACCCCTAACCCCCTAAGAAATGTTGGCCAATCAGAAGTCTAGAAACCTGGGAGAGAAAGAGTAAACAGGGTTTTATGCCCTCACAAAACCTTAAGTACTTCTGAAAAGTTTTTTGGTTTTTTTTGGAAAGGCAGCTAATTTTGTGTTACTTTTCAAGTGCGTTCATCATTTTAAATGTTAAGAAATAAGACAGTATTTTCGCTGGTGTAGACTCACAGCTTAGGAATGAACAAAATGAATACAGCATACATAAGTTTAATTTATTTTTATTTTTTTTTAATTCAAAACCGACGTCGAGATTTGGGTTATGAGAGCGTCTGTGTTGAATGCAGAAGCCACGTCCGAAGATCACTCTGACCTCTCTGTCTTTCTAAATGGAGGGCCAGTAACTGCGTGTGTATATGTAAGCGTGTAAAAACTGCAGATAGTAAGATTAAGAGCAACAGTATCTTGTCTATATCCCCCATTGTAGAAATTCATCTCATGTAAACAATAACGTGGCGCACAGCGTGACGTCAAAAACGGCGCACACCTTTGACGTTGGCTGACAAATAAAAACCTAAACGCAAAAACGGAGGTTTTGAAAATCTCCACACTGGTAGGCGTATTTAAAAATCTCAATTTTCAGTGATGAAAATTTGGACGAAAGGCGCAAACGCAAAGGAAAAGCTGTGTTTTCAAAATAAATAAATAAATACCCGTGTACATGGGACTGCGGTCAAGTGAGCCCTCACATGAGGAGTTACAGTCAAGCTAGCCGCACCCCCAGCCGCACCTACAATCTGGTTGCCCTTTTCTTACGCATATTACTCAGTTCTTTGCGCTGTGAGGCGGACGAGGAACAGTGAGGGTGACCCAGAGGAAATATTCGCGTCACCTTTAACAATTTTCTTGTAATGAAAAAAAAAACACACACACACACACACACTATATCAAAAATACTGTACGACAATTTTATTTAGTTGGGGATAAGGTCAGGTTGAACAGAAATGTACAATACAGTGAGAATACAATGCTTTGGAAATATATTGACAACTCTTACAGAATTTGTAAAAGTATTTTTTATTTTCAATATATATCAACTGAGTTGATTAAGAAGTAAAATAAAATGAAAAATGCCAGTATACAGAAGACTCGTGTTTCTAAGCCATTTGGCACCCATACCGTAATAGGCATAAGAAAAGTGCAACAAGATTGTAGGTGTGGCTGGGGGTGCGGCTCGCTTGACTGTGACTTCGCATGTGAGTGCTCACTTGACCGCGGTGTAAGAGTGGATGTAGCCTTATGCATGTGAGTGTAAACACCGGGATACAAGTATAAAGCACCACTTACGTTGCAGTGAGAGTTGCAGTGACGATTGCAGTTCGACGTCAAGGGTGAGTAATGGATGGCACCTCCTTGGGCACAACGCCACAGGTGGCCTGTCTTTAGGCATATATTTTTTTTTTTTGTTAAGCTGCTAGAGCAACATAATGTCAGTGAATCTTGTTCTTTTAATTAGTGTCTGAAAAGTGTTTTAATTTCAGGTCTGGTAGTATTGTAAGTCCTGCCACGTAGTTTGCTGTTTTTTCCCTGCTGCTCCTTATTAGTTTCAGTTATTTTATTAATAAAAATCCTTTAATTAGTTTTTCTACGCCTTTGCCTTGTCAACAACCATATTTCCTGGGGTGTATCTCCACCCCCAGGTAGCGTTGTCAGTTCCATGTTTACAGACAGTTGTCTGTATTAAATTTTATTTCATTTTTGAGATGCTAAACCTATTTTGGCCTAGCTAAAAAAGACTTTATAGCGTTCACCTTATCCCTGACTGTGGTTGCTGTCCATGGTGCTGATCAAAAGCTGGAATGATGCTACTGATATTATTATTATTGTTATTTATTATTTTTGCACTCAAACACCGTGTGTGTGTGTGCGTGTGTGTGTGTGTGGGGGGGGGGGGGGGGGTAGTGTGTTTAGATATGATGTATCTGCTGCAGGATGTATTACAGAATCATTGACTTGTTAGTCTGTTTTGTTGTGACACTTGAAAACTAGAAAGCTCGAAAAGATATCAACATTAAGGATGTCTCAAACTCATTTCTCTCAAACAAACCATTTTCTGAGCTGCTAGAATAAATGTTTTTAAGTCTGGTGATGTGAAAATTCGCTTTGATTATGTGCAGAAGAGACAGACTCAAGAAAAAGCTGATAAGTGTAGTATAATATACTATGTAAACTGAAATGTTTTATTGAGGAAAACTGTCTGTGGTGTTTGTGTCTTATATAGGTACAATGATGAGATGCTGTGGTCTGCTAACTGCCCAGAATGAACCAGGTAAAAATCTGATAAACATTAAAATTAATTTTCACTTTGTCATCAAAAATTAATAGAGTTGCATGGACAGATGGCTCAGCAGAAAAACAGTCTAATTTTGACTTTAAAAAATAAATGCTACTATTAAGTGTGACTGTTAGAATTCTGTTTGTCTGTCAGTTCCTCTGAAGAGCATTGAGGTGGAGCTGGAGGTGAGGGACCATGTGGCTACAGTGGTCTCCACTCTGAACTATAAGAATAAGGAGAACAAACCATTAGAGGCTGTTTTTGTCTTCCCTCTGCCTGGAGATGCTGCTGTCTGTCATTTCAGTGCTAAGATCGGACAGACACAGATTGTAGCTGAGGTGAAGGAGAAGCAGAAGGTGAGCTGGACAGTAAATATAACCTGATTATAAGTAAGATTGTCTATTCCATAGACAAAAAGAAATGTGTGGTAGGTTATCCATAGACTTGAGAAAGGCATTTGACACTATAGATCACAATATATTAACCCTTTATTGACCATGGGCCCACCGGCGGGCCCATTTTACAGGTAAATTTGAAGGGCCGGTCAATAAAGGGTTAACAAGAAAACTGGAACGTTGTGGTGTTGATATTGAAAGAGTCAGTGAATTTCTGGTGATAATAATAGATGAAAAACGTAACTGGAGAACTCACATAAGATATATTCATTCCAAAGTATCAAGACACATTGCAATCCTAAACAAGGCAAAGCAGGTATTAGATGGGACATCACTTCATATTCTCTACTGTTAACTGGTTTCACCATACTTAAGCTGTTGTGCAGAGGCCTAGGGCAATAACTATAAAAGTACATTACATTCATTTTTTACTCTTAAAAAAAAGCAGTTTGAATCATCCACAGTGCAGGTTATAGGGATCATACAAACTCACTATTCTTGCAGTCTGAAATATTGAAAATTGCTGATCTAGTGCAATTCCAAACAGGACAAATTCTATTCAAAGCAAAAAATAAGGAACTACCAAGTAATATTCAGAGTATGTTTTTTTATTCAAAGAAGGAAGTTATGATTTAAGGAGTTTTTCTAACTTCAAAGTTGTGAAGGTACGTACTACCAGAAAAAGCTTTTGCGTTTCTGTCCATGGAGTGAAGCTGTGGAACAGTTTGAATATGGAGTTGCAGCAGTGTCCAAACATAAAGCAGTTCAAAAAGAGTTATAAAGATATGGTTATAACGATCTTCATGAATTATAAAGAAAAGGAAAATGTTGAAATTCAGTGAATGTCTCTATTTAGAAAATGTCATGATGTGATGTATATACAGTATTATATCAGAAGTTTGTTCGCTATTTTTACTGCAGATTATATCGGTGAGAAAGCTGACTAAATATTGGCAGTTAACTTGAGGCAAAGGGATGGGATTAAATAAGTGTGTACTACTTCCCACTTCTTTTTCATATGTAACAGAAACGGAACATTTGAAGCAATATTGAAATGTATTAGCTTTATTTTGTATAGCATTATTTTCTCTTCTTTTCTTTGCTAAATGTACTTGTATATTGTTTACATGATTGAAATAAATTAACAAACAAACAAGATTCAAATTAATAATAAACACAATGAATGTCACTGACATGTGTCACCTGTCCTCCAGGCTCGTGAGGAGTATGATGATGCTCTGAGCTGCGGTCAGCAGGCCTTCCTATTGGAGGAGAGTGATCAGAGTCCAGATATATTCTCTCTGAGTGTGGGCAGTCTGCCGCCAAGAGAGAGCGCCTCCATCAGGTTGGAGTACGTGACTGAGCTGGCTGTGCAGGCTGATGATGGTCTGAGGTTCTGTCTGCCTGCTGTGCTCAACCCTCGATACCAGCTTCGGGGTAGGAAAAAACGTTGACACTAACAGAAAGCCTCAAACTCACACCTCTGCATAGAAAAAGGTTTCATAACTCCAACGATGGTGGTGGAGGAATTTCCAACCTCTTTCTCTCTCTCCGTCTCTCTTCCTCCATAAATAAAATATTTTTGAATTTGTTATGTACACATAAAAGATAAACTTGAAAAGAATTAAGCGTAACATGGAAACATAAACATTGAAAACAACTCTCTTTCTCAACACTTTATTTTCAAGTCCAGAATCTATAACATGATTAGGGGATGGACTTTAGGGTTATGGAGTATCTGAGCTGTGTTAGGATATCTCATTCTTTCTTTCTCATTCTGTATTTATTCTGTCTTTCAAACATATAAAATTATTTGATTACTCTTCCACCATTACTATAACTGCAGTTTCTTTGCTCTTTGTGTCATTTCTAGCCAGAATTAAAACACAGGGGTTACTATGGCTCCTATGAAAGAGAACACCTCAAATCAGAAGTACTTGACTTCCTGGTATAACTCGCAAAGGTGCACCTTAAAGCAGATAAAGTAAGCTAGATTGGAAATGGTGTCTCACTAATTTAGAAGATCATCATTTAGCTTAAAAAATAGGTTTTTGCTTTATAAAAAAGCCTTCAGTAAAGCTAGAAGGTTACTCTTCATCACTGATTGAAGGAAATAAGAGCAACCATAGGTTTCTCTTCAGCACTGTAGCCAAGCTGACAAAAAGTCAGAGCTCTGCTGAGCCAACCATTCCTTTAATGTTGACTAGTAATGACTTCATGAACTTCTTCACAAATAAAATTTTATCTACTAGAGAAAAACCTCATAATCATCTCACAGACTTAACGATGTGTAGAGTTACTTTCAGTACCATTGATATTATTATATTATTAACTCTTTTTCTTCAGTTGATCCTTCTGAATTAACTTCAGTAATTACTTCCACCAAACCATCAACATGTCTCTTAGACCCCATTCCTACAAGACTGTTCAAAGAAACTCTGCCATTAATTAATATTTCATTCTTAAATATGATCAGCCTATTTCCATTAAGCAGCTATGTACCACAGGTCTTCAGACTGGCAGTAGTTCAACTGTTACTTTAAAAGCCATCTCAAGACTCAGCGGTCTTAGCTAATTACAGGCCAGCCTTCCTTTTACCTCAAAAATTAAACAAATGTGTAGGACTGCTTTCTTCCATTTGTGCACTATATCCCAAATTAGAAACATTTTATCTCATAGTGAAGCTAAAAAACTAGTTCATGCATTTATTACTTCTAGGCTGGACTACTGTAATTCATTAACATCAGGATGTCTTAAAAACTCCCTGAAAAGACTTCAACTGATATAAAATGCTGGAGCGAGAGTACTGACAGGGACTGGAGAGAGCATATTTCTCTCATATTGGCTTCTTTGTTCAGACCAAAACTGAATTCAGATTCGTGCACAAGGTGTTGAATAATCAGGCCCCATCTTATCTTAATGAGCTTATAGTACCATATCACCCCGTTAAAGCAGTTGCTCTCAGACTGCGGGTTTATTTGTGGATGCTAGAGTATATAATAGCAGAATGGGAGGGAGAACCTTTAGTTTTCAGGCCTCTCTTCTATGGAACCAGCTTCCAGTTTGGACTCAGGAGACAGACACTATTACTACTTTTAAAATTAAGCTTAAAACTTTTCTTTTTGCTAAAGCACATAATTAGGACTGGATCAGGTGACCCTGAAACTTCCCTTAGTTACACTGCAATAGGTCAAGGTTCCCATGAAGCATTACGTGTTTTTCTTCACTCAGTGTTTTTTCACTCACTATACTTTTACACATACCTCTGGATTTAATTCAAGTTCTCTTCCACGGCATGTCTTTGTCCTGTTTTACTCCTCTCACCCTCAACCGGTCTTGGCAAATGGCTGCCCCTCCCTCAACCTGGTTCTGCTGGATGTTTCTTCCTGTAAATAGGGAGCTTTTCCCTCTCACTGTTGCCAAGGCACTTGCTCATAGGGAGTCTTTTGAGTGTGGGGTTAGTGCCCTACAGTCTGTCTTTTTCTGCGCGAGTGTCCTCTCCTCGTCCAATCTCTAAGGTAGAGTCCAACTGTTCCCTGGACCCGCTCCAGTACCTCAACACTGATCAAACCCAGGCCACGGTAGGTAGAGTGCTGATGTTTCTGCTGTGTGTGGTTGTTACTTATTACTGAGAACTAAATATGAATGTGTTTGTGGTGTGCAGGTTAACTTGGCTGCAGGACACAAGTTTGACAGAGATGTTGAACTGCTGATTTATTACAAAGATGCTAACCAGCCCACTGCTGTGGTGGAGGCAGGACAGGCCTCTGCTGAGCCGGGTGAGTGGAAATGAGTGAAGTAGTTGATTTGCAAATTTTAAAAAATCATTATCTACTTCAGCTTGGAAGTTCAATATGTTGACATAAACCAAAAGCAATTTCTCAGATTTTTCTGTCTGTTATTTTTCAGGCTCTCTGATGGGTGATCCAGTGGTGATGGTGAGTCTGTACCCTGAGTTCCCCCAGTCAGTGATGTCTTCAGTGGCTTCATGTGGAGAGTTTGTGTTCTTAATGGATCGATCTGGAAGTATGAGTAATACTCGCATCCGCAGTGCCAAGGTATCTGTAATATTTTAATCATAAACTCTTTAGTTTCAAATTGTTCCTCTCACACAGAGGCCTCACTATATTTTCCCTGTTCTCTTAAGGATACTCTGCTGCTCCTGTTGAAGAGCTTACCAATGGGCTGCTATTTCAATATTTACAGTTTTGGGTCCAGTTATGAACACATCTTCCTGTGAGTCTCTCCCTCATATCAAAGGCCCTGCTGTCTTTGTTAAAATATCCTAATGGGTGTTTTGGTGCATGTGTTTATGTGATGGCAGTAAGAGTGTGGAGTACAGCCAGCAGACCATGAAGGAGGCTCTGAAGAAAGTTGAGCAGATGCAGGCTAATCTTGGAGGAACTGAGATCCTGGAGCCCCTCAAACATATTTACAGCCAGCCCTTCATTCCCAATCAGCCTCGACAGGTAACACACACTCACACACTCGTCTGGTTTGCTGTCCTCGTGGGGACATCCCAATAACATAATGCTTTCCCTAGCCGCTTACCCTAACCCTTATCCGAAACCTAACCATAGATCAATTGTAACCCTAAAACACTAAAACCACAATTTAAGTGTGAAAAATGCCTTCAACAACGTGGGGACCTGGATTTTGGTCCCCACCAAGATAGTAAGAACCTGCACACACACACACACACACACACACACACACACACACACACACACACACACACACACACACACACACACACACACACACACACACACACACAAACTGCTTTGCATTAGTTTCTTGGAAATTTCCTTTGAACTTAATCTTACTTTCTGTTGCCTTGCTTTAGCCTTAGAACAACTTCATCTTAAAATATAATGATTTAGGACATTTTAACTTTTTTTTATATCACAATGAAGATGCTTTATAGGGAAGATTATGAAAGATTCAATTTCATAACACATGAGACAAAACTTGAACCACACACATATGCTCTACAAATGTTTCTCACCATTGGCATTAATGTACAATCTAACTTTTTATATATCACATATTTTAACCCTGTGAATATAATCGTTGTTCATGTAACAGCTTTGTTCTTTACTTTGGAGTTCATACTAACTGTACATTGTTCGTTGCACACTACCACAAAAACATTTGTGTTTCTGAAACCTAACTCAGCTCTCAGAACAAGCTGTGTGTTTGTGGGTCTGATGTTTTGTCCTCATGTGCCAACTCTCCTCTCTAGCTGTTTGTGTTTACTGATGGAGAGGTGAGGAACACCAAAGAAGTGATAGATCTGGTGAAGAACAACTCAGATTCTCACAGGTGAAACCACAAAAACACAACTATATCTACACAATTCCCAGAATGTCCAACATGTCCTCTATGTAGAAAACTGCTGTATTGCAGGTGTTTCTCTTTTGGGATTGGGGAAGGGGCCAGCTCTGCTCTCATCAATGGGATGGCCAAAGAAGGAGGAGGTCATGCTCAGTTCATCACAGGGACTGACAGGATGCAAGCAAAAGTAAGACATTAAACACAAAAAGAAAACAAGTTAAGCATTGCAGCAGCAGCAGCAGCAGATCCATATTTGAGATCAGACCTGCAGTTAGTAAAATGTCTGTTCCAACTGTTTGTGTGTATTTGGAGAGTTTTTCATTATTTTTCAGGTGATGCAGTCACTGCGATTTGCTCTGCAGCCGGTTGTGGTCGACATCTCAGTCACATGGGATTTACCAAAGGAAATGTCTGTCACTGTCCTCTCTCCACAAATCACAGCACTTTTCCAGGGTCAGAGGTCACTGATTTATGCCCAGCTCACTGGACAGGTAGGAACAGCACCTTCTCATGTTGTTTTTTAACTATTTCATGACTTCTTACCCTGTGATTCTGTGTCAGAGCTCAGAGGCAGCAGAGGGCTGTGTGACGGTGAAGTACAGCCTGGCAGGTCATCCCTCTGAGAACCAGCTGCACTTCAGTCTCAGACCTGCAGAGGACACTGGGTAAAACGGAGTTTAAGAAACTCAGTACTTTTCTTTGGTTCATGACTTTAGATATGTTGGGTTGAAAATAGCAGTAGATTATAATGAATATGAACTGAAATATGTTGTGTTCACATCTGAAATAAAGTATTTTAAAAAACAAAGAAACAGTTAAGACACCCATCTCTCGGTGTGTTCTTTCTTATCCGCAGATTAACAGTCCACAGGTTGGGTGCTCGGACTCTGATTCGCTCCCTGGAGATGGAGGAGAGAGAGCACAGAGGACAGCAAGGTGGAGGTGTGAAGGAGAAGGTGGTCCAACTCAGTGTCCAATCAGGAGTTAGCAGTTCTTTTACTGCCTTCATTGCTGTCAACAAAGACAACAGCGAAGTGATTCAAGGACCTCTTGTGCGCAGAAATATTCCAACAGCCAGTGAGTTTTTCCCAATAACAAAGCTAAAAGTCAGCCCCAGATCTAAAGCAAAGATGGTTCAGCATGAATAAAATCAGTAAAATGTTTGGTTTAATAGAAAGTCAGACTCAAATGAAAAGACAACAAGTACTGTATTTTCTGCACTATCAGGCACACTTAAAATCCTTTCATTTTCTCAAAACTCGACAGTGCGCCTTATAATCCGGTGTGCCCAATGTATGGATTCTGGTTGTGCTTACTGATCTTGAACCGATTTTATGTTGTGCACGGCGCTCAAAAATCCGTCACAAAATGTTTTAGTACAACTTTGGTAAGCTACGCAGCCGCACTGCTTGATGAATTGTTGAAGCATTACGGCCACCGTAGTCAGGAGCCTCGCTGAATAATACAAGTCCAAACTCCGCTACAGGTTAAACAAACACTGTGGCATCACTGAGAGTTAAAAAACTGTCTACATTCTTTCATCTTTTATCTCCAGGCATTCATGAAAACAGAATTTCTGAAATTTAATAGAGTTAGAAGTTATCAGGAAGTTAGCTCGCTAGTTTCCACCTAAACATGATATACCATGTTTTGACAGAGATTTCTGAAAAAATTAAAACGTGCAGCTCTGCTATCACTTCCAACATAAACGAAGACTGAAACCTAAACAGTAGTGACTTTTGTAGGGTCACTGAAGTTGGACTTGCTGGTATATAATGATGTGCTACATTATCGCTAGCGACACAGCTATGTTAGCATAACATTAGCTCAGTGAAGCTGGAGGATAATTGCTAAGGCTTTTTTCCACTTGATAAAAGTTAACGAGGGTTCCCGATAGTTAGGGACAAATACAATCGCATGGATGCTGTAAACGAACCAAACTTCAGTCAAGAGAACAACTGAGATAAACTGTCCACAATACGAGGTTAGTCATTAATATACTGCAACAATATGGGAATAGTGAATAATGAATCAATGGTACGAAAGTAAAGGAAGCAAGAAGAATGAATTGAGTAAAGTTTGACTTATCTGACTTTTTTGTTTTGCTTAATGCACCTTATAATGCGGTGCGCCTTATGGTCCGAAAAATACAGTAGAAACAATGTGGTAATGTATGGTAGAATGTAGGTACTCATCAAACAGCAGTATCAGAGAGAGGGATGCATGTGAGAAAGTTTTTTTTCCACTGATTCTCAAATCTTGAACTCATTTTTTTCTTTTCTTTTTTTTTATCTTTAAAGTGATCCAGAGTCCTCCTGTGGTGAAGAGTTTTCTAAGTAGTAAGTAAAAACCTGAATAAGTGTTATTGAAAGAAGCGTCTGCAGGATCTTTCAAAATGTTGAAAGATCCTTTAACTACTCATCTCTGTGTTTACTCTTTTTGCCTGTGTACAGTGCAAAACACTGAAGAGGTTAGTACTTTGAAATAAGTTAAAAATGACAACGGAAAATATTATTTCGATTTTACATTTAATTAGTTATACATTTGTACAATGAATGCATTATATTCTTCAGCGTGTGCTACTGTGTTACTCGCTCAAATGTCCACTTCATACCTGTAGCTCCTCTCTCACACTCAGAGCTCCCCACCAAATCCCATTCATCCACTTAAGACTATCACTGGATTGGCCGGAATACATACCAATTAAATTTAAGAAAATATTGACACTTCTAACATAAATAAAAAATGCTGACTAAGTAGTACACATTATATCCGTCACTTTTTCAGTTTACTAAAGACAAAAAATTTTTACCATCGATGTGCTAAAATCTAAAGAGGAGCGGATCCGACAGACTTACAATGCTTCTAGATAAGAGTACTCTTGAAAAGGTGTTTGAATTAACTGAGGAGGCTCGTCTAGCACAGCATGAAAAGTCTAAAACCAGACAACAAGGGACGTTTCACTTGTTGTGCGTGGTAAACCACAGCAAAATATGGAGAGTGTCCTCAGCATAGAGGGAACAGTTCACCCTGCCTGGGATAGAGTTACTGGGACCCTGCCCTGGAGTCCGGCCTGGCCTGGCCAGGCATAGCCCGAAAAAGGGACATAGGCCCATTGTACTGCAGGCCCAGCACCCACAGGAGGCTCCGTATCAGTCGGGTGCATTGTGTGCCGGGCGGCGGTCAGGAGCAGTGGCCCTGGTGGACCGATCCACGGCTACCAAGACTGGCAATTGGGACATGGAATGTCACCTCTCTGGTGGGGAAGGAGCCTGAGTTAGTGCATGAGGTTAAGAGGTACCAGCTAGATATAGTCAGGCTCATCTCAACGCACAGCTTGTGCTCTGGAACCAGTCTCTTGAACTCTGTCTCAGTCTGGAGTTGCCCCTGGTGAGAGGTGGCGGGCTAGGGTGGGTATCTTGGTATCCCCTTGGCTTGCTGCCTGTATGTTGGGGTTTCTCCCAGTGGACGAGAGGGTTTGTTCCCTTCGCCTCTGCGTCAGGGAATGGGTCCTGACCGTTGTCAGGATTGGGGCTGCGGCTGCAGTGATGCGATGGAGAGGGAGCTGAGTGTAAAAGCGAAGCTCTGAATTTACCGGTCTGTCTACGTCCCTACCCTCACCTATGGTCACGAGCTATGGGTAGTGACCGAAAGAACGAGGTTGCAGATACAAGCAGCAGAAATGGCCTTGGTGTTCCCCCGGACAAACTGGAGGAGGTGGCTGGGGAGAGGGAGGTCTGGACTTCTCTGCTTAGGCTGCTGCCCCTGTGACCCAGCCCCAGATAAGCAGAAGAGGATGGATGGATGGAAGGATGGATGGATGTCCTCAGCATTCAGAAAAGAAATGGATGCCACACCAAGGATTTGTCTGACAGACAACTCACCCAGGCAGAGAAAAACATCCTTGCAAAAGGGTTGACTTTGGTGTGACACCGAGACAAATCCCGCTAGTGAAACTGATCACATTTTTAGAAACAGCAATCCGAAACAACAACATTGCAAATGTGGAAGCAGAGCAGCTATGGACAAGAGTTTCGGCCTGTCTCAGCAATGTATGATCAACTTGGTCACCTATAACCTCACAAATTTTCTGGCTTCATTCCTTAACCCATTGGTAGGCAGGTCCGAACACCACATTTAGAACACCTTGGATTTGGTTGAGAAGGTAAAAGTCACTATGAAGGCAGATGAAACAATGGTCTCGTACGATGTCACATCTCTTTTCACTTGTGTTCCAGTCACTGAAGCAGTGGTTAGTAAGAGATTACAGGATAACCCCACCTTCAGCAACAGGACCACTCTCAGCATCTACCAAGTGTGTTTGCTCTGCCCCTCAGCCCTCTGGTTCCCACAATCCTTCTGGGAAAAAAACAGAGGCAGCTGTCAGTAAACTCCAGACTGCGTCAAGCACACACTCACTGACTTGCTGGGAAACTAA
This sequence comes from Pelmatolapia mariae, assembly GCF_036321145.2. Classification (NCBI taxonomy): domain Eukaryota; kingdom Metazoa; phylum Chordata; class Actinopteri; order Cichliformes; family Cichlidae; genus Pelmatolapia; species Pelmatolapia mariae. The sequence goes on from NC_086239.1 coordinate 17,346,887, forward strand.
CAGGTAGTCATGCAACGATCCCAAATTGATGGGAGCTCAGCCACTCTATATAGTAGCTCCCTCCAGATGAGACTGATTAACAGCAGGCGTGTGTCATCATCCACTTCAGGTGTGACCAGCCTCACGGCGGGACACACCCACCAGGCCTGAGAGTGCCTGTAAGCCGGTTCTCCGGACACACACACACCCACCCACACTCCTATACACACAAACATGGAATCGAGACAAACACATGGCCCCAGACTAAGACAGAGCAGCACATAAAGACAAGTTCGTAAACTGTTTTAGGACCCTGGGTCCTCAGATCCAGATCCCTGACTGATTCCCCAGTTTCATCCATTGTAGCCAACCATGCAAAAGAAGTAGAAAAGAGAGCTTTGTTGTCCTACCCTGGAACACCACTAAGTCATTGGTTAGGATGTGTAGATGAATTTACCTGGCTGAATTAGTTCACTGGAGCACAAACTTGGTGTCATCTGCAACACAGAGCAAACATCCCCACAGATACAGCGGCCAGGCAGAAGAACATTATATCAAGAAGGCCTGCCCTCTAAAAGAATAAATTAATGAACACAGAAGTTCGATTAAGGGAAATGATTTAACCAGTCCTGTTGCAACATTTTAATCAAAAACTTTATAATTCACCTTTATTTTATATAGTCATTGAAGCCATTAAACCCAGTCAAAGAGAGGGTAATATTAATTTTATCTGATAAAAAAGAGAAGCATTCTGGATATTTTGTTTAAAGAGTTTCACTTTACAGGTATAAATGAGGATTTAACTATTAATGAGTTTCTGCGATTTTTACTTTTGTGTTTCTATGTTTTTAAGAAGATTTTCGGAGATATGTGGAATTTTTTCTCTCTTTTAATCTGTAGTGGTTCAGTTCAGAGCCTATTTGGGTTGTGGCTTAACCAATCACCCAGTAACACCTCTTTAAATGTTAATTGGTCAGCTTGTTTATTTGTAAATGTATGATTGGTCCACTTGGATTTCTTCTGTGTCCTTTTTTTATTTAAACAAAAACTGTTTGATATTTCATAATGACCCCGATGAAGGCCACAAGCCAAAAAGCACTGGTCACCCAACAGAGTTGTTGTTCAATACTTTAAGTGTTGCTGGAGTCTTGACGTCATCTTACAGTAGTTTTGACCCAGAGGATTCTGCAACTCATGATAATATTGTTGTCAGTGTCAGCCAGCAACTTTTGGTGTGTAGGAGTTACGTTTGAAAGCTATCTATTATTTAGTTATAAAATCAGTTCAGAGCCCACTGAACCCAAGTGACAATAAAATAAAGAGGCAAAGGTGAGATGGTTAGAATGAGTGCTGAGCAGAGACAGTGGGCTTAGTGGAGAAAATATGTTTAGGATTGAGCTGAAAGCAGGGAGAAGAGAAATAGGAAAGCAAAAAATTAAAACAAAATGGATGAATGCTAGAATAAAAAATCTCACCTTAAGGTTCATGTCATATCTCGTTCCATTGTGAATTTTAAAAAATTCAGTAAAGGCATTTGCTGACTGACCTGTTTTGGGAGCCTTTATTTCAATAAGATCTTTGGTTGAATAAGATGGTTGAAAGTTTGGTGTAGAATGTGTTGGGCATACCCTGTTTGAACCCCCTTTGAAGGTTGGAGCTCTTAAGCTATTCGAGTTAGTAGAACTGTTTTAAAAATAAGTGTTTACATGACTTAATTTAAGTAGTTTGAACATTTGAATTGACAGTGTGTGCACATTTCTTCATGTGATAAAGTGTTTTGTGTGTACAAAATTTAATGTTGTGACGTTATTCAAATTACTTTTTGAACCACTTGATTTGAATCATGATAAAATGTCTAGTTGATACATTTTGTTACTGATATTTAATCTTATTCTTGCCTTCTGTCTCACAGATGGCCGTGCACGCCCACCTGGTAGGTTAGAAGCTGTGTCTCTGTGTTGTATAAATGTAGCAAATGACAGCAAACAGTGAATAAACCAGCACATATCTATGACACAGCTGCTGTTTAACAACATTTCAGCTTTAATGTGAAATATAGTTTGTACAGGAGCTGTTGTGTGTTTTTTCATAGTTATTAACATATAGTCCGTTGTCCAGAGCAGCAAGTGAATATGAATATTATTCTGCAAAATGTTTAAATTGTTTTTGATGGGTCATGTATGAAGCTCAACAACCAAAAATTTTGTAAATTATGTTTGCTAACATGTTTTCACCAATTTTCTTACTTCTTTTTTTTCTTTCTCAGAATTCAAGACATATCGTAAGAATTTTTTTTTTAAATATATTTTGTGTTTTATAATTATTAACATAGGCTGTTGTCTAGAGTAACAAGTGATGAAGATTGAGTTGTTACAACTTCTGTCATATTTCAAAGATTATTGAATAACTTTGTAGACTTTAAACATTGATTTTAATGCGTAACTAATTATACCAACATCAGAAGCCAATCACTGAATCTGTTTTTTTTTTTTCTTTTTTTTTTTATGTTGACCTCGCATATCTATTTTATCCCTGACCAGAGTGTTATCAACCTGTAAGATCAGGTCAGTTTAAAACATTTCTTTTTTCATTTTTGACATTGTAACATTAAAAAAGAATAAGAAGAGAAGCATTCAGACAGCACACACCTGAGCTGCCATCACAGAGGTGTGAACAGTATTATATTTTTTTCTTCATTTTATTTTGTGTGTTCTTTTTAAATGTTCTTTAAGACGTTTTTGGTACAGTAAAAACAAGTCCAAAGTACAAGCTCTTGCCATTTGCTCTCCTATAACCCTTTTAGACATACTTGACAGAACTTTGAGTATAACTCAATGTTTAATGACATATGTCTGAATACAGACAGTGGAAAAATGTCAGTCTTAGTTTTACTGGATCTTAGTGCAGCATTTGATACAGTTGACCACAACATATTACTCAAACGACTGGAGAACTGGGCAGGTCTTTCAGGAACTGTACTAAACTGGTTCAAAACATACTTAGAAAACAGGAAACACTTTGTATCAATAGGTAACTTCACATCTGAGCAGATAAGTATCACATGTGGAGTTCCCCAAGGTTCCATCTTGGGACCCCTTCTGTTTAACATTTACATGCTCCCACTGGCACAGATTATAAAGAACAACAAAATAAACTATCATAGCTATGCAGATGACACACAAATATATATCACAATGTCACCAGGAGACCGAGGCCCTGTACAGGCTCTTGGTAAATGCATTGAGGAAATTAATGACTGGTTGTACCGCAATTTTCTCCAGCTAAACAAAAACAAAACTGAAGTAATAGTCTTTGGAGCCAAAGAAAAACGATCACAGGTCACCAGAGAACTTCAGTCTATACACCTAAAAACCACAAACCAGGCGAGAAATTTGGGTGTAGTGATGGATGCAGACCTAAACTTAGAAAAACACATTAAGACAATAACAAAATCAGCTTACTATCACCTCAAGAATATTTCAAGGATAAAAGATCTGATGTCTCAACAGGACCTGGAAAAACTAGTCCATGCATTCATCTTTAGTAGGCTTGATTACTGTAACAGCATCTTTACAGGTCTACCTAAAAAATCAGTCAAACAACTACAGCTCATTCAGAACTCTGCTGCTCGAGTCCTCACTAAGACCAAAAAAGTGGACCACATCAGTCCAGCTCTGAGGTCTTTACACTGGCTGCCTGTCCGTCAGAGGATAGACTTTAAAGTTCTGATGCTGGTCTATAAAGCTCTGAATGGTTTAGGACCAAAATAGATCCCTCAGGTCATCTGGATCCGGTCTTTTATCAGTTGCCAGAGTCAGAACCAGACACGGAGAAGCTGCATTCAGCTTTTATGCTCCATATATCTCTGGAACAAACTCCCAGAAAGCCTCAGATCAGCTGAAACACTCAGTTTATTTAAATACAGGTTGAAGACTCACCTGTTCTCAGCTGCTTTTGAATAAAGCACCAAATCCACACTTTTAAGCTTAAATTTCAAAACTTACATTTTAACTACTGATTTTATCTACTGTTCTGATTTTGTCTACTGTTTTGATTTTTGATTTTATATACTGTTTTGTTTGTTTGTTTGTTTGTTTGTTTGTTTGTTTGTTTGTTTGTTTGTTTGTTTGTTTGTTTGTTTGTTTGCTTGCTTGCTTGTCTTAATCAATTTCAAATCATGCTTTTTATTTGTTTTTGTTTTTAATGTCTCTGTAAAGCACTTTGAATCACCTTGTTGTTGAATTGTGCTATATAAATAAACTTGCCTTGCCTTGCCTTGCCTATAAAAATAAGTTTTTTTAATTGTGGGATTGCAGTATATGTGTGGCATTCATTTTATTGTTTAGTAAAATTCTTCTGTGAGGTTAAAAATCTGTTATCTGAGTGTGTTTTACTAGTTAAATAATAGTCTCATAGTCATATTTATTCTGTGCCTTAACACAGGGCCTTCTATCTACGGCGGATTAGTAAGAATAGATGAAGTCTCTTTTACAAATGTATTGTATGTAGGAGGCTTTGACATATTGAATGTCTTCATTATTTTATTTATATTTTTTAAACTCCTTTGTGTGAATCATGGTAAGAGGTCTAACGGATACTGGCTGCTATTTGCTGCTGACTTGTTAAGTTAACTGGTGGAGGTTTCCTGCCTTCCTAATGCGTTTGAAATCATCATTTCTGTTGTGCTCAGGCAAAATGTTTTATACACACACCAGTTCATTGTGCCCATTTCATAGGACATGCATGCAGAAGTTGCAATAAGCTGCAGTACCAGTAGAGGAAGAGATTTAATTTTAAACCAATGTGAAAATAATCACAGGAAAGCCTTTAAAGAGAGATTACTAAGACATTTACTTAAATGCATCATCTCCCTCTGCTGGTACTACAATTTCTGCATGCAGTACTGCAACTTCTGCTGTAATGACTATGAGTGCAGAAAAAACAGCACATTTCTGTGGAACAACTACTGTTTTCCATTTTGCACATTTTAAAACAGTTTGTTTTAGTTGTTTTATTTTCAGGTTTGCTTTGGTAGTCATTAACACCGACTGTTGACTAAAACACAAAGTGAAAAAGGTTGAATTGCTATAATCTTTGTGTTATATTGAGTATTATTTAATAACTTCTACACTTGAAATAGTTTGCAGTGAGTTGTCATGACATTACAAGCCAAACATTGAGTTTGTCTTTTAAGTCTTGCTTGTTGACTTTTGGTGTGTAGGAGTTGTGTTTGAAGGGTATGTGTTTTTTTAGTTATAAAATCAGTTCTGAACCCACTGAACCCAAGTGACAATAAAATAAAGAGGCAAGGGTGAGATGGTTAGAATGTGTGCAGAGCAGAGACAGTGGGCTTGGTGAAGAAATTATGTTTAGGATTGAGCTGAAAGCAGGGAGAAGAGAAATAGGAAAGCAAAAAATTAAAACAAAATGGATGCTAGAATGAAAAATCTTGCTTTAAGGTTCATGTTATATCTCTTTCTATTGTGATTTTTTTTTTAAATTTCTGTAAATACATTTGCTGACTGACCTGTTTTGGGAGCCTTCTATTTCAATAAGATCTTTGGTTGAATAAGATGATTGAAAGTTTGGTGTAGAATGTGTTGGGCATACCCTGTTTGAACCCCCTTTGAAGGTTGGAGCTCTTAAGCTATTCAAGTTAGTAGAACTGTTTTAAAAAATAAGTGTTTAAGTAGTTTGAACATTTGAATTGACAGTGTGTGCACATTTCTTCATGTGATAAAGTGTTTTGTGTGTACAAAATTTCATGTTGTGACATTATTTTAAGTACCTTTTGAACCACTTGTTTTGAATCATGATAAGAAGTCCAGTTGATACATTTTTTCACTTATATTTAATCTTATTCTTGTCTTCTGTCTCACAGATGGCTGTGCACGCCCACCTGGTAGGTTAAAAGCCGTGTCTCTGTGTTGTATAAATGTAGTAAATGACAACAAACAGTGAACAAACCAGCACATTTCTGTGAAACAGCTGCTTTTTAACTACACTTTTCATAGTTATTAACATGGTCTGTTGTCCAAAGCAGCAAGTAAATATGAATATTATTCTGCACAATGTTTAATTGTTTTTGATGGGTCATGTATGAAGCTCAACAACCAAAAATTTTGTAAATTATGTTTGCTAACATGTTTTCACCTATTTTCTTTCTTCCTTTTTTTTCTTTCTCAGCATTCGAGTCATATCGTAAGAATTTTTTTTTTAAATATATTTTGTGTTTTATAATTATTAACATAGGCTGTTGTCTAGAGCAACAAGTGATGAAGACTGAGTTGTTACAACTTCTGTCATATTTCAAAGATTATTGAATAACTTTGTAGACTTTAAACAATGCTTTTAATGTGTAACTAATTATTGCAACATCAGAAGCCAATCACTGAATCTGTTTTCTTTTTTTGTGTGTGTATTGACCTTGTATATCTATTTTATCCCTGACCAGAGTGTCTTCTACCTAAAAGAGAAGGTCAGTTTAAAACATTTCTTTAAAAAAATTTTTTTACATTGTAACAAGAATAAGAAGAGAAAACATATAAAACAAGAAGCATTCAGACAGCACACACCTCTGTGATGGCAGCTCAGTCTTTACTTAAGACTAAGCTGGGCAGTATTTTTGTGAATAGTGTTGTATTTTTCTTCATTTTATTTTGTGTGTTCTTTTTTAAATGTACTTAAAGACGTTTTTGGTACAGTAAAAACAAGCCCAAAGTACAAGCTCTTGCCATTTGCTCTCCTATAACTCCTTTAGACATACTTGACAGAACTTTGAGTATAAAAATTAGTTTTTTAATTGTGGGATTGTAGTATATGTGTGGCATTCATTTTATTGTTTAGTAAAATTCATCTGTGGGGTTAAAAATCTGTTATCTGAGCAGTTTTGGGCAAGTTACTTTGTTTTTTTTGTTTTTTTTGCCTGTCCCGTTTGGCTCTTTTGCCATGAGAATTATTGTCTAAAGGCGAAGAAAGATGCCCAACGGATTCGGGCAAGTTACTTTGAAAAAGTAATTAATTATAGTTACTAGTTACTTCTTCAAAAAAGTAACTGAGTTAGTAACTCAGTTAAAAGATTGTGTTACTTAAAAAAAAAAAAATGTTTATCCCTCTGGGGTCCAGGGTATAATTGGCCATTTTTGATTACTTTTGATTTTCCGTCTACATTCAACCTTTAAAACTATTTACTTTGCCTTGTTATGTTTTTTTTTCAGCACAACCTCACATTTCTGATTTCAGTTATGTTTTCATTTCGACATACTGTATTAACACAATTGATCTAAAATCAGACAAAAACCATAAAATCCGAGTAGAAAATGTTTTATTTTTGACTGTAACAACCACAAACAAGTTTAATGAATCACATTTCATAACTTTAAATGCAAATATAAATTATTAATTTTAAAATCCTATGCACAAGTTTTGGAAACAACAAAGTTATTTGCAGCCATTTACCTTTTACCTTTTATTATAACCATTTCAAACTATTTACAGAACAATCAGGTGTTCTGCATTAAATAAGATGCCACACAAATTATTTGTGCCACTCCAAAAATTAATTTCTGTCCACTAAAGGAGAACATCACAGCCTGATACCTGCAGGTCTGACAACAGGTGGTGTATCACTCCTCCTGTTTTCTACCTGGAGACACCGTTTACACTGTAATCTGCCTTTGATGGCTTTTTGGCAGCACCTGTAACATTCAGCAATTGCCTTATTGTTCTGACACACAACACAAAACTATCCACTACAGTGAACACGAACTACACAAGACAACACACTAACTACACACTCCAAGCACACTAAACGTCACAAATCTCTCACATCTCAAAACTCTCTCTCTCTCTCTCTCTCTCTCTCTCTCCCTCTCTCGCAGCCACTCCTAAAACTTCCCCACCAAATATAATTTTTTGATTGGTTGATATTGCACATTTTTCCACCAACACGAAAGGGGTGTTTTTTTTTTTTTTCCTTTTTTATTTTTTGGTCATAAACAGAGAGTGCTTGCTAGTGCTGTCCTTAGACAGTAAACGTGACGTGAGGAAAAAACACGCGTATATATTGTTTATCATGACTCTGGTTTTACGTGGCCTATCAGCACAATTTAAAAACTGGTATATATCACCTTGCTTGGTCATCTTGAAGTGGTCATGTGATTGATTTACCACGACTACTTTATTCTTCCAAAGTGAATATGAATATTATTCTGCACAATGTTTAAATTGTTTGTGATGAGTCACAGTATGAAGCTCAACAACCAAAAAGTTTGTAAATTCTGTTTGCTAACATGTTTTCAACTTTCATCTTTATTTCTTTTTTTTGCTTTTTTTTTTTGCTTTCTCAGCAGTCGTGGAATATAGTAAGGAAACTTTTTTTTTAGTATTTTGTGTTTTGTAATTATTAACATTGTCTAAAGCAACAAGTGATGAAGACTGAGTTGTTACAACTTGTGTGATATTTCAAAGGTTATTGAATAACTAACAACTTTGTAGACTTAAAAAACTGTTTTTTAATGAGTAACTAATTATAGCAACATCAGAAGACAATCACTGAGTTTGTTTTCTTAATTATTGAAAATTCCCTATTTTTATCCTTGACCAGAGTGTCTTCTATCCAGAAATGACAGTAAGTTGAAAAGTTTTTTTCCTGCATTGTAACATAAAAAAAGAGTAAGTAAGAATTTTTTTACATTCATTCATGGATTATGGTAAGGAAAAAAGTTTTTTTTAGTATGATCTGTTTTGTAACATAGGCTGATGAAAGTGAAGGTTGAGTTGTTGTTGTTTTCATATTCATATAAATCTATTTTAATCCTGAACAGAGAGTCTACCATCTAAAAGGGAAAAAAATGTTTACTAATTTCTACACACACACACACATACACACACACAGAGTAAGGAGAAAATATATGAAATAAGAGGCACTCTGGGAGTGAAAAACCTCCATCAGTGCAGCCTACTTTTCGGGCAGTATTTGATTTTATTGTGTTTTTTTTTTCTTTTTTTAAATGTACTTAAATTCATCTGTGAGGCTTTCTGGGATTTTTATAAATATAGCAATTGTCTGCAAACACTGAATAAACTAACACATTTCTCTGGCAAAGTTGGTATTTTATCCATTCTAAGCTTTGATGTGAAAGACACTTCATAGAGAAAAAGTTGTTTCATGTCAATTTTAAGAAAACTAACCATGTCTTTAGTGCTTACTACTATATCACAACAATGACTGCTTAACAACAATCAATCATTACTATAAAGGCATGACATAGATGTGTGTGCATCTCTTCATATGGTCACGTGACCTTCTGTGTTTGACATTTTGAACACTGTTCATTATTTTATGAATTTTTAAAGCACTTGTTGTGAATTATGATTGTAAAAAATGGATGATAGTGTTTGTTTAATGATTTTAACATCAGGCTTTTCGCTGTGTGTTGCTTAGCTCAATCGCAGGTCATGCGCTCTGTTGTAGGTGAGTAAAAAGCTAAATGTTGCAGAAACAGTGTGATTATGAATACGTTACATGGCTCTAAGCACACAACTAAACACCACATTCGTTCGGCACAGTTGATTTCTAATTTTGCCTTAGAAGCCTTTAACATCTTGCATTTATTGTGTTACCATTCCAATCCAGTGATAGTTGTTCTGCTTCTCAATTCTGAGGTCACCATTTGCTCCGGCAAGAGACAACATATTACTGCATTGTGATGACTGTTAAAAAACATATTAACCAGTTCCTGACATATAGCACTTGAAGAGTTTTCATTGTCCTACATTTAAGAGAGATACCATTGCACTTGTTGCACATTTGCTTAGTCAGGACGCCCACAGGCAGTAGAATTGGAGCAGCTCATATTTACTTTGTTTTAGGTAACCGTTACTGCACTGGATGGATGTGGATTTCTATTTATCGGGAAGGAATAAACTTAACTCAGTGTTAGTTATATGAAACTAATGAATTACCAGATCACCCAGTTGGACTGTAGTGTGTGTGTTTTATAATAATGACTTGAGCTTCATTGAGTTGCGGTTTCTCTAATTTCTCAGAACCTGATAGCTATGAACCAACAAACAAGTCTGACAGCAAAAAAGGGCTATTTACTCACATGAAGAAGAAGCTATCTGTCTTTTGGAAATCTCGTAAGACGTCTGCCAACTATGATGATGCTCATCCAAAATTTGTGTCAGAAGGTAATGTTGGTTAAAAGTAGACGCAGAAGCTTTCAGTTTCCATAATTTACAGAATATCAGGGCAACCAATACATTCTTCATTGTTGTTGCCACATTAGAGTTATCTTACCATAACACTGCACTGCAAAAAAAGAGCAAAATGTGCTTTACTATAAATTTACTGTAGAATATTTATCTTTCTATTTTCTCATACACATTTATATTACACTATCAGATTCCTTCACATCATAGTCCTTCAGCCAAGTAAATGGACTACTATGAATTCTACTATATATATATATATATATGTATGTTTTTATCTTTTTCAGCTGCTGTGCAAATGCAGCCACCCAGAGACCCTTTGCTACAGTTAGTCTCCCTCCAGGAGGCGTCTGGCTGCTGGCTGCTTGATCCAGCTCTGGCTACTGCACTGGGAAAGACCAGCAAGGAGATGGAAAAGTCAAAGCCTGAAAAGGTGGGTTGTTGTCAGTTTCAGTCATAACAAAAAGTGATTTTATGGGTGTTAATCAAATTTTATAGTACACGTTACAGAGAGAAATTTAAAACATTAAACTGTAACATAACATAACAGATGAAAATTAATTCAGCTGTTGTAAAAACTAGGGCTGGATATCGTCACTGATTTCTAGATTCGATTCCGATTCAATTCAATTCAATTTTATTTATATAGCGCCAAATCACAACAAAAGTCGCCTCAAGGCGCTTCATAGATACAGAGAAAAACCCAACAATCATATGACCCCCCATGAGCAAGCACTTTGGCGACAGTGGGAAGCAAAAACTCCCTTTTAACAGGAAGAAACCTCTGGCAGAACCAGGCTCAGGGAGGGGCGGCCATCTGCTGTGACCGGTTGGGGTGAGAGAAGGAAGACAGGATAAAGACATGCTGTGGAAGAGAGACAGAGGTTAATAACAGATATGATTCAATGCAGAGAGGTCTATTAACACATAGTGAGTGAGAAAGGTGACCGGCAAAGGAAAAACTCAATGTATCATGGGAATCCCCGGCAGCCTAGGTCTATTGCAGCATAACTAAGGGAGGATTCAGGGTCACCTGGTCCAGCCCTAACTATATGCTTTAGCAAAAAGGAAAGTTTTAAGCCTAATCTTGAAAGTAGAGATAGTGTCTGTCTCCCGAATCCAAACTGGAAGCTGGTTCCACAGAAGAGGGGCCTGAAAACTGAAGGCTTTCCCTCCCATTCTACTTTTAAATACTCTAGGAACAACAAGTAGGCCTGCAGTGCGAGAGCGAAGTGCTCTAATAGGGTGATATGGTACTACAAGGTCAGATAAGATAAGATGGGCCCTGATTATTTAAGACCTTGTATGTGAGGAGCAGGATTTTGAATTCAATTCTGGATTTAACTGGAAGCCAATGAAGGGAAGCCAAAACAGGAGAAATATGCTCTCTCTTTCTAGTCCCTGTCAGTACTCTTGCTGCAGCATTTTGGATCAGCTGAAGACTTTTCATCAAGTTTTTTGGACATCCTGATAATAATGAATTGCACTAGTCCAGCCTGGAAGTAACAAATGCATGAATTAGTTTTTCAGCGTCACTCTGAGACAGGATATTTCTAACTTTAGAGATGTTGCGCAAATGGAAGAAAGCAGTCTTACATATTTGTTTAATATGTGCGTTGAAGGACATATCCTGGTCAAAAATGACTCCAAGGTTCCTCACAGCGTTACTGGAGGCCAAGGTAATGCCATCCAGAGTAAGAGTCTGGTTAGATACCAGGTCCGATTCGATTCGATCCACGATTCGATTCAATTTGATTTGATTTGATTTGAATCGGGGAAATTTTGCCTCAGACAGTCAGAAATATTATAATTCTGATCACTTATCAGTGCATATCCATATTTTTATATCTATAAAAGAAAGCTGACACTAGCATCACAGCAGATGCCTTTGTGTCAAAATAACTGAGGGTAAAACACAGAAAAACATGAAGGAGATTTTCTTTGCTTGGGTTTTTATAGCAGATGTTCTTAAAATATATTCTGCAGTAGGTCAAAAATGAAAGAAAACCTTTAATCACCATATGAACATTACCTGATGCTGCTGAAGCTGAAAGTTACTGGTGGGACTGGTGATGCAAGCGAATATTGCAGAAAACAGAGATTTTTCGATGGAAAAAGAGAGAGAGAGAGCTGTGCATGAAGTATGATTTTATTGTGGTGGAGGCAATACAGCAAAAGTAACAAGGAATTCATGACAATGTATATGTGAAGCGATATGTGAAGCGATATGTGAAGCGTAGTTTGGATCTTCTTTTGCTGCTGCTTCAGAATCTAGCGCAAAAAAAGACATAAACACTAGGGGTGCAACAATACTCGTATCGATATTGAACCGTTCGATACAGTGCTTTCGGTTCGGTACGCATGTGTATCGAACAATACAAAATTTTTTATTTATTATCAACTTTTCTTCTGACGATGCTGTCTGTGTTGAGCACTCAGTGGATCTGAATATTTACGCCGACATCATCCTAGTGCAAAGACAAGTGGAAGCAGACAAAAACAACAAGCACGCATGCTACAAACTTTACCCGTGTCATTTAGACAGCCGTTAGCACATGATTATTAAACCTGATATGTTTAATATGCTGCTGAGAATATAGCCCAGAAGAAGCGCATAGTATAGCTTTTATTTTGGATAGAGCCATTTCTCTGTAATAAACTCTCTTTTTCCAAAGATGAGTGATTTCTCGATCAGATAGATTTATTTTTTTATTACCTTGTTGTTTCAGCAACATTAAATTTAAAAACTGTACTTTTGAGTTAAAATATATATTTATAATTTTAATAAATGACAAATTAAAAAGGCATGAACATTTTTTTGTATCAAAAAAATATCGAACCGTGACACCAAAGTATTGAACCGAACCGTGAATTTTGTGTATCGTTGCACCCCTAGTTAACACAAAGAGCGGACCCGCCGACGCATCAGAATCAGTGAGCTGTCAGCTTTCAGCCTCGATGGCGTGTCCTTGCTGTTATATTTTATGTACCGTGGGGTGAGAAAATTGACATCTCACTGACGCTGATGCGTCGGCGGGTCCGCACTTTGTGTTTACGTATTCATGTGGAATCCGTGTACCTGCTCTCATTTACTGTTTTAGCTCAACAACTATAGGTTTAACCTCAGATTCTGGCGTTTCGGGCAAAATAAATTTATATTTGAAAATCAATTCAAGATTTTAATGAATCGATATCACGTTATCTAAGCTAGATTGGATTTTAATCTATAAATCAATAATCAAAACCCACCCCTAGTAAAAACTGACAAAAAGTATTTGCCTCTTACATTATTTATGTTATCACAAAAATAGATGGGTAGTAACATGTTACTTGTAACGCGTTACTGTAATCCGATTACTTTTTTCAAGTAACGAGTAAAGTAAGGCATTACTATTGCAAAAACGGTAATTAGATTACCGTTACTTTCCCGTAGGAATGCTGCATTACGGCGTTGCTAAAACCGTGATTTTTTTGCGAGAATGTCTCATGACAGTGATGTAAGCGAGTGCGATTTTCGTGACAACAGCTGTGTGCAGATCAACAATGGATAATATATCGAGTGCGAGAGAGAGTATGAGTGTGCAGCGTGGAAGTACTGACCTTACTTTGAGTTTGATTCCATAAAAAGTGACAAAAACATTAACGTCCGTTGTGCGTGGAAGAAAACTTCTTTTTACAGCGAAACCCCCCCCCCCCCCCTAAACTTCCAAGCAAGCACCGAGTGCGCTAGGACGTAATGTGAAATTGACAGAGAAACTCGTGGATTCTTCCACTGACCGCTACGGCACACCTGCACCAGGGCAAACCTCCGCCTGCTCCACTCCTTCTTTACAGGTGAAAATAGAGCAACAGGACCGCTAGTCTTTGATTTTATTTATTTTCTGCTGTGTTTTACTTGCATCTATTTGAAAGAGTGAGTGTAAACACAAAAAAAGGTTTAAAAAATAGGTTTAAATGTTAAACTAATTTCTTCAAGTCAGAGAATGGTGCATATAATTAAATTTTTGCTTGATGCATAAAGTTAAAAGATTAAAACTAATAAAACAAGTTTTAAAAAGAGACTTTTTCATTTGATTACATTTTATATGATGGATTATGCAGAAAAAGTAGAATTGGGCTGAAAGATCTATTGCTTTATCACCTATTCAGGTTGTAAATTGTGTTTTTAAAAAGTAACTAAGTAATTAATTACTTTTGAAAATAAGTAATCAGTAAAGTAACGGGATTACTTTTTGGGGGAAGTAATCAGTAATTAGTTACTCATTACTTTTTTCAAGTAACTTGACCAACACTGATCACAACGCAGAAAGTAACATCTGAAACCTTGTATGGCATTTTTTATGTAATCTAGTTGTGTGCAGAACACTAACGTGTTTTGGTGTACCTACGTTCACATGTGACTTGGCTGCCTGTTGCCATTTTAGCTGTAGAGACAGTGAGACAGGAAGCCGGATTTAAATGCAAGCACATCAGGAAAAAGTGAAGAAACGAGCGCAAACGTAAAATGAGCACCAACTGGCTGCATTTCAATGACATTGGAGACTGTAAAGCAAAGTGCAGAATTTATAAAATTGAGAGCTGTCTAAAGTGAAACCTCAGCCATTTTCCATTAAGGGCAAAAGACAAACTTGTCTAGGCCTTAAACCTCATGTGTGTTCTCCCTAGTAGTAGTCATAAATGCATACAAATAAAGCTTTTTTGAAAACACTGAATGAAAAATTGCTTCCTTGAAAAAAACTAAAATTACAGTTCAGTGTTGAATATTACATAAAATAAACTATATACAAAGTGTCTTTGAATGGCAGAGATGCAGAAATATGTGGATTTCCTCCAGAGCCATTGCTCATTGTCTGTGTGTCTAAATTAGTGTCACAGACCTGAATATGACACTCGAAGCCTTTTATATTTCTGAACCTGTTTGATCTGCTGCTCACCACAAACAAGCACAAGCATCAATTTTGGACTTTTAACAGTATTTTCACATCTTTTCCTACTGATTAAAAACCTCCCTTATGGCCATTCATACTACGCAAAATGATTAACCAATAAACAATTAAATGACCGAGAAGTTAATTTTTCACTTTCAACTATAGAAATTTGGGGTTTTTTGGTGACTAACAAAAACTGGACAGTCTGGACAATGAGCTACAATTTTACACATTTATTTATTATAATTTAAGTCAAAAGAGTCGTACTGACAGGTTTCCTTCTTTGTCACAGCAGGTTTTTCTTTATTATGTAGAACAGCGGTCCCCAACCTTTTTTGCGCCACGGACCGGTTTATGCCCGACAATATTTTCACGGACCAGCCTTTAAGGTGTCGCGGATAAATACAACAAAATAAAACTAGTACCGGTACCGAAAAAAAGAAGATTTATTCATAACACACGTGAAAAGACCCAGGAAAACCGAGTTAACGATAAAAACGATAACAAAATAACGCTAAAAACCGATAAAACCCCTGAAAACCATACATTTCACACCTGAGCCTCAACTCTCGCGGCCCGGTACCAAACGACTCACGGACCGGTACCGGTCCGAGGCCCGGGGGTTGGGGACCGCTGATGTAGAAAATCAGTTAAATATGTAACAACTTTAGTTTCACTGGTCCGACCCACTTAAGATCAAATTGGGCTGAATGTGGCCTACAATGTAAAATGAGTTTGACACCTCTGGTCTAAAGAGAGTATCACAGGGGATGATACTGTATCAAATACCCTCAGGAATACCCCAGGATAACAGTGCAGGAGAGAGACACTTCTGGCAAAACACACAAAATATTTGTGCATGAGTTGTTTATTGTGCTGAATTAAGTCAGTCACTCTTCCACTCTCTCCCTCTGTGTGTGTGTGTGTGTGTGTGTGTGTGTGTGTGTGCTCCCTGTTTTACTTGTCTTTGATTGGGGAATTAGGGCAACAATGAAGTGTGGGCCACCGTTCTGGCTCTGATCTGGCTTCATGCTTTCAAGATGGATGCCAAGGACGAGTGGGAGCTTCTGGCTATGAAGGCAGCCTCATGGCTCCGTGCTCAGAATGGTAGTAACACGATAATAACAGAAAATGCTGCATATCCATGACACAAAGTTAAAGTGAGCTATTCTTGCAAATTCATTCTTTTAATCCTTGTGTTTTGTGTTTTTAGCACCATGTGTGTCAGAGTGTGTGGACGCTGGAAATGTCCTGTTGGGTTCAAGCGTGAAGAAAGAAGCTCTGGGACTCTGAGAGTTTTCTGAAAGAGCTAGTTATGCCAAATGCCTTTTGATTCAGTGTTGTGTCTTCTTCATTCACCTTTTTCACTGACTGTGTGTTTATACATCATTCTGCATTTAATCATTAGTTATTATTAATCTCTGACTCTCTTCCATAGCGTGTCTTTTGTCCTGCTCCCTCCCCTCAGAAATAAGAGAGAAAGCACGCTCATGTACACGCTTAATGTGCCCTACAGGCTTGTGCCTTGGGAAACGTTCGTCTTTGTGATTAAGATGTATATATTAGCAAGCAATTTATGTTTCATTTTAAGTACATTTTAGTTAGAAAAACGAGGAGAAGCCTTAAGAAAGGAAAGGGTTTAAAAAGGTCTTCAAAGTCAAGAAAAGCAAGCCTTGTGGAGATCTCTTCTATTTTGTTTGCTGGCTGTCTAGCTTCACATTGTTACGTGGTGTGAGGGCAGCACGAGGCAACTGTTGTTGTGATTTGGAGCTATAAAAACAAAACTGAATTAAATTGTACTGAATGATGTCTCCGCTGTTATATTTATTGTTAATGTTTCATTTTTATTTTGTTGCAATTGTTCTAAATGCTTTTTGAACTTAATCAAACTATTTTATTTGTATTTTCATTTGTGCCTTGAACTGAAAATTAAAAATTAAACTTGGTGCTTGGAAGATTAAGAATTTGTTCTTTGGTTTAACTCAGTCCTTCTGAGTAAAGATCTATAGCTTCAGTTCAAGAAAACGAATAATGGCACAGGAGTACAGTATCGAATTACACTGATAACTGAAGAACTACCATGCGGCTTATTCCTTCATTTTTTTATTAACGGGGAAACACATGCTCATGGACATCAATATACAAAAAATATAAGATATAAACTACCAGTTTGCATTTCTAGAAACAGGACAAGTCACATTAAAGCTTTACAATAAAAAAAGACACGTAACAAACACAAAACATCAGGGAAAAATAAGTTTATCAAAACATAAGTTCTGATAAGTAAACGTGAGCAAAGGCTGTAAATGTAAAACCTATCCTTTAGCATAAAATATAATGCCTAAACATACCATTACAGACATATCTGAAACCGAACTACTATCTTTAAAGCTTTTAATGTGTAAAGATAAAGTTGATAAGTTAATTTCCTGTTAGTGCATCTGTGAAGCTCCGCTCACTAAATGATCTCATTGGAGGGATGCAGCAGAAAGCCTCTGACGTCACCGGAGTGGAACTGCGTGCGCGTATAGTAGACACATAAGCTTGAACTTCACACATATACTACAGATCGGTGCTTATCGGACCCACAAATCCCTCTTTTCAAAGGTATGCTTTTCTCCAATTCATTGTAACTTTTCTTTAGACGTTGTAACCTGACGCACTTCCTTAAAAAACGCCGTAAGAAGTGTACTGACAGGAGCTGTATACAGATGCAGTCCGTATTTTCCTTTTTATTTACTGCCAGAATAATATCAAAACTTGTTCTGAGTCTAAAAAAAATCTCACCCAGGGCTGCTGCAGTAGGCGGTGAAACGTAACGAGTTTGGGTACCTCATATTTCAGTGGCAAGAAAAACAATTTGTTGTCTTTTCAAGCTAAATCACGATGCTGTGGCCCAGTTAAACACATTAATGCAACAGTACATATCACACCGCGGTCAAGTGAGCCGTCATTTGTCAGCCGCGGTCAAGCCAGCCGCTTCTTCTCCGCCGCATAAATTTCCTTGCGCTTTTACGCCAGTCTTTACGGTAGCGCCTTTTCGCTTTATATCCCAATTGAAAGCCTAGACCCGCGAACAGTCACACGTGCACGCGCGCACACAAATTGCAATGGAACAGCCCAATACAACCATCGTGACAGTCTGGTTGCATATTCAAAAATTCATTAAAAATCTTCCTTAATAGTTGATGTCATACTTTCAATACATTCCTTCTCTGGGACACCTACTGTACCTCTGTGCCAAGTTTCAGCCAGATTTACTGTAAAATTCCTCAGAAATTACAGGACATTTATATTCAATGCAATACAGTTAATACACTACAATTATGTAAATTTCAAAAATTCATTAAAAATCATCCTTAGTAGTTGAGGTCCAGCTTTCAAGACATCCCTCCTCTGGGACACCTACTGTACCTCTGTGCCAAGTTTCAGCCAGATTTACTGTAGAATTCCTCAGATATTAAAGCAAACTTGTATTCAATGCAATACAGTCAATACAATTATGTCAATTTCAAAAATTCATTAAAAATCATCCTTAGTAGTTGAGGTCAAACAACAACATGGACATCAATATTTGCTCAGAAACTACAGTAAATCTGGCCGAAACTTGGCCCAGAGGTACAGTAGGTGTCCCAGAGGAGGGATGTGTTGAAAGTGGGACATCAACTACTAAGGATGATTTTTAATGAATTTTTGAAATTGACATAATTGTAGTGTATTGACTGTATTGCATTGAATACAAGTTTGCTTTAATATCTGAGGAATTCTACAGTAAATCTGTATGAAACTTGGCACAGAGGTACAGTAGGTGTCCCGGAGGAGGGATGTCTTGAAAGTTGGACATCAACTATTAAGAATGATTTTTAATGAATTTTTGAAATTTACATAATTGTAGTATATTGGCTGTGTTGAATTGAATATAAATGTCCTGTAATTTCTGAGGAATTTTACAGTAAATCTGGCTGAAACTTGGCCCAGAGATACAGTAGGTGTTCCGGAGGAGGACTGTGTTGAAAGCTTGGCATCAACTGTTAAGAATGATTTTTAATGAATTTTTGAATATGCAACCAGACTGTCACGATGGTTGTATTGGGCTGTTCCGTTGCAATTTGTGTGCGCGCGCGGGTCTAGGCTTTCAATCGGGATATAAAGCGAAATGGCGCTACCGTAAAGACTGGCGTAAAAGCGCAAGGAAATTTATGCGGCGGAGAAGAAGCGGCTGGCTTGACCGCGGCTCACAAATGACGGCTCACTTGACCGCGGTCATATCACTTAGTTGCCAGATTTGCGAAACCTGGGTAAAACTAAGGTGTTTCTTTCTAACCGCAACACAGACGTGTCATGACCTCATTTCTTAATCTTGTGCAGCCAGAAGAAAAATGCAGGTAGCCTTGTGTTTAAAAAAAAGGAAAAAAAAGAAAGAAAGCACGGTGTGCATACACATTCCTGTTCATAGCAAGCAAAGTGAAGGATTCACCGAGATATGCAAGCAGTTTCTTAAAAAATAAGAAACTTAAAAAATAAGAAACGTTTCTGTAAAAATAACAATCAATAAATTTGCATCATTTGCAAAAATCTTCTCACCTGTACTTAACCTTTTGTTTTTTTCTAACTCATCAGCCTGTCAATTAGACATCATCCCTGCTATATTTGTTGTTGTTGTCCCTGAAAAAAACTCTTTGTTACCACTGTTATTCATTGTGCACTGCTTCTGTTAGGGTTAGGGTCTGTGGTTTTACAAATGCAATAGTTTGACAGCTAATAAAGAAAGCATCCCCGTCCAAGCTTTACATCAATTCCAGACTCATCTTTTTTTAAAATATAAAATTCAACTTATTGCAAATGGGGGGAAAGTCAGAGATGATATAAATAATTAAGTAAAAACAAGATAGATTAGACATCTACATTATTGTAAATTATCCATCTTGATATTTAGCACTTCTGATGATAAGCAGTAACAGAAGTAAATCCTCTCTGATATCCCAAAACTTCCATTTGTCCAGCATACAAGATGTCACAAAGCTGCTGCCATAAACACAAGATTTTATTACTGGGAATATAGTTACTCAAAGATGACAAACAGGGGGAAAAAGAGATGGAAGCCCTGACTAAAACAAACAAAGAGGAAGAAGGCCATGAATCAACCACACAATGTGCCATTGGATCCAGGCTTCTGTTCTGTAAAAGTAGACTAACAGAAACCAAAACCAGGAGTACCGGTAACTCTCAACTCAACCTATACTTTATAAACAAAACTATTAAAGGAATAGAAAGATGAAACCGATGCTGATGGAGTTTAGGTAGATGGAGAGGACCGAAATACCAGTTGGCGACCCCCATGTTGTGCTGTCTTCAGGTTTATATTCGTGCAGCAAGCCATGAGCGCCCACATTCAGCACTAAGAATAAATCAGAGATGTGAGAGAACAGGTTAATGAAGGTGACAATATAAACACAACAAGACGATGACCGGACCGATGCTCTCACGCCGCACATAACAGCGCCCCAAACTAATGCATGACCTGATGTGTATGATCGTGAAACATTAGGTCTGCTCCTAAACAGGGTGTCATTTCTAGCTTTGGACTTTATTTGGATTTAAGCTACAAATTAAGGTCATACAGTCATCCTTATTTTTAATAAAAATTGTGGGAAAAGTAAAAAAATGTTTAAATTACAAGTGAAAGACATGAAATACATGCCTTCATTTTATCTACTCTAATTCTGTCTGCTAAAGTTACAGCCAAAAGTTCATCCCCTACTTCCAGTTTATTTAAACTTCAGCTGCCAGATGTTGAAAAAATTTATAGAGAAAAGGCTCTTGGATGCTTGATTGTTTTCTTTAAAACTTTGAAAAGCTTTTAAATCCTTATATTACGTAACTATTCCCTAGTTCTAGATTTAGATCTTAACTGTTCCTCAGTCAGATCCTCCTAACTATCATTGTCATCTGTTAATTATTTGGCTTCTGGAGCCAAAATGAAAGCAACACTAAATTCTTTTATTTGGAGTAAATCTCTGTGGTGGTTGTCTCTTGCACAGGAACAATGGTGAGAGCCTGTGGTCTGCTAACTGCCCAAAAGGAACCAGGTAAAAAGTTGATGAACATCCAAAATGGGCAGGAGACTAAACTAATTTTGAATTTAATCAAAAACAATTGTGTTTGGATGTTTATGTTTTTCTTTTAGTTCCTCTGAAGAGCATTGAGGTGGAGCTGGAGGTGAGGGACCATGTGGCTACAGTGGTCTCCACTCTGAACTACGAGAATAAGGAGGACAAACCATTAGAGGCTGTTTTTGTCTTCCCTCTGCCTGGAGATGCTGCTGTCTGTCATTTCAGTGCTAGGATTGGACAGACACAGATTGTAGCTGAGGTGAAGGAGAAACAGAAGGTGAGCTGGACAGTAAATATAACCTGATTATTGTTATTTTTAATCTTACTTATAAACACAGTGAATGTCACTGACATGTGTCACCTGTCCTCCAGGCTCGTGAGGAGTATGATGATGCTCTGAGCTGCGGTCAGCAGGCCTTCCTATTGGAGGAGAGTGATCAGAGTCCAGATATATTCTCTCTGAGTGTGGGCAGTCTGCCTCCAGGAGAGAGCGCCTCCATCAGGTTGGAGTACGTGACTGAGCTGGCTGTGCAGGCTGATGATGGTCTGAGGTTCTGTCTGCCTGCTGTGCTCAACCCTCGATACCAACCTCAGGGTAGGAACACTTCAAAATACTTGGACCAGAAATGGTTAAACCACATTAGGTCTTGAACCAACCTCACAACAGTGACAGAGCACAATATATGGCAGAAAAAGCATCAAAGTTCAACTTTATTTTCTCGAAGAAAAGATACCACATAACACTGTGACTGTCAAATATATTTATCAGATTGGAAAAAATGTAAAAGACTTGTGCCAGCCTTGTACCTAATTTCCCTGAAACCTTTAATTGGACCAGATGTTTTTAGAAGCTTTAATATTTAATGCCTTATTGTTCACAGCATTTCTAACCTGATGTTGTGTACAGGTAGTGAAGGTGCAGGAGTCCAGGTGACTTCTGTTCCAGCCTCTCTGGTGCCCTACAGTCTGTCTTTCTCTGCCCGAGTGTCCTCTCCTCGTCCAATCTCTAAAGTAGAGTCCAACTGTTCCCTGGACCCGCTCCAGTACCTCAACACTGATCAAACCCAGGCCACGGTAGGTAGAGTGCTGATGTGTCTGCTCTGTACTTATAACTGAGAACTAAATATGAATGTGTTTGTGGTGTGCAGGTCAAGTTGGCTGCAGGACACAAGTTTGACAGAGATGTTGAACTGCTGATTTATTACAAAGACGCCCACCAGCCCACTGCTGTGGTGGAGGGAGGACAGGCCTCTGCTGAGCCGGGTGAGTGGAAATGAGTGAAGTAGTTGGTTTTCAAAGACAGATTTTTAATATCCCCATTCTTTCACTCAGAAGTTTGAATGTGTATGAAAAAACCACTGAAAAGCAAATTTATATAACTTTTTTCTGTCTGTTATTTTTCAGGCTCTCTGATGGGTGATCCAGTGGTGATGGTCAGTCTGTACCCTGAGTTTCCCCAGTCTGTGATGTCTTCAGTGGCTTCATGTGGAGAGTTTGTGTTGTTAATGGATCGATCTGGAAGTATGAGTAATACTCGCATCAGCAGTGCCAGGGTATCCATAATATACTTACTCATAAACTCTTTAGTTTTATAATGTTCCTCTCACACAGTGGACTCATAATTTCTTCTTTCTTTCCTGAAGGATACTCTGCTGCTCCTGTTGAAGAGCTTACCAATGGGCTGCTATTTCAATATTTACAGTTTTGGGTCCAGATATGAACACATCTTCCCGTGAGTCTCTCCCAGCCCAACAAAGGTCCTTTTGTCCTTGACATGAAATACGTGCGTATTTGTATTGGTATTTGTGTGATGGCAGTAATAGTGTGGAGTACAGCCAGCAGACCATGGAGGAGGCTCTGAAGACAGTTGAGCAGATGGAGGCTAATCTTGGAGGAACAGAGATCCTGGAGCCCCTTAAACATATTTACAGCCAGCCCTGCATTCCCAATCAGCCTCGACAGGTAACACACCAGGTTAGGTTCAAACTTTCAGAGGGAGCTCAGCTCCCAAACATAATTTCATCCATACAGTTTCTTGTGATTAATATTAATGAAATATGCTTTTGCAAATGTCATCAACTGTTTTCAGATTTGCAAACCTCAATTCAGTTTGATAACATTACAATGTTACCTTCTAAAGCAGCCTAACTGGTACGATGATCTATTCAGAGTGAATAATCAGAGATTTCTATCTAATCCACCTGTTGAAGCAAACTGGTAATAGAGTTGTTTTATATTAATTCATACAAACCCTCCCTTTATGATGCAGACTCAGCATTATATACCCCAATTTCACGAGTGGAGAATAGATTTGTATTCCCTCACATGAATGTAATGACAGCCATCTTGTTCACCGTGTTTAGATTGGTATGAATCCTGTAAAATGGACCCTTGTGCACCTCTTCCACCTCTGGCTGGAGCAGCTTCCCCACGTGGCTCCTCCACTGCTCTCGGCTGAGCAGTTTGCGGACACAGTAGTTGCTCTGTGGCACTCCTCCGCTGGGCCGATATGAGCGCAGGCACCGCGCCGGGCACTAGCCGCTCCCGCCTGAGGAGTGGGGATGGGTGTGGCGGCAGGCTGCATCTTGGCTGTTCGCACCCTGCTTGCTTGCCTGCCGCTGGGGAACCTGGTGGGGGGTGTCGGTGGTGTCGGTCAGAACTGGATTAGAGCTGCCAGATTCGCAATCCTTTGGGTGCTGCAGTCAATCCAGTACCGGAGTTCTTTCTTCTTATGCTTCGTGGTTTTGGCACCACTGTGGCAAGAATGAGGCATGACGCGACCACGATTCCGCGTTCTGAAACATCTTACTTTATTAAACGGTTGCTGTTTGTACAACTCGGCTCAGCTTCCCAGCTGCCAGCCACACGTACACAACAACAATACAACAGGACACCGCTCTTAAGCTGGGCAGGCGTGATTGCCACGCAGATGTGTCCACCTTCGCTGCTGTGGCACCGCCAGCCACGCCCTACCACAGTGCTCTGATGGAAATTTCCTTGAGCACCCCCCAAAAGAGTCCAAACTCAACTATGTAACACACACACACACAGTATGTTTGACTTCAGAAGACATTTCACTAACTTGAAAAAAATGAATAATAGTTGAATGATATAAACATGTTGTACATATGTCTCTTAGCTCTGTGACATTATCATACTACCCTTCTTCCATCTTCTTAAGTACCATATTTTGAGTTCATATTAACTGTACATTGTTCTTTGCACATTACCATAAAAACATTTGTGTTTCTGAAACTCAGCTCTCAGAACAAGCTGTGTGTTTGTGGGTCTGATGTTATGTCCTTATGTGCCAACTCTCCTCTCTAGCTGTTTGTCTTTACTGATGGAGAGGTGTGGGACACCAAAGAAGTGATAGATCTGGTGAAGAACAACTCAAATTCTCACAGGTGAAACCACAAAAACACAAGTACGTCTACACAATTCCAGAATGCCCAACATGTCCTCTATGTACTTAAAGAAAAAGGTTGTATTGCAGGTGTTTTTCTTTTGGGATTGGGGAAGGGGCCAGCTCTGCTCTCATCAATGGGATGGCCAAGGAAGGAGGAGGTCACGCTCAGTTCATCACAGGGACTGACAGGATGCAAGCAAAAGTAAGACATTAAACACAATTAGAAGTCAAGCTAAACATTGCAGCAGCAGCAGCAGATCCATATTTGAGATCAGACCTGCAGTGAGTAAAATGTCTGTTCCAGCTGTTTGTGTGTATTTGGAGAGTTTTTCATTATTTTTCAGGTGATGCAGTCGCTGCGATTTGCTCTGCAGCCGACTGTGGTCGACATCTCAGTCACATGGGATTTACCAAAGGAAGTGTCTGTCACTGTCCTCTCTCCACCAATCACAGCACTTTTCCAGGGTCAAAGGTCACTGATTTATGCCCAGCTCACTGGACAGGTAGGAGCAGCACCTTCTCATGTTGTTGTTTAACTATTTCATGACTTCTAACCCTGTGATTTTGTGTCAGTGCTCAGAGGCAGCAGAGGGCTGTGTGACGGTGAAGTACAGCCTGGCAGGTCATCCTTCTGAGAACCAGCTGCACTTCAGTCTCAGACCTGCAGAGGACACTGGGTAAAACAGAGTTTTGATATAAACAGCACTGTTCTGTGGATCATGACCTTAGACTTAAAGTTGCTAAGTGTGAAGCATATGACACTATCCAGTTATCCCTCCCATGTTCTATTTCTAACCTCTTTTACTTGACCTTGACCTTGACGATCACGTCAACGAGGTCAGGTGATTAAATAAATAACTTATAAATTCAAATTTTATTTGTTCCATACACAGTACAACATGTAGTGAAATACTTGTGTTTGAGCTGCGGACAGGCTGCAGACGTAGCCGCTCCATTCCTGGGCTTTGTTTTAACATGGGGGTCTAGCCAGGACCCTTACTGGATACCGGGTGACAATGGAACTTAAGACTCCCGCTCCAAAGGTGTGTAGTCTTACCACTACACTATTCAGCTGCATAGCGGAAATGTTAAGGACTTGGGAAAGAAAAGAGTCTTGTGCTGAGAATTGGAGCAGCCTTACACTCGTCTCTATATCCAGAAGATAGCCTAGAAAACAAGCATCTTACTTCACGACAATGTGTTTTGACACCGTTGTTTTATAGAGATCATATAAACAGGAACAGACTGTGAAAAATTATCACTTGATTACAAAAGCTGGATTTTTGAAGGGGAAGGCTCAGATTAACAAACGTCTGCACCAGCAGAAAGCCTTCTTTTGACATAAAAAATCTGCTGAAGCTGAGGCTCAGTGTCAGTTTTGTGACTGAAAGTTGTGAAAAACAGTGTTTTGCGACTGGCTTCAAAGCATATGCAATTGTAGAAGAACGTTTAAATGAATCAAGTAAACGTTACCTAAATTGCACACAAAATCTAATGCAGAAAAATTGTTTTACGTCTGTTGCGGCTGTAATAGTTGGTGCTAGGAGAGTCTTTTTTCAGGAGGGAAGATGTTATCAGAACTAGTGTGTAATCGGGACTTTGCATAGATGCTTAAAGCTCTTATTGCAGTGCCAAAACTTTGTCTCTGTCCTAAAACTCTTCCCTCTGTCTTCATGCTGACTGTTTAGAGGCGAACCCCACTTATTGTTCCACTTATTGCTGTGCCATTATCAAATGTTGTTGCGCAACTGTTTATTATGTTTATTTTTATGAATGGTCGGATGGTCCTCAGTGAATTATGGGAGAGCATTTTCTCCTCCCTTTCTGTAAAGGATGGTCCAGTGTATCCTCTGCTCAAGGAAGCAATAAAAGAAGCATTGAAGCGCCATTCCTTAGTATTTAGAGAACTGAGCAGCTCTTATTATGGTCGCTTTGCAGATATTTCAGTTATGTCTCTCAGTTAAGAACCCTCCGAAGCAAAATTAACTTTTTGAACGTACCTATTGCCTCAGTCTCTTTTTGTCCTTTGTCAGAACATCAGCTCACTTTCCCTTCCTGTCTCCCAGCTCCAGTGCTTCTTACTGTAAGTATTAGTTCCCAGTTTAGGTTTCGGTAATTAATAGCTTTCGGTTTCCTTTTGTACTTTATGTTCCACATTTCATCAGTTTCACCTTCAGTTTAATAAAAGGCTCGCATGTTGAATTTAGGTCCTAATAGAGGCCTCCTGTCCATATACTGCCCAGTGCAACTAGTGGAAAATAATTATATCGTTTTATCTCTTTATGTTATGTGATGGCTGTGTGTTGGCAGGAGAAGGACCCAAAGTGCAGACTACGGAGACAGACGTGAACTCAAAACAGCTTTAATGCTGAACCCAAAAGTGTAACAAAACTAAGAATACAAAATACACTTACGTAGACAAAACACACAGCAAGTTAAGGGTAGAACGCGACAGAGAGCACAGGAAAACACAGGGCTTAAATACACAGAGGGAGCAATCAGGGAATGGGCAACAGGAGGGAAACACAGCTGGGGCAAATCAGGACTAACGAGACAAGGAGAGCAAAACCAGATACACTAACATGAGACATGGACTTTCAAAGTAAAACAGGAAACATAACACAGACTCACAGGCAGGCATTATAACAAAGGGAACAAAGATGTGGGACCAGGGCAGACACAGACACTGACTGGACGTGGGGATACAGCAAACAGGGGAGACAGCAACTCAGAATCACAGACAGAAAACCAGAACACTAAAACTCTAACAGAACCCACCCAGAGAACCTAAACTAAGAATAATCCAAAAACCCAAAAAGCAAAACTAGAATATAATGAAATAACAAACTCAAAGAACCAAAACACAAACCACTGGGTCGATGACCCAGGGATCCTAACAGTACCCCCCCCTTAAGGGCTGGCTTCCAGACAGCCCAAACCAGAACACCATAAACGAAAAACAACCCAACCAGGGGAAACAGGATGGAGGGACCAAAACAAAAACACAAGGAGCCAGAAACCAAAACACAGGGAACAAAGTCCAAAACAGAACAAAACAACAGCACTGAGGCCCAGGAACAGTCCAAAAGAAAAACAAAAGGGCCCACCAAAAGGCGCGGAGGCCCAGGCAACAGTCTCGAAAAAATTCAGGGGGCCGGCCCGGAGGTCGACGGCACAACAGTCCAAATCCAGGCGGTTCAGGGGGCCGGCCCGGAGGACGACGGCCCAAGAGTCCAGAAAAAAGTTCAGGAGGCCGGCCGGGCGGGAGGCACCGGCGGCGACGGAGCAGGTCAGGAGGCCGGCCGGGCGGGAGGCACCGGCGGCGACGGAGCAGGTCAGGAGGCCGGCCGGGCGGGAGGCACCGGCGGCGACGGAGCAGGTCAGGAGGCCGGGCATGCACACGGCAACGGGCAAACAGGTCTGGAGGCCGACCGTGCACACGGCAACAGCGGCAGCGGGCAAATAGTTCTGGAGGTCGGCTGCGATGCCAGCAGCGGCGACGATCTCTCTCAGGAGGCCGGCCTCGACGGCCATGACGCCCAATTAGAGGCCTGGAAAGCGGCCGGCAGAGGCGAGGTGTCACAGGACGGGTCGGGTCCCATGACGGCGTGGCAACCGCAGGGCCAGACGATGGCGGAGCAGAAGCCGCACCAGACGTGGACGAGGCAGGGCCAGACGAGGCAGGACCAGACGTGGGCGAGGCAGGGCCAGGTGTGGATGAGTCTGACGAGGCAGGACCAGGCGAAGGCGGAGCAGAAGCTGGACCAGGCGAAGGCGGAGCAGAAGCTGGACCAGGCGAAGGCGGAGCAGAAGCTGGACCAGGCGAAGGCGGAGCAGAAGCTGGACCAGGCGGGACAGGCGAAGCTGAAGCTGGACCAGGCGGGACAGGCGAAGCTGAAGCTGGACCAGGCGGGACAGGCGAAGCTGAAGCTGGACCAGGCGGGACAGGCGAAGCTGAAGCCGGACCAGGCGGGACAGGCGAAGCTGAAGCCGGACCAGGCGGGACAGGCGAAGCTGAAGCCAGAGCCGGACCAGACGACGGCGAAGCTGAAGCCAGAGCCGGACCAGGCGACGGCGAAGCTGAAGCCAGAGCCGGACCAGGCGACGGCGAAGCTGAAGCCAGAGCCGGACCAGGCGACGGCGAAGCTGAAGCCAGAGCCGGACCAGGCGACGGCGAAGCTGAAGCCAGAGCCGGACCAGGCGACGGCGAAGCTGTAGCCGCAGCCGGACCAGGTGAGGATGAAGCTGCAGGCGACGGCGTGGGAGCCGCAGGTGGTGGAACTGCAGGCGACGGCGTGGGAGCCGCAAGTGGTGGCACTGCAGGCGACGGCGTGGGAGCCGCAAGTGGTGGCACTGCAGGCGACGGCGTGGGAGCCGCAAGTGGTGGCACTGCAGGCGACGGCGTGGGAGCCGCAGGTGGTGGCGACGAAGGCTGGACGGGCCCCTCGGACCCTCCAGCGAAGGCGAACAAAGACTGGTGCGGTTCTCCAGAACCCCCAGCGGGAACAGAAGGCTGGACGGGCCCCTCGGACCCTCCAACGGAGACGAACAAAGGCTGGTGCGGTTCTCCAGAACCCCCAGCGGGAACAGAAGGCTGGACGGGCCCCTCGGACCCTCCAGGCGAGGCAGGTGGTAACTGAGCAGGCGACTGAGCTGAGAGGTGAGCTAATGTTCGAGCTATTGATAGAAGTTTAAGTTCTATTGACTGTTGTAACGATGGTAGTAATGGGGGGTTAGGTGGTGGATTAGCAGTAAACTGAGCTAGTTCCCCTGAGCCTCCAGAACCTGAAAACAACCGCTGGACGGGCTCACCTGAGCCTCCAGCGAGGTCAGAAACAGGTGCAGGTACCTGTCGGACACCAGCCACTCCCCCCCGAGGAGAAGGTACGGGTGCTGGAGCTAACTGGTTCCCGGTCATCCTCACGCTGGGAGCCGAGACAGGCACCGTCAATGGCTGGGCAGCTGCTGTCCCCACCCGAGGAGCTGGTACGGGTGCAGCGACAGGCAGAGCCTCAGCCGGCCTGGACACTGGAGCAGGGACCAGCTGGACCTCAGCCTCCCTCACCTGAAGCACTGAAACAGGTGCAGGGGAATGCTGGGCCCGAGCTGCCCTGGGAGCAGGAACACAACGGGGCGAAGGAGCGGGTTCAGCAAACACAGACTTCGCTACAAAGTTTTTTAGCTTCCTACCACCACCATATCTAATAGTCTTAACAGTCTCAGTTTTAGCAGTGTTCATATGATTGTCTTTTTCCAGCTCAGAGGAACGAAAGCAGTCATTATAACTCACCACTGGGAGTTGTCCCGCAGAGAAAGAGTGGTGACGGTGTGAGCGCCGCCTCCTCCGGGAAGTGGGAGGTGGCAAACTGGGCTGCAAATCCTCCAACGGACCGGGCTGCAATGAGGAATCAGAGAGTTTATGAAGCTCAGAACGCTGCAGACCCAAAAACAGAGCGAAGGACTGCAGCGGAGTGAGTCTAGCGTCCGGTGTCACATAATCCGTCTCTCTTCGCTGCTTAACCCTCTTGTCGGACTGGAAATCCAGGGGTGGAGGCAGAGGTGTAGCGACCGGAGAGAATGAGCACGTACTCAATCTGATCCTCCGAGGCATAGGTGACGGCTCGGCCGTAGCCATGGCGGTTTGGAGGCTGCGGGGCCCTCCGAAAGCCAAACGAGACCCATAGAAGGGTGACTGGAGCTCCTGGGCATGCTTAGCCTCCTGCCTCACGCTCTCCTTGAGGAAGGCAGAAACTGCGGGTCGCCGATACCATATGGAGTCTGCTGGGTCCATGTTCTGGTCGCGTTCTTCTGTTATGTGATGGCTGTGTGTTGGCAGGAGAAGGACCCAAAGTGCAGACTACGGAGACAGACGTGAACTCAAAACAGCTTTAATGCTGAACCCAAAAGTGTAACAAAACTAAGAATACAAAATACACTTACGTAGACAAAACACACAGCAAGTTAAGGGTAGAACGCGACAGAGAGCACAGGAAAACACAGGGCTTAAATACACAGAGGGAGCAATCAGGGAATGGGCAACAGGAGGGAAACACAGCTGGGGCAAATCAGGACTAACGAGACAAGGAGAGCAAAACCAGATACACTAACATGAGACATGGACTTTCAAAGTAAAACAGGAAACATAACACAGACTCACAGGCAGGCATTATAACAAAGGGAACAAAGATGTGGGACCAGGGCAGACACAGACACTGACTGGACGTGGGGATACAGCAAACAGGGGAGACAGCAACTCAGAATCACAGACAGAAAACCAGAACACTAAAACTCTAACAGAACCCACCCAGAGAACCTAAACTAAGAATAATCCAAAAACCCAAAAAGCAAAACTAGAATATAATGAAATAACAAACTCAAAGAACCAAAACACAAACCACTGGGTCGATGACCCAGGGATCCTAACACTTTACACTTGAAATGCCACCACGAGCTTCTGTTTACTCCGTTTTCTCAGCTCTCTGCTGTCTCTGAGATAAGATTTTTCCTCTTTTCAAATGTGTTAATGTGACCTTACCTTGACTCAACTTATAGGTGTATCTGCAGTTTACTAGACATTACTAGACATGATAATTACGTTTTTTTTTAACTTTGTTAATATTTAATGTGCTTTACGTATATTGTAGGCAACCTTACATTGTGATAATAGAAAATATTAATTTCATATTCAGTTTGTAACAAACACCAAAATGATATCAATATTAAATTATTGTCATGACTGTGAATTATTTTGGCCTAAATATTATGTATATTCTGACAGCCTAAACTCTGATGACAGAAATATTGGAAAGTTTAAGAAGAAGCAAGTGTTCACCTTTAATGTGGACTGAGATTTCCACTAGGAGATTTTCTCTTGGTGTGAGCATTTGTCACCATTCATGTTATCACTGTGATTCTTATATAAAGTAGTGGGTTTATCTCCATCTGTGTTTGACCTTAAAGAGCATACAATATAATAAAAACAGAGAAGTCACTGGTAAACAGCTGTAGTAAAAATATGTCCGTACTTCTTTACAGATTAACAGTCCACAAGCTGGGTGCTCGGACTCTGATTCGTTCCCTGGAGGAGGGAGAAGACAGAGGATGGCAAGACACAAAAGTGAAGGAGAAGGTGGTGCAGCTCAGTGTCCAATCGGGTATAAGCAGTTCACTGACTGCCTTCATTGCTGTCTTCAATAACAATGGCGAGGCGATTCAAGGACCTCTTCTGCACAAAAATATTTCGAAACACAGTGAGTTTTTAAAAGCAAGAACTAAAACTTTCACCCACAACTCTGAAGATCAAAATTACGGTTATGATTTGTTATGATTGATGGTATGATGTTTAACTTAATGTGTTTACCGTCCGTCTTTAGGATCTAAAAATGCCTTCTTTTCTTGCTACAGATTACGTTGATTGCACTCTGAGTCCTTACCAGGATTATGAAGGTAAGCAAGTAGCTAAATACAACAGATATTGTTTCTCTAAACTTTTGATATTTTAAATATTACTGAAAAACTTGTACCTTTGGTTATGAATCATTGTGCATAAAAAAACAGTGATTTATAACACTTTGAGCATTTTTATGAATACATTTTAAACTGTTGTCATGATTAAGTTTTAGATTTCTTTATAATTTCTTTACCTCCCCTCTCTTTTAGATCTCCAAGAGCCTTCCCTTCTTACCATGGGTTACATGTATGCTGATCAGGAATCTTATGGCAAGCTAAGTTTTTGTTTGTTTTTTATTTCTCTAAATGCTGGTAAACACCGAACAAACCAACATTTCGGTGGCACATTTACTGCTGAACTCATTTGCAACATTAATGAAAAGAATTGTTCCTATACATTTTTGTGATACTTTAAATCTTACTGAAAGTTGCACTGTTGTAATGAGTTATAAATCACAGTTTGTGAAAAGAAAAACGTTTTTGACATTTTGAACATTTTAACAAGCTTATTATTGTAAATACATTTTAAACTGATTGCTGTAATTCATAATATGAGGCTTAGCGTAATGTCTTTACCTTCTCGCTTTTGGATCTGAAAATGCCTTTCTTAATTGCAACAGATTACGTTGGTTGCACCCTGGATCCTTATCAGAATTGTGAAGGTAAGTAAATGGCTAATTATAGCACAACATTCATAAATAGATTTCTATAAATAGAATAACTGCCTGTAAACACTGACCAAACCAATATTCCTGCGGGACAGTCGGTATTTAACTTGTTTGCAGCTTTATTGTGAAAAGCTGTTCCTCTAAATTACGGTAATATTACTGAAGAACCTGCAGCCTTGTAATGGCATATGAATCACTGTATAAAAAATAATAAAAATAATCACACTATTTTGACATTTTAATAGCCTTTTTATTATAAAAATATGCTAAACTGATCATTGCCATTGGTGGTACAAAATTTAGTTGTAATGTCGTCACTTCTCCCTTCGTTTTGTGCCTAAAAACCTTCTTTATTTACTGCAGATTGCAGTCGTTTCATTCTAAAATGTTCTTGGACTACTTCTACAAGGGAGTCCTAGATAGACTGATAGATAACTCATAACATTATTACTACCTGCCTGATATTGTGTTATTCCCCCATTTTCTTTAAAACAGTCCTGATAGTCCAGTTCCCGTATGGTATACTGGGGTATCTGGTCTTACATCCCAGTCTAGGGGAACAGAACCACAACATTAGGGTTAACCCCCAAGGTGGAGTTTTATTGCTACCAAAACTAACAGTGCTAACTCTGGGGTGAACAAAGGCTAAAATAATAAACAAAACAAGCTATTCCAAAAGAAGGTGCTACCTAAACCCTGCATGAAACAAAAGTCAAATAAAAGACAACCACTACCCTAACTCCCTAATTTAATGAACAAGAGAAAAGGTAAGGAAAATAATTAGGCAGTTCATCCCTTCTGCTTTAGTGCTTATTTAGTGGAAAAGAGTATTTACAACACTGTATACAAAACGTAATGGTTCTCTGAAGACACGCGCAAAAATTTGTCACAGAGGGTTTGGAGTCCAAGGACAGGTCTATGGCATTATTTTTGTGCCGCTATTCTGAGCACACGTAAAAAAAATTGCAAGTACAAGTGTTGCATTTTGAGGAGAAAAGCTAAATTTGAGCGAACAAAATT
Organism: Pelmatolapia mariae; assembly: GCF_036321145.2. Classification (NCBI taxonomy): domain Eukaryota; kingdom Metazoa; phylum Chordata; class Actinopteri; order Cichliformes; family Cichlidae; genus Pelmatolapia; species Pelmatolapia mariae. Next base: position 17,380,668 of record NC_086239.1, read on the forward strand.
CTTCTTCTTTGCTATTATCCATATACACACACAATAACAGCCCCTCTCGCTCGATTGATAAAGACACCACATATTTGCAAAAGTGTTCTAATGTTTTCGGAGATGCGTTACCCACCAGCTGACCGCACAGCTGGACTGGCCATCAGCCGATAGTGATTTTTCGTATTTATGTTTGTTTGTTTTTGTAACGGTATAAACTATGAAGGTGGTGGATTTGCAAAGTGGTCATGATGGACTCTGGACTCAGGGCTCCATATCCTGCTGAATGAGACTGTAGTCATTGGAGTTTCTTTTTTTTCTTGCCTTGATTGACCTGATCTATTAATTAAAAATAAAAAAACAAATATCTGAATGAGAAAGAACAACACATGATATTCTATAAAAGAAAAAAATAACTGCCTGGAAACACATGAACAGATTAATACTATTTAACTTGTTTGGGACTTTATTGTAAAACAAAAAACAAAAAAACAAACAAAAAAAAAACGCTGTTCCTCTACATTTATGTGATATTTTAAATATTACTGAAGAACATACACACTTGAAATGAGTTATGAATCACTGTGTGTAAAAGCCCCACATTTGACATTTTTAACATTTTTATTATAAATACATTTTAAACTGATGTTCATGATTCATTGTGAGATTTTAGTTATGTCTTCCCCTTCCCTCTTTTATATATCTCAAAGAACCTTCCTTTCTCGCCATAGGTTACATGGATGCTGATCAGGAATCTGGTGGTAGGCAAAAAGCAAACCTTTTTGTTGGCTTGTTTTGGTTTGTTTTTCTTCTCTAAATGCTGGTAAACACTGAACAAATCAACATTTTTTGTGATACAAATACTGTTGAACTTATTTGCAATTTACATATAAAATGTTGCCCCTATAAATCTTTGTGACACATTAAATCCTGTGGAAAAAGTTGCACTGTTGTAAGGAGTTATAAATCACAGTGTGTTAAAATGTTCGCTTTTTTTTTTTTACACTTTTGAACATTTAACAAGCTTATTTATTTTAAGTATAAGTTTTAAATGGATTGTTGCCATTCATGGCATGAAGCTTAGCTTAATTTCTTTACCTTCTTTGTTTTCCACAGATTACATGGATTGCACACTGCCTCTTGATCAGGATTATGAAGGTGAGCAAAAATTCTAAATAAAACAGAAACACAGATGTGTGTTTATGTTCTATAATTAGAGTGACTGCCTGTAAACACTGAACAAAACATTTCTGTAGCACAGTTACTGTTTAACTTTTTTGCAACTTTAACGTGAAAAGTTGATTCTTTTTTTGTGATATTTTAAATCCTGCTAAAGAACTTGTGCCTTTGGAATTAGTCATTAAACAGTGTAAAAAGCCACACATTTAAGTATTTTCAGACATTTCAACAATCTTATGTTATTATAGTATAGTACTATAGTTATTAAGTTGAAGTCTTGAAGACACAAAGGATTGTGGCATTATGATGACTGTTTAAAAAAACAGTTTCAGTTATTCTAAAATGATATGTTTACCTTGCTTATCTCAATCAGAAGACATGCCCTGTGCTAAAGTTAAATTTAAAAGCTAAATGCTATAGAAACAGTGTTTTTTGTTTTTGTTTTTGTTTTTTTTATGTATACATGGCTGTAAACACTGAAATAACTGCCGCATTTTTGTGGTACAGTTGACATTTACCTTTTCCTTTGTAGTCATTAACAATTTGCCCATGTTAAGAAGAACTTAAGGTGAATCATTTTATTACCATAAAAATCCAGTTTTTAGTAGTTTCATTTCCTAATTCTCATGTCAGAAACATTTACTATTTATTTTAAAACCTTGAAGTGAAAAAGTGTTTTTAGTGTTGTGACACATCTTTTAAAAAAAAAGAAAAGAAAAACGGAACAAAGAAAAAAATAACCTTTCCAAAGAAATTGTCCTACATTACAAGTTACAAACCATTGCACTGGGTGACAGTTTACTTAGTTAAGACCCCCACATTAAGTGGAATCGGAGGGCTTTTATTTGCCTTGTTTTAGACAGGCATTGTTGCTCATGGTCATGGATGTGGATTTCTGTTTATTGTGGAGGAATGAACTTAATCAAATGTTCATCATATTAAAGGAAGCTCGTATCAAAACACCAAAATTCGATGTATTATGCATTTAATAACAGTAAATTGATCTATATCAGGGTGTTGTTTATCTGCTCTCTCACCAGCTTGTAGCTACAAACCTAGAAATAAGTCTGACAGCAAGACAGGGGTATTTACTCAGATGAAGAAGATACTAAGTGACTTTTGGAAATCTTGTAAGACGGTGGCTGATGGTGCTCTAAAATCTGTGTCCGAAGGTAATGCTAGATGTAAGTAGATAAATCCAATAAACTATCAGCTTCCATCATTTACAGAATGTCAGACATTTGTAGTTGCTCATCACATGTATGTGTAGTGTGTGCTAGTGGATTAGGAAAAAGAAAATAATAATGTGAAAATATAGTCAACAAAAACTTGAATGAGGCATTTAAATATATTACAAATGTTTTAAAGTTTATGGTGGTTTATGGATTGCTTTATATTGTAGACTTTTTATGTCTTCACATGTTGAATAATTATAATCAGGTCCAGCTTTTGTTTCATCTTTGGTTTTTCAGCTTCTGTGTCTGAGCAGCAAACCAGAGATCCTGTGCTGCAGTTAGTCTCCCTCCAGGAGGCAACTGGCAAGTGGTTGCTTGATCCAGCTCTGCCTACTGCACTGGGAAAGACCAACGAGGAGGTGGAGAAGTCAAAGCCAGTATTGGTGGGTTGCTGTCAATTGAAATCATTACATAAAGTGATAATATAGGATTTCATAGTATAAAACCTAATTAAAAATGTTCATATATAACACAAAGTTTTTGGGTGCCGTCATGGAAGGGACTGTACCTGGAGACATTGTGAAAGTAAGTGATTGGGGGGAATGGCATGCCTGCTCTAAATCAGAATGATGTTTTGTTATTGGACTTCTGTACTAGGTACAGGTTGGCCAACCAAACAATATGTTTAAGTGTAAGGTTGTTTGTAAGTGTACTTTGTGCCAGAGCAAAAGGTCAGTGGTTGATTTTGTTTTTGTATCTGATCAGAGGCAGTATGTCTTGCACACTTTGGTGGAGAGCAATGGTGTCAACTGACCGCCTAATGGTGAGTCGGACTAGATGGCAGGGAGGACTGCTAGACAGTCCTAGAAAACCTAAATGGGTAAAGAGGGAGGTTTTGGACCTCCCACGGGATGCAAGAGTAATGAGAGCGGCTGTAAAGGTTAAGGAGTAGGCTTTCTAGACTGGGTTGGCCCAGGGATACTCCCGAAGCAGGTATTATGGGGCCAAATGGGGTTGTGGCTTCAACAGTTGAACAGAACTTCAAGCAAAAACCTGGGTGTGGGATGAGTTCAGAGAAGCTATGGAGGAGGACTTTTGGCGGGCATCAAAGAAGGTCTGTCAAGCTATCTGGGTACTCAGGAGGGAAAAGCTGGGTTTGGCCCAAGCCATGTTTAGTTGGGGAGGAGAACTGCTGTCCCGTGGAGGAAAAGGCATGTTGAGGAACTCTAAAACCCAAGCAAAACGTTCCATATGAAGGAGGGAGAGCCTGAACACTTGGGTTAAGTCTCACCAGTTACACTTGCAGACGGTCACCAGGGTTGTTGAGAAGCAGACAGGAAGGGTTACCTATATGCGTTTTTAATGTTTCATCTGGGACAGTGCCTGTGGAGTGGCAGTCCAGGGTGGTGGTTCTCATTTTATTATTATTATAATAAATTATTGGGGTATTACGCTGCTTAGCCTCCCAGGGAAAACTTAATTCAGGGTATTTTGAAAAGATGTTCCGTCCAATCATCGAACAGGAGGAGGAGCACTATGGTTGCCTGTTGTTTTCGATCCTATTCTTAAATTTCAAGAAGGACATCTGCTTTGGGAATCTCAGAATAACATCTGTTTTTTTGCAAATGATATATATATATATCAACCAACATAATCTGTCGCAATTAAGTGATATATGTGGTTCTGTATGCTTCATTGGAGCGTGACCTTCTGTGTTACATTAGCACACATCTATTCCATTCAACCACTGATACTTTTGACTTCTTATATCCCATCCTTGTTATTTCCTTTTTTTGAATAAAGTAATGATTAGCAACACAATCTGTCTTGTCTTCCCTCTGTCATTTGCCATGGGCCAGCTTGTGACAGTATCCACTGGAGCAATTTGTCACAGTTTGAAATGGTTGGTATGAGAGTCAGCACCTCCAAGTCTGAAGTCATGATTCTTTGTTGGAAAGTGGTGGAATGTTTCCTGGATTCTTGTGGTTTAGAGAAATACGAGCCAAAACGTGAATCTTTCAATTATCCAGTCCATTTACATCCCAGCCCTCACCTATGATCATGAAATATGTGTAATGACCATTGAATATGGTCATGACTGCAAGCGGCTGAATTAAGTTTGCTCCGTAGGGCTCAGTCTTATAGATAGGGTGAGCAAGCTCTGACATGTAGACAAATCTTGAACTAGAACCACTGCTCCTCCATCTCAGACAGAGCAGGTCGAGGTAATTTAGCCATCTGTAAGGATGCTTCCCGGGTGCCTTCCTTTGTGAATATTTAGAGCATGACCAAAAGGGAAGAGACTCCGGGAATCTGCTGGAGAAATTATATTCCTTGTCTGGTCCTGGAATGCACTTGGATCTCCCAGAAGGAACTGGAAAATATATGGATTAGTCTGCTGCCACTATGACCTACTTCAGATGAGCATAACATAATAGATGGATGCAACTGTAACATAAACAAATTAAATTGAAGTCAGCAAATGGAGCAAAAAATATTTATTATCAGACAAAAAACTCTTATGAAAGTATTTCAGTGCCTTCTTTCAGATTATTTATGTTTTCAAAGTGGTAGGAAACAAGATCATAATCATTGGGTAGCATTTTCCATGTGAAGGATTGTGTTCTGTCTATATCATTTGATTTTGTTTGATTTGGTGAATTAGGCCAACAAGGAAATTTGGGCTACCATTCTGGCTCTGATCTGGCTTCATGGTTTAAAGATGGATTCAAAGAATGAGTGGGATCTTCTGGCTATGAAGGCTGCCTCATGGCTCCGTGCTCAGAATGGTAGTAACCCTTATGAAAGTGCTAAAGTGCTTTTTAACACTGGTTGATGCTACATTCAGCTGTCTTTCTTTGTTTTGTGTTTTCAGCACCATGGGTGACAGAGTGTGTGGAAGCTGCAAATTTACTGTTGGGTTGCAGCGTGACGAAAGAAGCTCTGGGACTCTGAGGGATTTCTTATAAACCCTTTTCCAATAGTACCTACTTGATTTGGGTCAGCATGGCTCCTCTCTGTTTTTAGCCTTTTCCATTAGGTGATAGTATCTGGTAGTGGATAGTTTTTTAGTACCTCCTCAGCCGGGGTTCCAAGCAATCCATGCAAGTAGAAAATGTGACATCAACAGACTGCGTGCCACAAATTGATTGGTCAGTGGTGTCACTCGATGAATCATGAGAGCGTCTACTTAACGACTAACTAACTAAACTGTCATTTTTGAAACCTAACAACAAGGGAAATGGCTACACTAAAGACAACACTGTGATCACTGACTCTGCCAAAAAGCCACAGACTGAGCAACAGGCATAACACTACCTTTGTTGTGGCGTTCGTGTCACATACAAATGATATTACAGAACATTTGGCAGCATTGCTATAATAACTCCATGCACATTGGGTCTTATTCGATTTAATGAAAAAGAAGTTGAGCTGATTCATGCTGCACCGAGTCATGGCGAACCTGAGTAGATACTACTGGAAAAATGGCTTTGAAGTGGCTTCACCTTTAAATCTACTTAGAATATACTGCCTTTGATTCAGTGTTGTCCAGTGGCAATGATCACAGTCATGCCTGCTTACTTGATGAACGGTTGTTGTCTGCCACTAATTTTAGTATATCACCTTTGTGATTCATTTTAATACTCTGGTTCAAAAATGTTGTGCTGTGAAAGGGACACTCCAAAACAAACAACAAACACATCTCCCACTACTGTCCAAGCTGCAGCATTTTTTTATTTAGTTAGTCAGTTATTAGTTATCGGTGCAAAAACTCCACGTACTGACAAGTACTGTAATTTTATGAATACATTGAGCAGTTAAACAAGAGAAACTGTATGCAGGTGGATTATGGCAGTTCTGTTTTTACAATAATAAAAATCAATAATCAGCAAGTAAAACCTTGATTTGTGACTTTTGTTTTATTCCATCATTTATTTTTTAAATCTTGGCTGCTGGTTGCTTGATGCGCCTCTGGCTATTGCACTGGGTAAGACCAGCAAGGAGGTGGAGAAATCAGTGCCTGGAAAGGTGACTTGTTCATCTTAAATAAAAACATAAACTGATAATTTGAGATATTGTAATAATAATAATAATGATAATATAGCAAAATTTGAACACAAACACGTGATGTATAAAAATGTATGGAACGGCCAGACAACATTATGTGTGTGTTATAATTAGTTTTAATTATATAATTAGAATTGTTATATATTTGTATTGTAAATTGGTATTTGAAATTTGTGTTTACCGTTGTAAACAAATAAATAGATAAATCAGAATTGTTCTCATAACATTGATAAAGTAAAGACTGGACAGCTACTGCAGCAGCTCTTTCAGAAAGACTGTTCCTTACTTTTCTCTCTCCCTTTCTGGTGATGAAATTCATACTTTGTTACTTGTTTAACACATAAAGAAATATCAAAGTCATTTTAAGGAAAGACATTTAATTTCCTGTTATTATTTTTAAAATGGCTGCATTTCAGGGCACTTACATAATAAAGATTTATATGGTTTATTGCTCTGGGTTTATCGCAGCTTATAGACAAAAAATGTGAAATTGTATGTGAGACTCCATATAGACAGGTGGATCCATAAAGTGTAGTCGGGGAGGGGCGGATATTGTGGTGGTAAATCTTGCTACACTGTAAAAAAAAATTGTAATATAAAAGTATTTTACTGTGTATTTTACAGTTTTGTACTGTTTTTCTAGAATATCATTAAATTTACATAAATAGACTGTGATTTTACATTTCAAATGTAAAATAACGTAAAATCACTGTAAATGTAAAATGGTCTGTATTTGTATAGCGCTTTAATAAAATAAAACATAATTTTCTTGTTTTTTAAATATATTTGTCTGTACATATGCATATTTAGATTGTTAAAATACATTCACAAATGTATCATAATTTCACAAATATTTGTCTGTTATTTGAAAGATTGAACTGTTAAATTCAAATGTAATACTATGGAAAAATATATAAAATGATTCTTATGAACTTTTTCTACATCAAATAATGTTATTTAGGGCGTTCGTGGCTCAAGAGTTGGCAGTTCGCCTTGTAATCGGAAGGTTGCCGGTTCGAGCCCCGGCTCGGACAGTCTCAGTCGTTGTGTCCTTGGGCAAGAGACTTCACCTACCACCTACTGGTGATGGCCAGAGGGGCCGATGGTGCGATATGGCAGCCTCGCTTCTGTCAGTCTGCCCCAGGGCAGCTGTGGCTACAACTGTAGCTTGCCTCCACCAGTGTTTGAATGTGACAGTGAATGAATAGTGGAATTGCAAAGTGCGAGGGTCTCGAAAAGCGCTATATAAATGCAATCCATTATTATTATTTAAACCAACTGTTAACTATATATTTCTGTACTTTTAAGTATTATTATTCATATTGCCGCATTCATTGACCTTGTTTATAGGTAATTTCATTGTTTAATCACATTAAAATGTTCCTAATTTAATGTTTAAAAGCACTTGAAAAAGGCAAAATCCCATGTAATATTAGGGCAACAAACTGTATTTTCATTAATGAAAATAACCGTATTTTTATGAGAAACTGTAAAATACACAGAAAAAAATCCTAAAAAACAGTAATATTCCGGCAGCTGGGGCGCCAAAATAATACCGTAAAATAACAGAAAATAACTTTCTCATAAAAATACGGCTATTTTCAGTAATGACAATACAGTATGTTGCCCTAATTTTACATGAGATTTTGCCTTTTTCAAGTGCTTTTAAACATTAAATTAGGAACATTTTAATGTGATTAAACAATGAAATTACCTATAAACAAGGTCAATGAATGCGGCAATATGAATAATAATACTTAAATGTACAGAAATATGCAATTAACAGTTGGTTTAAATGATAATAATAATGGATTGCATTGATATAGCGCTTTTCGAGACCCTCAAAGCGCTTTACAGTTCCACTATTCATTCACTCTCACATTCACACATTGGTGGAGGTAAGCTACAGTTGTAGCCACAGCTGCCCTGGGGCAGACTGACAGAAGCGAGGCTGCCATATCGCGCCATCGGCCCCTCTGGCCATCACCAGTAGGTGGTAGGTGAAGTCTCTTGCCCAAGGACACAACAACTGAGACTGTCCGAGCCGGGGCTCAAACCAGCAACCTTCCGATTACAAGACGAACTGCCAACTCTTGAGCCACGATCGCCCTAAATAACATTATTTGATGTAAAAAAAAGTTTATAAGAATCATTTTATATATTTTTCCATAGTATTACATTTGAATTTAACAGTTCAATCTTTCAAATAACGGACAAATATTTGTGAAATTATGATACATTTGTGAATGTATTTTAACAATCTAAATATGCATATGTACAGACAAATATATTTAAAAAACAAGAAAATTATGTTTTATTACATTTACAGTGCTTTTATGTTATTTTACATTTGAAATGTAAAATCACAGTCTATTTATGTAAATTTAATGATATTCTAGAAAAACTGTACAAAACTGTAAAATACACAGTAAAATACTTTTATATTACATTTTTTTTTACAGTGTAGGCTATACAGTACATAAAATCAAAATTCACATTTGTATGTACCTGAAATGTTTAATTATTTGGATATATACCTGCTGTTGTTGCTGATGTACTTTAACCAAAGATACATCAACCGTAACGCCTCCATATGTGTAAAGAAATGGCTATGATTTTGCTACCCCATCTAGCAGTGGCACACTAAGAAAATTTTTCCATACGCCCCTGTAGCCACCCTACAGTACGGTCTTCTGTACCACCGCAAGACTTTTAAACGCAGGGTTCAGGTCCTGATGACTGTGTTCTCAGAGCTAAGGCTGCGAAAAAAGCTCCACCCACATCACAACAAGTAAGTGGAGAATATCAGATAGAGGTGACATATCAGTTGAGTCTGTGCTGTGTGAACACTTTGGCCTTTAATATTTACAAACGGGGACTGCAGTAAACCATCTGACAACTGACATCTGACACACATTTCGGGCTTTAGAGGTAAGCTCCTACCGTGCATTTATTTAAGCAGCCTGATCACTCGCTGCTCAGCAACACATTACTGCACACTGACACAAAAACCTTAAAACTAAAGACAGCAGTCTGAATGCTGTCACATTGAAGTTCTTTATTAATTTTGTTTATATATTTTTATCGTGATATAAAGAAATGTGGTTGTGCTGCAACAGACAACCGCATTTACAGAGAGACATCTGTGTGTGTGTGTGTGTGTGTGGGAGGGGGGGGGGGGGGGGGGGGCGGTTGCTCTTTATTTTTAATTCGATGATGCAAACAACAGGAAGAACTAAACCGGAAGGTGCTTCAGGCTAGCTGTTACCTGTCATCAAAACAGTGGTATGCGGTGACGATTCCGCCCACCTCACCCACCACACATACCACACATACACTAAGAAAAACACATTCCTCCACCATGTCACAATTTCACAACATAAATTGGACCAGTTTAAAGCACTATTTATGCTGCCTGTCTGCTTTCAAACATGGACATCTTAAGCCTAACTAAATATCTACTATAATACCAAGATTATTTACTGTTAGCTGACAATGCTGACAAGTGATTTTCAAACCATTCCTTTAGGAAAAGAAACAAGAAAACAGAATGAAAACACCTCACTATAAATAAAACTGTATGACTGGAAAACTGTGCATAAGTAATCAAATTAATAATGCAATTAAAATTTAACTAACTACTAAGATGTTCCTATTAGCATTAAAATAATGTTCTTAGTTCACAGGTACAAAGATGAACTTCTCCGGTCTGCTAACTCTCCAAAAGGAACGAGGTACTGATACAAAGAGACTTCTGTTTTCTCTCTGACCACTTTTGGATTTTGTAATATTTTAATGTAACTGGTTACTGATTATAATGGCGCATACTATCTTGCTTCACATATCGTTTGTGATAGAGATAATATCTAATTAAAAACAGTATTTGAAAACAGGGACAAATAGCAGAAATACAGTGTGCAATGTCATACATTTCATGTTTGTCTTTGTGTAGTTCTTTAAAAAAATGAAAAATTAAAGTATAAAAACTCAGAACTACAAAAATCTAGTCTTTCATGTTAATTCAGTTTGAATAATATTACTATTGAATAGTCAAATGAAAGTCTGTTTAAATTAAATGTAACTTCCAGAATAAACATTAAAGAAAGTGTCTTATATAGTTAACACAGTCAATGAAAAGTTATGATTCAACTCAAAAATCCATGAAGGATGAAAGCAGTCTTAACAACATTATACCAGTCCTCATGTTCTGTATTGTAAATAATCTTGGATTGAGTTTATTGATGTCTTTTTCTTCAAAGGGGATCGAAAGATCAGGCAGGACCTAACAACACAAGTATTTCTAATAAAACATTTACGTCTGTATTGAAAGCATACTGCTCAAAAAATTAGCCAAAACAGTTGAATGATTTTTAATGTTGATTGTTGGTGTGAGTTTGAATCCATTGTGAGCCTGCATCGTATGCACAGTTGGGCACACTGCAAAATGTTTGGCATGCAGCATGTCATTGCATTTCTGCCAGACATAAAACACCATTTAAAAGCATATTGTAGAGAATAATATCATGAACATTAAGAACAAACTTTCAAATGAAAAGGGCACTTTACCACTACAATCATAAGAGTATATTTTAAAACATTTTAAAACAGTAGTTTTGACACTTTGACCTTTGTCACTGTCAGCCAAAACCTTTTTTTTAAGTATCAGCTTGGTAAACAGGTAGAATTTCCTTGTAAAAAGAAGAAATAATCGACGAGTCAACATGTTTAGTTTATGTATTCATGGTGATTCTGTATTACTGTCAGTTCCTCTGAAGAGCATTGAGGTGGAGCTGGAGGTGAGGGACCATGTGGCTACAGTGGTCTCCACTCTGAACTACGAGAACAAGAAGAACAAACCATTAGAGGCTGTTTTTGTCTTCCCTCTGCCTGGAGATGCTGCTGTCTGTCATTTCAGTGCTAAGATTGGACAGACACAGATTGTAGCTGAGGTGAAGGAGAAACAGAAGGTGAGCTGGACAGTAAATATAACCTGATTATAAGTAAGATTCAAAATAACATCATCTGGGCCTCTCCTCAGCTCTTTCCAAGAGAGTAGCACGGTTGCCCCTCCGTTGGTCTTCCTTGGTCTCTTGTGCTCTGAGGGCCACTGAATGTCTGGAGCCTGGATCTTCTCCATACCTGCTTCATGCCCTGGTGGACGGGGCTATCGCTTCCCACACCCTCTAGCAGATCATTACATGAAGGAACCTTTTAAATACAAGCGCGCTGATGCTCACAGGTGTACACACCGGTGCTCACAGACACAAACTACACCTTTTTTGGCTCCTACCTCAAAGCACTGTGTGCGCTGTCGATCCTACGTGCTGCACAATAATCTCAACAGGTGGGATGGTCCATTTGTTCACGTAAATCCGTTGGGCAACTTTCTTTGCCTTTAGACAATAATTCTGATGGCAAAAGAACCAAACGGGACAGGCGGAGAAAAAAAAAAGATTCAAAATAACAATAAACACAGTGAATGTCACTGACATGTGTCACCTGTCCTCCAGGCTCATGAGGAGTATGATGATGCTCTGAGCTCCGGCCAGCAGGCTTTCCTATTGGAGGAGAGTGATCAGAGTCCAGATATATTCTCTCTGAGTGTGGGCAGTCTGCCTCCAGGAGAGAGCGCCTCCATCAGGTTGGAGTACGTGACTGAGCTGGCTGTGCAGGCTGATGATGGTCTGAGGTTCTGTCTGCCTGCTGTGCTCAACCCTCCATTCAACCCTCAATACAAATATCGGGGTATGAAAAACACTTGACACTAGCAGAAACCCTCAAATTCAAACATGTAAAAGGTTTCATAACTACATATGTGGAAATGAGTAAGATATTACATGGGATTATTTACATGTTAACTGAAAAATAACTACTGTAAGTCATTCCATCTCAAATTGGACAAATTGTAGAATCTTTTCTGCTTGATTTTCACTGATTTGAATAAAAATTTTATGATACAAAATTTGAGCATCTATAATTATTGCAGTCAAAATTTTCTTTTATAGCTAAAATACTTTTCAACATACATATTTTTGAAAAATGACCCGTGCACCTACTTAAATGGCATTTTTTTCATACATTGAAACTGCAGCAATGTTTGAACATGAAGGTTGATTCTGTTCATCTGGTTGTAGCGTTTTCAGTGAGAGAAATGCTTCATCACTCATAAAAGTGACTTCTTCAGTCTCACCTGACTGCAGGTTTCCCCAATCTTATTGACAGTACATTTGCATAATGACTGAAACTAGCACCACTGAAGGAACAATGGGCTGGGAGGTCAGTTCCTTCATCATGATTACGCAAATTCTCATGACCACTGATCAACAGCTGAAGTCTGAAGAAGTCACTTTGATGAGTGACGAAACGTTTCTCCCACTGAAAACGCTACGTCCAGATGAACAGAATCAACCTTTGGAGATTTACTTACCTGGATGACTGAGAATGCATCAAGATGTCTGAACATGAATATCTAAAAGATGTTTAAAAATAAAAGCCTTATGTGTATACTGGTCTTTCTTACTATCAAAACAAATCAGAATCTATACTCTTGGACAAATACAAACACGTACTGGCTAAAAGAAAAAAAAGAAAAAGAAAAAAAAATTCTGTCAAAACAGATTTAGCTGAAATTTTTATGATATACAGTTGGAATATATATAATGAATCTTATAAAATTATTGTAAATTGTTTAAATGTATGAAATGCTCTGTCAACCCACTTCCAGGCACATGGTTTTTTTTGCCTTTTGAAATCAGGGGAAACGTTTAAACATGAATACCTCAATGAAGGAGTTTCATCATAAATTTTGGTTACAGATGAGCATATTTTTCATTTTCTTGACCTGGATCAATTTTCTATTCTGTTATACCTATTCTGCTTATAACTGAGAATATATCATAGTGTTAACCTGAATTAACTCTCTTCGTAATCACATGACTGCCAATCTTTCGTTTGAAATATGGAATTTATAAAGTGATTGGAGGATGGACATGCCATTCTGTATTGGTGCTGTCCTTTAAGAGTATTGAAAGAAAACATTTGACTGACCCTCATCATACCTGCAGTTCCCTTTCTGCTCTCTTTTGGTGTCATTTGAAGTTACAGTTGTAAAAAAAAAAAAAAAAAAAGTTTACTTCTAATCAGTCACATTTGTTTACAGGCAGGAAATGTAAATCTTTCGAGGTGGTTTATGTTCCAGCCTCTTGGCTGTCCTACAGTCTGTCTTTCTCTGCCCGAGTGTCCTCTCCTCGTCCAATCTCTAAAGTAGAGTCCAACTGTTCTCTGGACCCTCTCCAGTACCTCAACACTGATCAAACCCAGGCCACGGTAGGTAGAGTGCTAATGATTCTGTTGTGTGTGGTTGTTACTTATTACTGAGAATTAAACATGAATGTGTTTGTGGTGTGCAGGTCAAGCTGGCTGCAGGACACAAGTTTGACAGAGATGTTGAACTGCTGATTTATTACAAAGACGCCCACCAGCCCACTGCTGTGGTGGAGGGAGGACAGGCCTCTGCTGAGCCAGGTGAGTGAAAACGAGTGAAGTTGTTTGCTGCAATTTGTTGGAATAAACAGTAAACCTCTTTTCTGTCATTTTTCTGTCCCTTTTATTTTTCAGGCACTCTGATGGGTGATCCAATGGTGATGGTGAGTCTGTACCCTGAGTTCCCAGAGACTGTGATGTCTTCAGGGACTTCTTGTGGAGAGTTTGTGTTCTTAATGGATCGATCTGGAAGTATGGACTGTGCTATCAGTAAGAGTGAGCAGGAGGAAACTCGTATGAGCTCTGCCAGGGTATCCTTAATACGTTATTACAGTCATAACATCTTTAATAGTGTCCCTACCAGCCAGTGACTGTTACCATCTTTTCCTGCTTCTCTTAAGGATGCTGTGCTGCTCCTGTTGAAGAACTTACCAATGGGCTGCTATTTCAACATCTACAGTTTTGGGTCCAGTTATGAACACATCTTCCCGTGAGTCTCTCCATCATTTCAGTCAGCCCAAGAAAAGCCCTGCTCTGTTTGTTAAGTATCTGAATTAATTTTTTGGTGCATGTGTTTATGTGATGGCAATTCTCTCCCTTATATCAGTCAGCCCAACAAAAGACTTCCTGTTTTTGGTATGAAGTGCATGTAATTGTGTACTGATATTTATGTGATGGCAGTAAGAGTGTGGAGTATAGCCAAGAGACCATGGAGGAGGCGCTGAAGAAAGTTAATCAAATGGAGGCTGATTTGGGAGGATCAGGGATGTTGGAGCCCCTTAAACATATTTACAACCAGCCCTGCATTCCCAATCACCTTAGACAGGTAACATGCACAGTGGCTCTAATTAATTTTCTGGGGACTTCTTGTAATCATAGCCTTACTGCTTGCCTAACTCTAACCTTAACCTCTTAAGACCCGAGCTCTTTCATGGCATGCATTTTTAATTTCTCTTTGCTATTTGGGCTGATTGGATGTAAAAACTGATGAATGTAAAAACAAAGAATTATCTTTTTACCTGATTTTGCTCTACAAGGGCCTGATAGTCACATACAAGGACATTCGTTTTAGCAGTTTTGGCAGTGTAATGTCCTTGTAAGTGGTATCAGGCCCTTGTAGAGCAAAAGTGTGTATTGTGGTCTAGACAACCCAAAATGTCATGTCCACATATGTGGATGCCAAGTCCTAGGAAGTTAAAAAAAAAAAAACATTTGCCTTGGAATGTAATTACTTATGTCATTGCATACATGTCTTTCTTTACATCTTCATAACAGGACTGTATAAACAGACTTAATTTCTACAACATGAGTAAAACTTACATCAAACACATATGTTCTAAGAATGAGTTGATGGTGGATTTTGCAATTTGTACCATAGTTGCATCTACTAAACATATCAGACACGTTTGAATCGCAGTGACCTCAACTTCAAGATGGAGGTCAGAGGTCAAGTTTTCAGAAAAATTGATTTGCATATCTTTATGGCCTATTTCACCTATCATGTAATATAGGCGCATCTACTAGGAGGCTAAGGGGACTGGCAACTGCCTGTATTTTGTTGTTTTGTTTTTGTTTGAGATACTAACTGTGCATTGTTCTTTGCACATTACAATACAAACATTTGTGTTTCTGAAACCTAACTCAGCTCTCAGAACAAGCTGTGTGTTTCTGGATGTAATGTTATGTGCCAACTCTCCTCTCTAGCTGTTTGTCTTTACTGATGGAGAGGTGTGGGACACCAAAGACGTGATAGATCTGGTGAAGAAGAACTCAGATTCTCACAGGTGAAACTACAAAAACACAACTATATCTACACAATTCCCAGAATGTCCAAAATGTCCTCTATTTACTCAAAGAAAACGGTTGTATTGCAGGTGTTTCTCTTTTGGGATTGGGGAAGGGACCAGCTCTGCTCCCATCAATGGGATGGCAAAGGAAGGAGGAGGTCACGCTCAGTTCATCACAAGGTCTGACAGGATGCAAGCAAAAGTAAGACATTAAACACAATTAGAAGTCAAGCTAAACATTGCAGCAGCAGCAGCAGATACATATTTGAGATCAGACCTGCAGTGAGTCAAATGTGCGTTCCAGCTGTTTGTGCATATTTGGAGAGTTTTTCATTATTTTTCAGGTGATGCAGTTGCTGCGATTTGCTCTGCACCCTACTGTCACAGTCACATGGGATTTACCAAAGGAAGTGTCTGTCACTGTCCTCTCTCCACCAATCGCAATACTTTTCAAGGGTCAGAGGTCACTGATTTATGCCCAGCTCACTGGACAGGTAGGAGCAGCACCTTCTCATGTTGTTGTTTAACTATTTCACGACTTCTAACCCTGTGATTCTGTGTCAGAGTTCAGAGGCAGCAGAGGGCTGTGTGACGGTGAAGTACAGCCTGGCAGGTCATCCCTCTGAGAACCAGCTGCACTTCAGTCTCAGACCTGCAGAGGACACTGGGTAAAACAGTTTAATAACAACAGCACTGTGAGAAAGGCACTATTTACACTATTTAGTAAAATTGTCATGGACTGTGATGGCAGACCATGGAGTTGTGGGAAAGTTGGACTCAAACACAGGACTCCGATGCAGATAAACAGTGAGGTTTATTTTCAGTAAGCAAAGTAGCATAACTATGTGCACATCCCAGGCTCTGTGGTTCCTGTGGTGATTCCTCCCCAGAATTCCACACAGTGCAAAATGTCCAACAGCAACTTCAAAACTACTCTTCCCACGCCGTGACTCCACTCCGGCGGGAAAAAAAACCTGTCACTCTATTCCCGATTCCTGGCAACACAAAAACACACACACACACACGTTGGCAGGGCAATCCACTATAGCGAGATTTGGTCACACATAACTCAACAGGTGTACTAACGATTTTGACTCCATATAATCCCACACCAACTGGAGCTCAGCCACACCCTTAAATAGTGGGCTCCTAATGAGTCCATCAGCTGCAGTTAGTGATGGCTGACGAGCAGCAGGTGTGACAGCCTCCAGTGCGGGAACACTTCCGGGGTCGCGAACCCTCCAGCGACACAAAACATCCAGGAGCAAACATAAACTTAGGCACGGAGACAGAAAAAGAGGGAGAGAACACAACCAACACTACATACAGAAAACAAAACATTATCAAGAATCCTGGGCTGGACGACCTGCGTGGATCACCAGCCTGAGGAAACACAAAAAATACACACAAGCTATGGGTCACCAGACCAAGACTGTGACAAAAATCTGGTTCACCAATTACAAAATACCATGGTATGCCAGTAATGATGATAAATATTATATTAACAAAAGACAGAAGAATCTTACTCCCAGCACAGGTGCAGTCATTGTTTGATTCATTCAGCTCATCAGTACTTGCAGCCTGATCTTATCTAACACTTGATGAAACTAAATTGACATCGTGCACTGTATTTTTCTGCAGATACTTCCGTCACACTAAGCCAGTGATGTTATGTGTGGGCTGTGTGCAGGCAGGAATAGGACCCAAAGTGCAGACTCCGGAGACAGACGTGAACTCAAAAAACAGCTTTAATGCTGAAAGTATTGGAAAAGTAACCAATTTCCAAAATACAAACAATAAACGCAGGCGGGAAGACAGAACACACAGCTAGATAAGAGTAGATCGCGACACTGACAAACTGAAACACAGGGCTTAAATACACAGAGGGAGCAATCAGGGAATGGGTAACAGGAGGGAAACACAGCTGGGGCAAATCAGGCCTAACGAGACAAGGGGAAGCAAAACCAGATACATTAACATCAGACATGGACCTTCAAAATAAACAAGGAAACCTAACACAGACTGACACGCAGGCACTGCAACAGAGGGAACAGAGACGTGGGACCAGGGCAGACACAGACACTGACTGGACACGGGGATATAGCAACTAAGGATTACACAGAGACATAAACCATAAGACAGAACTCTAACAAAGAAACCAAAGACTAGAAATGATAAATAATATAATAAACTCAAAACCCTGGGTCAACGACCCAGGCATCCTAACAAGTGACTCATTTCTCACAATAAACCTCACTAGTCTTAAATAAACCTTATTAGAAGCATTCACACACATGTGGTCAGGCTACTGAGTGAAGTCACAGGTGTTTTGACATTTAACTGGTAACTTTATTTAAGATTTAAAAACTGCACATATCGCTGACTTCTTTTTAAAGCTGGCTTAACCAAGTACTTCTTTTACTCTTTACCTCATTAGAGACAATGATAAATTACACTTTTTTTGCATTTTACATTCTGATGAAACATTTACTGATTTAATGTTCCAGCTTTAGCCATCATCACCCGAAAAACAATTGGTTCATGTTTCACGTTCTTGAGCTCAAACTTGATGATTCACAAAACACAGGTATAATTAAATTATTTTGATGAAAAAATTTAAAAAGAAAAAAAAAATCCATTGTTTGCAGTCTGCTATCTGTGACATCCTGCAGCTATAAAGGGCATTTCTGAAGGAATAGACCAAATGCATATTCCATATATTCTACAGGAATATATGGACGGGCAGTTTATCCTTCAAGCTCGGGTCCTCTACCAGAGGCCTGGGAGCTTGAGGGTCCTGCGCAGTATCTTAGCTGTTCCCAGGACTGCGCTCTTCTGGACAGAGATCTCCGATGTTGTTCCCGGGATCTGCTGGAGCCACTCGCCTAGCTTGGGAGTCACCGCACCTAGTGCTCCGATTACCACGGGGACCACCGTTACCTTCACCCTCCACATCCTCTCGAGCTCTTCTCTGAGCCCTTGGTATTTCTCCAGCTTCTCGTGTTCCTTCTTCCTGAAATTGCTGTCATTCGGAACCGCTACATCGATCACTACGGCTGTCTTCTTCTGTTTGTCTACCACCACTATGTCCGGTTGGTTAGCCACCACCATTTTGTCCGTCTGTATCTGGAAGTCCCACAGGATCTTAGCTCGGTCATTCTCCATCACCCTTGGGGGCATCTCCCATTTTGACCTCGGGACTTCCAGGTTATACTCGGCACAGATGTTCCTGTACACTATGCCGGCCACTTGGTTATGGCGTTCCATGTATGCCTTGCCTGCTAGCATCTTGCACCCTGCTGTTATGTGCTGGATTGTCTCTGGGGCATCTTTACACAGCCTGCACCTGGGGTCTTGCCTGGTGTGATAGACCCCAGCCTCTATGGATCTTGTACTCAGAGCTTGTTCTTGTGCTGCCATGATTAGTGTCTCTGTGCTGTCTTTCAGTCCAGCTTTGTCCAGCCACTGGTAGGATTTCTGGATATCAGCCACCTCCTCTATCTGCCGGTGGTACATACCGTGCAGGGGCCTGTCCTTCCATGATGGTTCCTCGTCTCCCTCCTCTTTCTTGGGTTTCTGCTGCCTGAGGTATTCACTGAGCACTCGGTCAGTTGGGGCCATCTTCCCAATGTATTCTTGGATGTTCGTTGTCTCATCCTGGACTGTGGTGCTGACACTCACCAGTCCCCGGCCCCCTTCCTTCCGCTTAGCATACAGCCTCAGGGTGTTGGACTTGGGGTGAAACCCTCCATGCATGGTAAGGAGCTTTCTTGTCTTTATGTCAGTGGCTTCTATCTCCTCCTTTGGCCAGCCTATTACCCCAGCAGGGTACCTGATCACGGGGTATATATACATATACATATATCGTGCTTGGAGAAAACTCTCCTGAGTTTCTCTGATACACCGGCTACATAGGGGATGACAATTTTGTTGCGTCTTTCTTTCTTATCTTCCCTAGTTGGTTTCTCATCTTCTTTTCTTCTGTGCATCTTTGCTGACTTTATAAACGCCCAATTGGGATAAACTCTGCAGCTTCTTATTTCAACCTGTTGACTTGCAGTTATGCATGGGGGGTGCTGTCTGTGACATCCTGCAGCTATGAAGGCCATCTCTGAAATGTTATGTCCATGGTTTGTTGGCTTTGAAAGTCCTGCGGAGGTGGAAGTCAAAGATTTCCAAGTTGGGGCCTCTGCCAGATGTTTCCTAGTGCACCCTCACTATCTAACTCGCCACCAATTGGTAAGTTGGACAGTGAGCTGTCAGTTGAGCTCATCTTTTAACCCAAGTGTCCAGAATATATGGCTGCCAATCCAATGATGGGAAATGATGATGAAAAGAGAAAAAAAAAACAAAAAAACACTGCTAGCATAATGGACAGGTTTTTGACGGGGCGCCCGCACAAACGCAGTAGGAGATGAAGCATAGCTGAATATGTTTCCAAACCAACTTCATTCTAAGCCAAAGACTAGAAAATATGGTGAAGCCTATCTTCCCTCTGGTTTCACCTGCACAAGTGCCAAGGTAGGTCTCCCCTGCAGAATTGGTTTTCCCTGCGTCAGGAGCATGCGCTGGGCTCTCCAAATCACTGACAAACGGTATCCTACATTCCAGATTTTTAGTTCACAAACACTTAATGACGAACTACTCCTGACATTTTGGAGATGCTAGCTCTTTATACAGTAAAGTTACAGCGGGATACAAATAATATCAGGCTGATCCTGCCGTAATTTGTTCCCCCTGTCACGGACAAACAGTATCCCACAGTTGTCTATGTTTTTGAAAATATTTTGCACAGAGAGGCATTTTTTGATTTGATAGCAATGTTGAATATTATTACACAGGAAAAAACAACTACGCTTAAAATAATCACAAAACTAAAGAGTATGTATGTATGAAACTAAAGAGGACACAATGGTAAAACAGACACTAATAAATGAATGTAGTAAAATGACTGTAGTCGTTTTCCTTCTTGTCTGCAGACTAACAGTCCACAGGTTGGGTGCTCGGAGTCTGTTTCGCTCCCTGGAGAGAGAGGAGAGAGAGCACAAAGAACATGAAGATGGAGGAGTGAAGGAGAAGCTGGTGCAGCTCAGTGTCCAGTCAGGAGTGAGCAGCTCTTTCACTGCCTTCATTCCTGTCAACAAAGACAACGGAGACACAATTCAAGGACATTTTCTGCGCAGAAATATTCCAAAACCCTGTGAGTTTACTGGCAGAAACTTTAAATGGTAAATGGACTGATTCTTATATAGCGCTTTTCTACTCTCCCGGAGTACTCAAAGCGCTGCATACAACATGCCTCATTCACCCATTCACACCCACTCATGCAAGCACTTCTAAACGCAAGTGCAAATTATAACTGCATTCACACTCCGATGAATGCATCGGAGGGCAATTTGGGGTTAGTATCTTGCCCAAGGACACTTGACATGCAGACTGGGGAAGCCCAGGATCAAACCACCAACCTTCCGAGCAGTAGCTGATCTGCTCTACCACCTGAGCCACAGCCACCCCACTCCGGCAGTTATAGCAGACAGCTTGTGAAATGACGTAACAACCAGGCTTAACAAACAAATTAGAAGTTTTAAATGGTATTTAAAGTGAAGTAAAGTTAAGTAAAGTTGAAAGTTTTTTTCTATATGACCAAAATATTGTGAAAAAGTCTTTGTTTTTGTTTTTTTTTAATTGCTTTTTATAAAATTGTTGATTTCATGTTTTTCATCTCGAGTTCATGTAGTTAAAATGGAGAGAAATCGTCGATGGCGTGTATGTAAGTAAAAGCTACACATTTATGCATTTCTAAAAATAAATGTAAACAAAACCATCTAATTTTTGTTTTAACTTCTTTGAAATAATAAATGTAAAAAACAAACAAATGAAAAAACTGACTGTGATAAACATAGTTTTTTTTTTTAATAAATATTACTTGTAGTAATTAGCAACTATAATAACTGCATTTGATATTTCCTGTAATGCCTTAACCTCATACTAACCTATTTCCTTTTTTCCTGTTATGGTTATCAATACCTACTCTGCAGCAAGACCTGCAAGGAGCTGGAGTAAGTAAAAAGCTGACTGAAAGCTCAAAAAATATTTCGGCTATTCTATACAAATGTTTCAAATAATAAACACATAGAAAATGATACGATTCAAAATATGTTTTGTGTCATCAAGCCTTGTATAGTTATATAGTATCACAAGTTATTAATTTAAACACTGGTAATCTTACCTTTTTAAACATGCAGACATTCATAAACTGGAAAACAGGAATCTTTTTCTTTCAGGCTGTTGTAAACACTTGAACATCTATGGAGAAGAATATATAATATAGAATTTTGTGTTTTCTCATCTAGCAGACACGATTTTGCCTGCCCCACCCAAAACACACATAAACAAAAACACCTTCCTCCACCATTTTACAATTGCAACATACTATTTGTGTTTCCTGTCTGCACTCAATATGAATGTCTTAACCTCTAACAAATATCTTGTCACGGTCTGGGGATGTGGGTAAAATAGGACCCAAAACGCAGGACTCTTCACTGCAAACAGTGCGTTTATTTACAGTGCAGTAAATTACAATAAATCCCCGTGCTCTCCCTCGACTCCCGTGTCGTGTCTTCTCCCAAAAGTCCGTGTCTTTGCACTCACTGTGCTCTCTGCCCTCCTGTTTCCACACTTCTCCTGGGGGAAAAATACCAGAGGCAGCCGTAAAGACACACACTCCCGCAGGCATGCACTAACTGACTTTAAACTAAGCTAAGACACTGACAATATAATACAATACAACTTTATTTGTATAGCACATTTAAAACTAGCGGTACACCAAAGTGCTTTACAGTGATACAATAATTTAGAGAAAGAAACATTAACGGAATAAATACACCAACAGGTGGAGAGCACTAATTAGCCGCAGCGCAGTGAAAATATGTAAAAGAAAATACAGACACAACTCGACTAAGATTATTCAGCAATAAAATAGAATAAAAAGATTTAAAGTACATAAAAGAACATTTGCAGAATACAGACATTAACTAGGGAAGGCTAGATTGAATAAATGGTTTTTCAACCGCGATTTAAAAGATTGAACCGATTCAGGCTTGGCCTTGGCAATTTGGTGTAGTTGGTAAATGCTAGACTTGACAAACAAGTCTCCACTGTAGTTAAGTTTAAAAGAACTGTCCAGGAGAACACCCAGGTTGCTTACAGTATCAGAAAGAAACGTAGCAAATGGCCCAAGTGAGCCTGTTAGTTGGCCCCTAGGAATATGGCTATCGAAAACAACAATTTCCATTTTCTTTTCATTTAAAATGAGTGAGTTACTCATTTTAAATGAGTAACTCACTCAATAACTGATCCTTAACTTCTCTCATACAATCAAAAAAGCAGTGTAGTGAAGGTAAGACATCCTCAGTCAGATGAAAGTAAATTTGAATATCATCTGCGTAGCAATGGAAGAAAAATTTATATTTTTCAAAAATGCAACCTAGAGGTAACAAATACAAAGAAAACAACATAGGGCCCAACACAGTCCCTTGGGGCACACCACAGGAAAAGGGGGCAACAGAGGAAGAATAACTTCCCATCGTAACAGCGAAAGACCTTTCTGAAAGGTACGATTTAAACCAACTAGGAGCATTACCCTTAAAGCCTACCATGTGTTCTAGCCTCGCTAAAAGGATATTGTGGTCCACTAAATCAAAAGCTGAAGACAAATCCAATGAAACTAAAACCACTGAGTGCCCTGAATCAGTGATTAAAAGGAGGTCATTGAAGACTCTCAGCAGTGCCGTTTCCCCTACTATGGCGTGATTTGAATCCAAACTGGAATTTATCAGTGATGCTATTCGCATCTAGATAGTCTTTTTGCAACTACAGACCTATTTTCTCTAGAATTTTAGACAAGAAAGGAAGTTTGGAAATCGGCCTATAGTTTGCAGGGTCATTTTGGTCAAGGCTAGTTTTTTTTCTTCTTTTTTTTAAAACAACAGGTTGCACTACCGCATGTTTAAAAGTGGTCGGGACACAACCTAAAAGCAATGATAAGTTCATTAAGGATAGAATGCTAGGCCCAATTACATTAAAACCCTTCTTGATGATGCAAGATGAAAGGATGTCATGTACAGAGTTAGAATTTTTCAGATGATCCTTCAGGGTAGAGAGTGACACCGGTTCAAACCACTGGAAGGACGAGGTGCATTCCGAAGCAGAAATTTGACTAAACACAGGAGAAAGTGGAACTCTAAGAGAACTATTTTTTTTCTGTAAAGTGGTTTAAAAATTGTTCGCAGAGAGCCGGGGAAGCCATTCTCAACACGTCAGGGCAAGGATTAACCGCTGAGTTAAAAGTTTTAAATAACATACGAGGATTATGACTATTAGCTGTAATAATAGCCGACATAAAAGCTGCTTTAGCCATCTTAACAGACTTCTGATATCTCAAACGGCTCATACGTAGGATGTCAAAGGACACCTGAAGCTTATCTTTCTTCAACCTCCTCTCAGCTTGACGACATGTGCGTTGTAGGGCTCATGTAAAGTCATTTAACCAGGGTTGTGAGCAGGTTGTAGGACGTTTCACCTTAACTGGAGCCACAGTGTCCAGTATGGAGGAGCATGTGGAGAGATGGAATTAGCAAGTTCCTCAGCTGAGGAAAATGTAGCACAATCAGTATCAAAAAAGGCAGATTTTAAAAAGGCCCCAGAAAAATTGGCCATAACCCCAGAGTTAATTATGCGCACGAGCCGCTGGGAGCCAGTTCAGGTCTGTTTTACATAGCTCGGTGTCAAAGATGACCGGGAAATAGTCGGAGATCCCAACATTATCAATGTCACTGATACAAATGTCCAGGCCATATGATAAGACCAAAACCAGAGTGTGTCCTTTAAAGGGCGTAGGAACACTTATCCACTGAGTCAGGTTAAAGGAGTCAATTAGGGCAAGGAAATCCTTAGCCAACAAGTCATCCTTACAGCAAATATGAATATTAAATTCACCAGTAATAAGAACACGATCGTAGTTTAAGAATACAGATCCTAAAAGTTCAGCGAATTCGTGAATAAAAGACTTGTTATATTTTGGTGGTCAATAAACCGTGACACAGAATCAGAGAAGGACCAGCAAGCTCCAGAAGTTGTACTTCAAAGCTAAGATACACGGGAGAGGGTAGATGCCGCACTCGGAATTTATTTTTCAATAAAGAGGCTTGCCCTCCACCGCTACCCGAGGACCTAGGTGAGCTAAAGAAAACACAATCCGGGGGAAGGAGCTCCGAAAAGGGAAGGGACTCACCAGGGCGAATGCAGGTTTCAGTTAAAAACAAAGCATCCAGCCTTGAAGTAAGTAAAACGTCATTTACAATGAATGTCTTGTTCACCAACGACATGACATTAAGCAGGGCCACCTGAGCCGAAGGTGCCTGTCACAGCTGCCTTTGCACACAAGCATGGACACAGGAACAGCAGCACAGTGCACAACAAACACATATTATATAAAATAAGTCCACAACTCCTCATGGATCCTGAGTTGCTCAGACCCAGGTCCCTGACATATCTATTATATTACCGAAATAATTTACCTTTAGCTTACAATGACAAGTGATGGAGGAAATTTTCAAACTATTCCTTTAATAAAACAAAACAAAACAAAATGAAAACATCTCAGTTTACATAAAACTGTATCATTGGGAAATTCAGCATAAAGTATGGATTAATATAACTGCTGCAAATGTTTCAGGTTGAGCTCATTTAAAATACTTTATATTCTGTTTAATGTCCAGTATTATTCTATTAATCAGATTTTTGTACCTTTCCTGTGACAAGCACGTATCTCAGAAAAGAAGATTAATTTAAAAAATCAAATAGTTATTCTTGGGCTCAGAAACACAGACATACATCTTGATTAAAATAAATATATATAATTATATGTTCATAACAAGAAAATCGACCAAATTAAAAGCATGCATTTGTTTTAACACTAATTCCTCAAATATTCTTGGTTCCCAGGTACGATGATGAACTGCTCTGGTCTGTTAAATCTCCAAAAGGAACCAGGTACCGATGCAATGAGACTTGGGGTTTTTGTCTGACTGCTTTTTATTTATTTAATCCTTAAATGTAAAGACTCACTGGTTGTAATGGCATGTAATATTTTGCTTCCTCTTTGTGAGAGGGAGGACATTTGTAAAAAAAAATAAAACAAAACCAGGGGAAAATAGTACAAATATAGTCAGCACTTTGACTCATTGCATAGTGGGAACACATTGGCAAATTTGTAAAGTGACATTGGAGTGACAAGTCACTTTTGGATGTCCATTTGATGTCAACTGAAGTGTTTTGGGGTTTTTTGTAACGCCAGGTCACATGTTTTTTTTTTCTTTTTTTTTTTACTGAACGTAGTGTCTACATCCGTAGGACAGACAAGTATTTATAGTCCACATGTGGTCGTTGCAGACATTCTTTCAACATCAAATTTAGATTCATTTTAGATATCATTTTTATACTGCTTCTGTAGGCTCTTTAGTAACATGTTTCCAGAGGGTGGAGGACATGATTCTATAGGCTACCAGTTAATTTTTTTGAAGCTTTGTGTACACATTTGTATGCGTCTCCAGTTATCAACTTTAGCTGTAGACAATCAATTGACGTTATTGGAAAATGATCTGGAACAGTATGCCACCTACTGAACTGTTATGCGTGAAGGAATGCAGAGTGATCAGTGGACATCTTAAAGATGATGTGAACTC
This sequence comes from Pelmatolapia mariae, assembly GCF_036321145.2. NCBI lineage: Eukaryota > Metazoa > Chordata > Actinopteri > Cichliformes > Cichlidae > Pelmatolapia > Pelmatolapia mariae. The sequence goes on from NC_086239.1 coordinate 17,407,083, forward strand.
TTGCCGCTAAAAGAAAAGTGAGTAATTTCAAGTAGTAAAATCTCCAGCTTCTCACAGACAAAACGCAGGCATGTTTGCAAAATGTTGACAAAGACTGTCGAGCAGCCTAGTTCATACATACACACTTGCACAAACTTCTTGTACTTTCTGTCACAACTTCTCTCAGTCCAGCTACTGATCACCACCACATTCTATTCCAATTACAATCATGAGCTCTTCACAATAAAACAAAATACTTGTAAAAATGAACCATATATAATGCAAATGCTCTTTTAAACATATTAAAAACATTGTACTCCTTTTAAAAGGAATTTCAAAATGTTTTTAAATACTTTAACCATTATTCCTTTCCATTTTAACATGGATTTCAACATTTCTAATATCTCAACACATTTTAATAAATGGCAGTTTTAACCATGGTTGCAAACAGATAATCTGATTAATGAAATAAATAAGCTAGATAAAAAAACAAACAAACAAACAAAACCCACATGTACTGAACAAATACATAGGTGAACAAATAACAAATTGTGTTTGTTTATTGTATTCATATGTATCATGTTCATAACAACAATCTTGATATCTCTAAATAAAAAAAATATTAGATTTATTAATCATGTAAATTTCCTGCACCTGTCGTAGACATCCACATGATGTCCAAATAAATTACCCAGTCCAAAGTAAAATGATGAACGCCATATTAACGTCCAAGTTGTATCAAAAAAAATAAATAAAAATAGCCTGGTTAAGTTACATCTAAATATGAAAGAAATTACACCAGCAATTAACAAAAACAATGTATGTCTACACTGTAATTATGGGTTGAACTACTGGGCCCCTAGTGTTCAGTCCCCAAAAGTGACTTATATTTTATGATGGTACTGGCAGCCACAGGCAACTGCCCACTAGTGCCCCATGGATCATTACCATGACCAATTAGTATGCAGTGTGGATCAGCGCTTTGTTTAAAAAAAAAGTAACTTCTTTATTCACAAAGAATGAGCACATAGTTAATTTGGCAGATTTTTACACCACATGACCTTCCTGGCACAACTGCTAAAAGATTCTGTGTCCTTCCACACTCAAACCAATAGATTGATAGTCCAGCATTTAACTAATTACACTTTGAAGCAACATGCCCTCAAAGAAACAAAAAGAATAAAATCTTATTAAATTTGGCTGAGAAAATGCAATATGACCTAATAGATCAAAAATATTTATTTTAACTTTAATGAAGTTTTAAGTCAGTTGTCTTTTCTAAGTCTCATTTTCTGACAGTTTACCAAAAAATGTTCTGGGATTTCATCATCCACAATAGTCACATTTCCCTCTACGCTTTTTCCTTATTATAAACAATGTGCCAACATACCTCCCTGTGTGGGACCACAGTGGGCAGCTGTGGGTGAACTGTGGAACTGTCTGGGCAAACCCACACTTATCTCACATGAGATAATTACCAGTTGGTCTGCCTACAGAGAGCTGATGGGAAGCACGATTTTGTGCTTGCTCGTAACCAGTGTTGGGCAAGTTACTTTGAAAAAGTAATTCAATTATAGTTACTAGTTACTTCTTCAAAAAAGTAACTGAGTTAGTAACTGAGTTACAATATTCTAAAAGTAACTAATTACTTGAAAAGTAACTATTGCGTTACTTTAAAATAAAATGTTTAACCCTCTGTGGTCCAGGGTATAACTGGCCATTTTAACTACTTTTGATTTTCCCCTTAAAAACTATTTACTTTGCCTTGTTTGGTATCATCCTTTTCAGCACAACCTCACGTGTCTAAATTTACAGTTATGTTTTCATTTTGACATACTGTGTTAACACAATTGATCTAAAATCAGACAAAAACCATAAAATCCGAGTACAAAAAGTTATATTCTTTACTGTAACAACCACAAACATCTTTAATGAATCATATTTCACAACTTTAAATGCAACTATAAATTGTCAATTTTAAAATCCTATGCACAAGTTTACTTTTATCCTTTTTTTAAATAACCATTTCAAACTATTTACAGAACAATCAGCTGTTCTGCATTCAATAAGATGCCACACAAATTATTTGTGCCACTCCAAATATTTCTGTCCACTATAAAGGAGAACATCACAGCCTGATACCTGCAGGTCTGACAGCAGCAGGTGTGTCACTCCTGTTTCTACCTGGAGACAGCAGTCGCCTCATTGTTCTAACACACAACACAAAACTATCCACAACACTACACACTAACTACACAAGACAACACATTAACTACACACTTCAAACACGCTAAACGTCACAAATCCCTCACATCTCAAAACTCGCTCTCTCTTTTTCTGCTCTCTCTCTCTCTCTCTCTCGCCGTCACTCCTAAAACTTCCGCTGTTTTTTTTCTTTTTGTTTTGGTCATAAGCAGAGAGTGCTTGCTAGCGCTGTCCTTAGACAGTAAACGTGACGAAACTATTGAGGAAAAAACGCCGCGTATATATTGTTTATCATGACTCTGGTTTTACGTGGCCTCAACACAATTTATAAACTAGTATATATCACCTTGTTGCTTTGTCTTTAAGTGGTCATGTGATTGGCTTACCACGGCTACTTTATTCTTCCTCAGTCAAACAGCAGCACTCATGCGATTGTTTTGCCCCCTTAGCTCAAGGTGTTGTGCTAGACAGTGATCGTGATTTTCGCGTCCGCGGGAGCGCGCAGCTGCTTAAAGCTGTAGCACCCAGATTACTTACATAGGCAGCTACTTCCTTGCAACTGATATAAGATGCGGTAAGCTGAACACAGCTTCAACCGTCTGTTTGTTGAAAAATAGTAATGGACCGCGTTTCCTTGTTAGTAACTGTAACGGCGTTGTAACGATAGGAATAGTAATTAGTTAGATTACTCGTTACTGAAAAAAGTAACGCCGCTAGTAACGCCGTTACTTGTAACGCCGTTATTCCCATCACTGCTCGTAACCACGTAATATTAAAAGTAGCTGAAGGGTTAAAGATTTGAATTTTTCTGTGAGATGTGTATGATTGTTAATGAGACTATGCAAAGCTGGGAGAGCCACGTGAGCCTGCGATTAACAGTCACATCATCTTTGTCACGGCGGGGCGAATTACACACAGTAATTCGGCGTGCCCGTGTGGCGTGCTGGCTAGACCCAAACGCGGTGAAGGCTAGCGGTGGGTTGGAACAGACACGCAGTTATTCTAGTAACGATCCGTGCACGAAGCTTGGCTTCGGAACTGGCGTTACAAATGGAGAGCGAGCGGGGCTCGGATGAGAGAAAGAATCGAGAGGAAAAAACACTCACAATTGCTGAATCAGGCGGAGACTGACGTAGGCAAAGTTTCGGAGCTCCTGACATGAAGGGAAACGATGTCTGAGCGGCGAACAGGTGAGTGGCATCTCTCTTTTAAGCCTGGCCCCGTAATCAGCTGATCAGCCGCTGACAGGGCTGACAGGACCCCCCCCCCTGAAGACCGGCACCCGACGGTCCAGGACGGCGGCGACGGAAATCCGAGATGAGGGAGGGATCCAAGATGAAGCGGGACGGCACCCAGGAGCGCTCCTCAGGACCGAAACCAGCCCAGTCCACCAAGTACTGGACCCCCCGACCCCGGCGACGGGAGTCCAAGAGCCGCCGGACAGTGTAGATAGGGTCCCCATCGAGGAACCGGGGAGGGGGCGGGGACGGGGACGGGGGCGCCAGCGAGGAAGCAACGCGCCGCTTGAGCTGGGAGACGTGGAAAACAGGGTGGATCTTCATGGCGGAAGGAAGCCGGAGACGGTAAGTCACGGGGTTGAGCCGGGCAGTGATCTCATAAGGGCCAACAAACCTGGGGGTGAGCTTCCTGGATTCGGTACGGAGTCTCAGGTGCCTCGTGGAGAGCCAGACGCGGTCCCCCGGCCGAAAAGGATGACCCGGACGGCGGCGGCGGCGATGCTGCGCAGCGTACCGAGTGTTGGAGCGGGAGATGGCAGCCCGTGCCTTGATCCAGGCCTGACGACAGCGGCGGACCATCTGTTCGGCAGCAGGCACGTCGACCTCCGCCTCCTGGTGGCTGAAGATAGGAGGATGAAAACCATGACAGACTTCAAAGGGCGAAAGACCGGTGGCTGAAGAGACGTGAAGGTTGTGAGACAGCTCAGCCCACAACAGGTAACGAGGCCAAAGCGACGGTTGGGCGGAGACGAAGCACCTCAAGAAGCGTCCCAGTTGTTGATTGGTCCGATCAACCTGCCCATTGGTCTGCGGGTGGTAGCCGGACGAGAGGCTGGGAGATGCGCCAATCAGACGGCAAAAGGCTTTCCAGAACCTGGCGGTGAACTGGGGCCCCCTGTCGGAGACTATGTCCTTGGGGAAGCCGTGAAGCCGGACGACATGGTCCAAGAAGAGCTCAGCTGTCTCTTTGGCGGAGGGGAGGCCGGCCAGGGCGACCAGGTGCACCGCCTTAGAAAATCGGTCCACAAAGGTGAGGATGGTGTCCAGACCGTTCACGGACGGGAGGCCGGTAACAAAGTCAAGGCCGACATGGGACCAGGGACGTCCCGGCACAGGGAGAGGGCAAAGGTCGCCTGCGGGAGGCTGAGTGGAGGACTTGGCCCGAGCACAGGTGTCACAGGCGGAAACGAACTCACGGACGTCCCGAGTCATGGAGGGCCACCAGAAGGCACGACGGAGGAACTGGAGAGTCCTGTCAGGCCCCGGGTGACCAGAGAGCGGGGAGGAGTGAGCCCAGAGCAAGGCCTCCTGACGGCATCGGGATGGTACATAGAGTCTCCCAGCAGGGGTGTCAGGCGGAGGTGGTTCGGCGGTCAGGGCATCCCGGATGGAGTCCTCCAGGGGTTACCGAAGGGGGGCAGCAAAGCGCTGAGAAGACAGGATGGGTCCTGGGTCTGACGTGAGGTCGTCCTGGGCGAACTGTCTGGAGAGCGCGTCTGCCTTGACGTTCTTGGAACCTGGTCGGTAGGCGAGGTGGAAATTGTAAGGCTCAAAGAACAAGGCCCAACGGGCCTGCCGGGGGTTGAGTTGCTTGGCCGAGCGGATGTGGATCAGGTTCTGATGATCAGTCCAGATCAGAAAAGGGTCTTTTGCCCCTAGGAGCCAATGCCGCCATTCTTCTAAGGCCCACTTAATGGCCAAGAGTTCTCGGTCTCCGACACCGTATCGTTGCTGCGTGGGAGAAAACTTCCTTGAGAAATAGCAGCATGGGTGCAGTTTTCCATCTGGGCCGTGTTGAGAGAGGATGGCGCCAGCGCCAACATCGGAGGCATTCACCTCCACCACGAAGTCTCTGGTAGGGTCAGGGTGGAGCAGAATGGGGGCCGTGGTGAACCGCTGGATAAGCTCTCGGAACGCCTGTTTTGCATCCGGGGAGAGGCAGAAGGGTTTAGGCAGGTTAGCTGGTTTGGTGAGAGATGTCAGTGGGGCGACAACGGTGCTGAAGTTGCGGATAAAACGCCGGTAGAAATTGGCGAAGCCCAGGAAGCTCTGTAGCTGCTTAAGGCTGGAGGGCTGAGGCCATTGGGTCACCGCTTGAACCTTTTGCGGATCCATGGTCAGGCCATCAGAGGAGATGGTGAAGCCCAGGAAGGAGGTGGACCGCTGATGGAATGCACACTTCTCCAATTTGCAGAACAGCTGGTACTCGAGCAGCCTGCTCAGCACGGCCCTCACATGGCGAACATGGTCCACTTCGGTGCGGGAGTAGATTAAGATGTCGTCAAGATAAGCAAACACCCACCGGCCTAGCATATCCCGCAGGACGTCGTTGATCAGATGTTGGAAGACGGCAGGGCTGTTGCAAAGGCCGAAGGGCATCACCAAATACTCCCAGTGCCCGGTAGGGGTGATGAAGGCGGTCTTCCATTCATCCCCTTCCCTGATGCGCACCAGGTTATAGGCGCTGCGTAGGTCCAGTTTGGTGAAGATGCAGGCCTGGGAGAGGGACTCGAGCGCGGTGGATAGCAGAGGGAGCGGATGGCGGTTCTTGATGGTGACTTTATTCAAGCCCCGATAGTCTATACAGGGGCGGAGCCCGCCGTCTTTCTTCTTGACAAAGAAGAATCCAGCAGCAGCAGGAGAGGTAGAGGGGCGAATAAAGCCCTGTTGGAGGGCCTCAGCAACGTACTCCTCCATGGCTTTATTCTCTGCGGGAGACAGAGAAAACAGACGACCACGAGGAGGGATCGCTCCCGGGAGGAGCTCAATGGCCATGTCGTAGGAGCGATGAGGAGGTAGAGTGGAGGCTCGCCTCTTACTGAAGACCTCGGATAGGTCGTGGTACGCCGGAGGGATCTTGTCTAGATCAATGGGCTCCGGGGGAGGGGCCTCTTCTGACTTTGAGTCCTTTTGGGTCCGAGAGAGAAGGCAGCGGCGAGGACACCGGGGACCCCAACCCAGGATTTGACAGGAAGACCAGGAGATGTGGGGGTCGTGCTGGCGGAACCAGGGGTATCCAAGGATGAGTGGTGAAGAAATGGCCGAGACGACTAGAAATTGGATCTCCTCCTGATGGTCCCCGATAGACATGTGAACCGGCTGGGTTTGGAACTGGATCGGGTAGGGTTGGAGGGGTCGCCCGTCCACTGAGGTCACCGGGAGGAATTGGTCCACAGGAATTAGCGGAATGCCAAGTCGGGAGGCTAGTTTTTGGTCGATGAAGTTCTCAGCGGCTCCGGTGTCCAGGAGGGCTTCTGATGAGGACTGACGGCAGTTCGGATAAAATATTACTGGTAACAGAAAGCGAGAGGGGCCGGAGGAGTGCGACTGGCCAGGTGGGACCCCCCCGCAGTCTACCTGGCGTCGTCGTTTTCCGGACGTAGCGGGCACTGGGGCCGACGGTGGCGAGCTGATCCGCAGTAGGCGCAGAGACCCTCACGCCAGCGTCTCTCTCTCTCTTCTTTGGAGAGTCTGCCCAGCTGCATGAGTTCCTCGCTGGATGTACGGCTTGGGCTAGCAGCGGCTCCGTCAGAGGGGGGAGGAGGCTGCGAAGACGTGGTCCTCTGAGGCTGGAAGGGCTTGAAGGCCCGAGGGGTGTGGCGAGGCCGCGACATCACTCGTTGGTCGATCTTCAGGGCGAGATCCACGGCCTCATCCAGGGTTTTGGGGGCCTCACGGCCGGTCATCTCATCCCGGATGTAATCAGCCAGCCCCTCCAGGAAGATGGAGCGTAGAGAAGCATCTCCCCACTTTAGCTTAGCGGCCAGGGTACGGAATTGGGAGGCAAAGTGACAGACGGGTCGACTGCCCTGGCGTAAATGAAGCAGCTGTGACTCCACCTCCACTTCACTGCTCTGAGGAACGAATGTCTTTTTTAATTCCTCCACAAACAGAGCATAGTCGTTACAAGCAGCAGATTTGTTGTTGTAAAGAGCCGCGGCCCATTCCTGAGCCTGGCCAGACAGGAGCGAGGTTAGCATCGCAACTTTGGCACGGGCGGTGGCGTATTTAGTGGGCTGGCATTCAAACAGCATGTCTAAAGTGGCAAGCAGACCATCAGGCCAGCCATCAACTCCGTTCCACTTATCTGGCAGTCCGATCCGGGGCTCCGCGCTCACCGGCGCTGGCTGACGTTGCAGCGAGGTGACGGAAGTGGAAAGTTGGAGGACGGTTCCGGTGAGAGACTCCAGTTTCGTGCTCATCCGATCCACCACACCGCGCAGATATAGTACTTCGGCTTTCAGCCGTTCGAATTCCGCTGGGTCTATGTGCGGCTCAGACATCCTGTCACGGCGGGGCGAATTACACACAGTAATTCGGCGTGCCCGTGTGGCGTGCTGGCTAGACCCAAACGCGGCGAAGGCTAGCGGTGGGTTGGAACAGACACGCAGTTATTCTAGTAACGATCCGTGCACGAAGCTTGGCTTCGGAACTGGCGTTACAAATGGAGAGCGAGCGGGGCTCGGATGAGAGAAAGAATCGAGAGGAAAAAACACTCACAGTTGCTGAATCAGGCGGAGACTGACGTAGGCAAAGTTTCGGAGCTCCTGACATGAAGGGAAACGATGTCTGAGCGGCGAACAGGTGAGTGGCATCTCTCTTTTAAGCCCGGCCCCGTAATCAGCTGATCAGCCGCTGACAGGGCTGACAATCTTGGTGCTAAGAATAGGTCAGTCATGTAAATTTCCTGCACCTGTCATAGTACAGAATAAGGCATTGTCACCCTTAGTATTAACAGTTGTAGGAATGATAAGGATGCAAGTCTGGCTTGAATCTGGAATTCTGACTACCTATCTCATGCTTGCCCATAATTATAGTCATGTGGTGCACGGCCTATGAACGAAGCAATATGTTCTGCATTAGACACCAGTTGTGGTTATGAAGCTTGGTCCAATTCAGCAGACTAGACATATTGTATTTTAATGAGACAATAGAATTTATTCTTGATATATCAGCTGGTAAAAACAAAGGTGTGTATACCCTTTCTGGGACTGCTGCACTCTCAGGTTAACCTGTTGCTGTATACCATCGCTGCAAACCTTGAGCCATGGGACCCTCACAGTCCCCGAGAGGTCTGTATGAGGCGAGTACATCATCTTGTTCCTTAATAAAACACCAGTTAGGGAAGTACCTCCTAAATCCATTTCCAAATTCCATTTGCTTCTCTGTCAGACAGTATTGCACTAAGATTATTTATCAGTGGTTTGTCTGGTATTCTGCCATGAGCCTCCTCATCTAAGTGTTATGTCTTTCTCCAGACAGACATACCACTCCAGGCCTCAAGGGCCAGTGTCCTGCAGGTTTTATATATCACCATGGGTCAACACCCCTGAATCAAATGAGTAGGCCATTACCAGGCCTCTGGAGAACATCAAGACATGTTGAGGAAGTAATTTAGCCATTTAAATCAGCTTTGTTGGATCAAGGACACATCTAAAACCTGCAGGACACCGGCCCTTGAGGACTGGAGTTCCCCTCCCCTGCCTTAGAACCTCTATTTCTTACTGAAGGCTCTATGTGCCTTACAGTCTAATACCTGACACTGTTCCTTGGTTAGACCTTCCTCCGCTGCATTTCTGCCAAACAATAAAACACAATTTAAAAACATGTTGCCGTAAAAAATAATCATCATCAACAATAATAAATAAATCACAAAACCCACAAATGTAAAGTGCAGTACAATCCTAACAGTATAAAAAGTTTTTGTTTAGATTTTTCTTTCTTTTTTTTTTTAAGTTGGACAGAACCATGTTTAAGTATCAGCTTGGTTAACAGGTATTGTTTTCTTTTGCTGAAATGTAACACTTGTAAAAAGAAGAAACAAAGAACCATTTTCAAAACATCTCTGATTTATGTTTTTTGGTAATTCTGTTTAAATGTCAGTTCCTCTGAAGAGCATTGAGGTGGAGCTGGAGGTGAGGGACCATGTGGCTACAGTGGTCTCCACTCTGAACTACGAGAATAAGGAGAACAAACCATTAGAGGCTGTTTTTGTCTTCCCTCTGCCTGGAGATGCTGCTGTCTATCATTTCAGTGCTAAGATTGGACAGACACAGATTGTAGCTGAGGTGAAGGAGAAACAGAAGGTGAGCTAGACAGTAAATATAACCTATAAGTACCTATAAGTAAGATTCAAAATAACAATAAACACAGTGAATGTCACTGACATGTGTCACCTGTCCTTCAGGCTCATGAGGAGTATGATGATGATCTGAGTTTCGGTCAGCAGGCCTTCCTATTGGAGGAGAGTGATCAGAGTCCAGATATATTCTCTCTGAGTGTGGGCAGTCTGCCTCCAGGAGAGAGCGCATCCATCAGGTTGGAGTACGTGACTGAGCTGGCTGTGCAGGCTGATGATGGTCTGAGGTTCTGTCTGCCTGCTGTGCTCAACCCTCAACACAAATATCTGGGTATGAAAAAATGCTTGACACCCTCAAACCCCTCAAATTCAAACATATAAAAGGTTTCATAACTGCATATGCGGAAATGAGTAAGATATACCATAGAATTATTTACATGTCAACCGAAAAATAACTACTGTAAGTCTCCAAAAAGTTCATTCTGTACTGAGTCATTCCATCTCAAATCGGGCAATTTGTAGAATCTTTCCTACTTGATTGTCACCATCCATCCATCCATCTTTTTCTGCTTATCTGGGCTGGGTTGGGGGGGCTGCAGCCTAAGCAGAGAAGCCCAGACCTCCCTTTCCTCAGCCACCTCCTCCAGTTTGTCCATTGGAACACCAAGGCATTCCCTGGCCAGCTGAGCGATATAATCTCTCCAGCATATCCTGGGTCTTCCCTGGGCCTCCTCCCGGTGGGTGGAACACCTCACCAAGGAGGCACCCAGGAGGCATCCTTGTCAGATGCTGAACCACCTCAACAGGCTTCTTTCGATGTGAAGCAGCACTGTTTCTACTCTGAGCCCCTCCCGGATTGCTGAACTTCTCACCCTGCCTCTAAGGGAGAGGCCAGCCACCCTTCGAAGGAAGCCCATTTCTGCTGCTTGTATCCGTGATCTTGTTCTTTCAGTTACTACCCACAGCTCATGACCATAGCTGATGGAAGGGACATAGATCGACCGGTAAATTGAGAGCTTCATTTTTACACTTAGCTCTCTCTTTAGCCTAACAGACCGTCTGACGATCTCCTGCTCCCTTCTCCCATCACTCATGAACAAGACCCCGAGATACTTAAAGTCCTCCACAGAGTGGGCACTCCACACTTTTCCTGTTGAGGATCATGGCCCTTAGATTTGGAGGTGCTGATTCTCATTCCCACCACTTCACACTCAGCTGTGAAGCATTCCAGAGCGAGCTGGAGGCCATCACCCAATGAAACCAACAGAACCACATTATCTGCAAAAAGCAGAGATGAGATTCTGAGACCACCTAAGTGAAAGCCTTCCGCCACTTCACACATAGCAGACAGGTCTGGCCCCGATCTGGTGTCAAGCCCGCACTGCTGGCTGACTTCTAGCATGGTAAGTGGTATGTCATCCAGATGTGGGCCAGGCCTGGCATAGATGGCACTGTTTATGTGATGGCATGCCATATCTGGCTCGATTGTGGTTTGGTTTATGTGGCCCAGACTCATAGAAAACAGGTCTGGCCCAGATCTGACATTGAGCTGGCACTTCTGACTGACTGGTGTCATGGCAGGGTGTATGTCAACCAGATGTGGGCCAGGTCTGGCAATGATGGCACTGTTTATGTTCCTATTTTCCTATTTTAGTTAGAAGACCCAAATGCCATGTTGCAATACTATACTGCTATGGTAGCCAACGTTTCAAATGCAGCTTTGACAGGTTTGTGAGTGTGCACTTTATCCAAAACCTAGTGAGGGTTTACTTATTTTTAACACTGGGTGGCTTTGAGTAATCCATGAGAGTAGAAAAGCGCTATATAAGAATCAGTCTATTCACTGTCTGAACAGAGTTACCTCATGTTACTTTTGTACTATTATGTTCCTCCACATGTTCTTATTACATGGCTTGATTAAGGTACACATTAGGCTGGCATCTGGGGCCAGAGCGGAAACTGTTCTGGGCCAGCACAGGGCCAGCAGTGTGTCTGCAACTGACCTTGTGCTGGCCCATGTGTGGGCCACCTCTGGCAAACCAAATCTGGGCCACCAAAGGGTTCTTGCGGTATGTGGGCCATGTATAAGCACATTGTGTGGGTCAGATTCGGGCCATACCATTTTTGCTATGTGGGTTGGCTATGCCTAGAAATTCTGTACATAAAAATAATGAACAGAATTGGTGACAAAGGGCAGCCCTGGTGGAGTCCAACTTATTGCCGGCTATATGGACGAAGCTGTTTTAACGGTTGTATAAGGATCAAATGGCCCGTAGCAAATGGCCAAACACCCCATACTCCCGGAGCACCTCCCACAGGACACTCCAAGGTACACTGTTGAAAATCTACAAAACACATGTAGACTGGCTTGGCTCCAGTGCACCCTCAAGTATCCTTGAGAGGAGAAAGAGCTGATTGTCATCAATTTGAATAAAAACATTTTATGGTGCAAAATTTGAGCATCTATAATTTTTGGGGTCAAATTTTTTGCTTTATATCTAAAATGCTTTTCCACGTACATGTTTTTGAAAAATGATCCGTGTACCTAGTTTAGTGGCCCCTTTTTCATACATTGAAACTGAGGCAATGTTTGAACATGAATATCAAAAAAAGAATTAAAAATAAAAGCCTTATGTTTATACTTGTCTTTCTAACTATCAAAATAAATCTGTACTTTTGAACAAATACAAAAATGTACTGGTTATAAATTTTTTTAAATGAAAATTTCCGTCAAAACAGATTTTCCTGAAATTTGTATGATAGAAAGTTGGAACATGTATAATCATTCTTATACAATTATTGTAAATTGTTAAATATGTGAAATGCTCTGTCAACTCACTTTCAGTCATGTGTTTTTTGCCCTTTGAAATCAGAGGCAATGTTTAAACATGAATACCTCAAAAACATTTAAAGAAAAAATTCTGGAGTTTCTACATAAAAATTTTGGTAAAGATGAACATATTTTTTATTTTCTCGACCTGGGTCACTATACTACTGTAAATACTTTTTTTTTTAATCTTAGTGTTAACCTCTCTTCGGAATCACATGACTGTCAATCTTTCGTGTATACTATGGAATTTATAAAGTGATTGGAGGATGAGCATGTCAAGAATATTGAAAAAAAAAAACCATTTGATTGACCCTCATCATGCCTGCAGTTCCCTTTCTGCTCTCCTTTGCTGTCATTTGAAGTTACAACTGGGGAAAAAAAGGTTTACTTCTAATCAGTCACATTTGTATACAGGTAGGAAATCTAAAGGTTTCGAGGTGGTTTATATTCCAGCTTCTCTGGTGCCCCACAGCCTGTCTTTCTCTGCCCGAGTGTCCTCTCCTCGTCCAATCTCTAAAGTAGAGTCCAACTGTTCTCTGGACCCTCTCCAGTACCTCAACACTGATCAAACCCAGGCCACGGTAGGTAGAGTGCTAATGATTCTGTTGTGTGTGGTTGTTACTTATTACTGAGAACTAAACATGAATGTGTTTGTGGTGTGCAGGTCAAGCTGGCTGCAGGACACAAGTTTGACAGAGATGTTGAACTGCTGATTTATTACAAAGACGCCCACCAGCCCACTGCTGTGGTGGAGGGAGGACAGGCCTCTGCTGAGCCAGGTGAGTGAAAACAAGTGAAGTTGTTTGCTGCAATTTGTTGGAATAAACAGTTAAAACTGTTTTGCGTCATTTTTCTGTCCCTTTTATTTTTCAGGCACTCTGATGGGTGATCCAGTGGTGATGGTGAGTCTGTACCCTGAGTTCCCAGAGACTGTGATGTCTTCAGGGACTTCTTGTGGAGAATTTGTGTTCTTAATGGATCGATCTGGAAGTATGGACTGTGCTATCAGTAAGAGTGAGCAGGAGGAAACTCGTATGAGCTCTGCCAGGGTATCCTTAATACGTTATTACAGTCATAACATCTTTAATAGTGTCCCTACCAGCCAGTGACTGTTACCATCTTTTCCTGCTTCTCTTAAGGATGCTGTGCTGCTCCTGTTGAAGAACTTACCAATGGGCTGCTATTTCAACATCTACAGTTTTGGGTCCAGTTATGAACACATCTTCCCGTGAGTCTCTCCATCATTTCAGTCAGCCCAAGAAAAGCCCTGCTCTGTTTGTTAAGTATCTGAATTAATTTTTTGGTGCATGTGTTTATGTGATGGCAATTCTCTCCCTCGTATCAGTCAGACCAACAAAAGACTTCCTGTTTTTGGTATGAAGTGCATGTAATTGTGTACTGATATTTATGTGATGGCAGTAAGAGTGTGGAGTATAGCCAAGAGACCATGAAGGAGGCTCTGGAGAAAGTTGATCAAATGGAGGCTGATTTGGGAGGATCAGGGATGTTGGAGCCCCTTAAACATATTTACAACCAGCCTTGCATTCCCAGTCACCCTAGACAGGTAACATGCACAGTGGCTCTAATTAATTTTCTGGGGACTTCTTGTAATCATAACCTTACTACTTGCCTAACTCTAACCTTAACACAACCCTTAGTCTTGAAATGTAATGACTTAAATCATGGGGTCTTTCTTTACTTCTCCATAACAGGACTGTGTAAATAGACTTAATTTCTACAACATGAGTAAAACGAGTTGATGGTGGATTTCGCAATTTGTACCATAGTTGCATCTTCTAAACATATCAGACAAGTTTGAATCTCAGTGATCTCAACCTTGAGGTCACAGGTCGTTTTCAGTAAAGTACCTAAGTTTTTCATATCTTTATGACCTTTTTCACCTATTGTGTAGAATAGGTGTATGTAGTAGGAGGCTGAGGGGACTGGCGACCGCCAGTATTTTGTTGTTTTGTTTTTGTTAGAGATACTAACTGTCCATTGTTCTTTGCACCTTATCATAATAACATTTGTGTTTCTGAAACCTAACTCAGCTCTCAGAACAAGCTGTGTGTTTGTGGGTCTGATGTTTTGTCCTCATGTGTCAACTCTCCTCTCTAGCTGTTTGTCTTTACTGATGGAGAGGTGTGGGACACCAAAGAAGTGATAGATCTGGTGAAGAAAAACTCAGATTCTCACAGGTGAAACCACAAAAACACAACTATATCTACACAATTCCCAGAATAGCCAACATTGTCCTCTATGTAGAAAACTGTTGTATTGCAGGTGTTTCTCTTTTGGGATTGGGGAAGGGGCCAGCTCTGCTCTCATCAATGGGATGGCCAAAGAAGAAGGAGGAGGTCATGCTCAGTTCATCACAGGGACTGACAGGATGCAAGCAAAAGTAAGACATTAAACACAATTAAAAGTCAAGCTAAACATTGCAGCAGCAGCAGCAGATACATATTTGAGTTCAGACCTGCAGTGAGTCAAATGTGCGTTCCAGCTGTTTGTGCATAGTTGGAGAGTTTTTCATTATTTTTCAGGTGATGCAGTCGCTGCGATTTTCTTTACACCCTATTGTCACAGTCACATGGGATTTACCAAAGGAAGTGTCTGTCACTGTCCTCTCTCCACCAATCACAACACTTTTCAAGGGTGGAAGGTCACTGATTTATGCCCAGCTCACTGGACAGGTAAGAGCAGCAGCCTCTCATTTTGTTTAGGCATTTGATGATAGTAATTAACGTGACTTCTAACACTGTAATTCTGTGTCAGAGTTCAGAGGCAGCAGAGGGCTGTGTGACGGTGAAGTACAGCCTGGCAGGTCATCCCTCTGAGAACCAGCTGCACTTCAGTCTCAGACCTGCAGAGGACACTGGGTAAAACAGTTTAATAATGACAGCACTGTGAGAAAGGCTACACTATTTAGTAAAATTTAGTTTGCCAATTACAAAATACCAATGTGTGCTAGTACTGATTATAAATATGATATAAACAAAAGACAGAAGAATTTCACTTCCAGCACAGGTGCAGTCATTGTTTGATTCGTCCAGCTCATCTTGGTTCTCTTTCCTTTCAGCAATGCCTGTACTTGCAGCCTGATCTCATCTAACACTTTATGATGAAACGAAACTGACATCATGCACTTTATTTTTCTGCAGATATTTCTTTCACACTAAACAAGTGACTCATTTCTCACAATAAACCAACCACAATAAACAGACTAAAACATTCACACACATGTGGTCAGGCTCCTGAGTGAAGTCATAGGTGTTTTAACTGTTTGTGGTTTGCTGACTGAGTGACTGCAGTTTAGGTAACTTTATTTAAGATGCACAAACTGCACATATCGCTGACGTCTTTTAAAAGCTGGCTTAACCAAGTACTTCTTTTACTCTTTACCTCGTTTTTACGGTTTTTACATTTTACATTCTGATGACAGCATTTACTGATTTAATATTCCAGCTTTAGCCACCATCAACCAACTGGTTCATGTTTCCCTTAGCTCAAACTTCATGATTCACAAAACACAGGGATAATTAAATTATTTTAATTAAAAAATTAAAAGAAAAAGAAAAAAAAATAGTTTCCAGTCTGCTATCTGTGACATCCTGCAGCTATAAGAGGCATTTCTGAAGGAACTGACAGAATCTTCCATTTATCCTACAGTATATTTATCATTGTAAAGTATTTTACGCCTTAATGCTGTAAAAATTATATTTATCTCTGCTGATGAGTAAGAAAAATGTATGTCACCTGGTGACTTTGAGGAAAACACAGCAGTTACACTCCTGTGTTTAAAGATCAACCCTAATCATTGACAGTCAGAATTCTCTGCAAAGGTGAACTCTGCAGCTTATTATTTCAAACTGTTTACTTGCAGTTATGCATGGGGGGTGCTGTCTGTGATATCCTGCAGCTATGAAGGCCACCTCTGAAGAAATGTTATGTCTGTGGATGGTTGGTTTTGAAAGTGCTGTGGCATCAGTTGTAATAGGTTGACAGAGAGGAGCAGTTACACTCCTGTGTTTAAAGATCAACCCTAATCTGACCATCATTCACTGTAACATTGACAGTTAGAAACTGTGGTCTGCAATGCTGTAAAACGCATTAAAGAACCAAGTCATTTTATTGAGTCGTAAACACAGAATGTCTGCTGCTGATCTCAGTAAATGTAACAGGAAACCTCAATCTCTCTGTGCAAATATATAGGTGTGGGTAAACGAGGGTGGTTTGCTATAGATGACACTCTGTTTGAAAGTAGAAAAAAAACTGTCGTCAAAGCAGATTCTTTTTAGGACCCTGTTTTAGTATATAGTATTTAGTATTTAGAATATTTACTACTTCTTTCTTTAAGCATTTTGTGGTGTCGAATTTAGAATGTATTTCATATTGAATATTGAAATGGCACAGCTGGCCAAAAACTGTAAATGGAAGAGGAATTTAACTCTCTTAAACCGTTTGTATTGTTGTGTTTGATTAGGAGTGCCTAAAGAGGAAATCATCAGGTAGGAATATAGCTCATATTAATTTTATTTAAAAAAATACTATTGTGCCAATGAGTTTAAAACTTTAAGAACTCAAGTTGAATAATTAAAGTTCATAAACACATGCATATATTGTACTGTATGCCTGTATCCATATATAGATTGGGTTGGACTATTATTTTGAAAGGAATAGGAATTTCTATTTCTGTTCCATCTATTCTTCCATTTATTTTCTTCCACCACCAGTTGGTGAGTTGGATAGTGAGCTGTCAGTTCAGATCATCTCTTTACTCAAGTGTCCAGAATATATGGCTGCAGATCCGATGATGAGATTACAAAATCGATCATCAACTGAAAACCTAGGACGTCCTGGTGACACGTGCACTTATCGCCATTCTCATGTTGAAATATGGTGGTCATTATGGACAAAGTCTGATAACAAAACACTACTCTGGGTCAGATCAGGCATGCTGTCCCTCCCAATCACAATGCTTCAGGTCTCTCTGTCATTGCCCACGTGAGCGTTAGGGTTAAGTCTTCCTGTAGAAAAACACCAGGGCCTCCGCCCCGATAACAGCCCTAATTTTGATTACAAAAATAATGGCAAGTTAATCCCCAAAGTTTGAGTCTGTTCATCTGGACGTAACGTTTTCAGTGAGAGAAAAGTTTTGTCACTCATCAAAGTGACTTCTTCAGGCTCAGCTGACTGCAGGTTTCCCCAATCTTATGAACAGTACATTTTTATAATGACTGAAACTAGCACCAGTGAAGGAACAATGGGCTGGGAGGTCAGTTGCTTGATCATTAATATGCTAATTCTCATGACCATTGATCAACAACCACTGATCAAAGCTCATTGATCAAAGACCGCTGATCAATGGCCATGAGTACCACTCACAGAGATTTGGGGAATGACTGCAATCACAGCATTGCAAGATGGCGAAAGATGTACCCTCAGGCCCCCTCCTCGACTCAGATATAGTCTTTCCCTTTTCACGTAAATGGCAAGTTTAAAAAATCTACACCAGGTGTTCACTTGTCTGTTGAATTTAGACCCCTTGTAGGTAGCATTTACCTCCAAACATTTTATTAATGGATTAGACTCTATTTATGTATGAAACTAAAGAGGTTACAATGGTATAAAACTGACACTAATAAATGAATGTAGTAAAATGATAAACATTAGAACTGTAGTTGTTTTCCTTCTTGTCTGCAGACTAACAGTACACAGGTTGGGGGCTCGGAGTCTGATTCGCTCCCTGGAGATAGAGGAGAGAGAGCACAAAGAACATGAAGATGGAGGAGTGAAGGAGAAGCTGGTGCAGCTCAGTGTCCAGTCAGGAGTGAGCAGCTCTTTCACTGATTTCATTCCTGTCAGCAAAGACAACAGAGACACAATTCAAGGACGTTTTCTGCTCAGAAATAATGCAACACCCTGTGAGTTTACTGACAGATATAGCAGACAGTTTGTGAAATGACATAACAACCAGAATTAACAAACAAATTAGAAGTTTTAAATGGTATTTAAAGTATTTATATTTTTTTTTCCAAAATATTGCGAAAAAGTCTTTATTTGTTTTTTTAACTGCTTTTTGTAAAATTGCTGACTTCATGTTTTTCATCCCGGCTTCATGTAGTTGAAATGGAGAGAGATCGTCCATGGCGTGTATGTAAGTAAAAGCTTCACATTTATGCATTTCTAAAAATAAATGTAAACAAAACCATCTAATTTTTCTATGAACTTATTTGAAACATTAAATGTAAAAAACAAACAAACAAAAAACAGACTGTAATAAACATAGACTGTCTCCTAAAGCAGCGATTGAAGAAGTTTAAAGAAGTGTTTTTTTATGAATAATACTATTGGTAGTATTTAACCGCATTTGATATTTCCTGTAACGCCTTAACCTCATACTAACCTATTTCTTTTTTACTTTTTTCCTGTTATGGTTATCAATACCTACTCTGCAGCAAGACCTGCAAGGAGCTGGAGTAAGTAAAAAGCTGACTGAAAGCTCAAGAAATATTTTGCCTTTTCTATTCAAATGTTTCAAATAGTGCTGTCAGCGTTAATCTTGTTAAAATGACGTTAGCGCCATAACCTCATTAAGGTGGCAAATCTCCGTTAGCGCGGTGGGGCTGCATGGCGCTAACGCGTTGACTGGGAACGCCTTGGTGGATTTCTTGGCTTCTCTGCTTAGGCTGCTGCCCTCAGGACCCGGCCCCAGATAAGCAGAAGAAGATGGATGAATGGATAAAAGGATACATTTATTTTTAATACAAGTCCTCAAATATTCTTGGTTCACAGGTACGAGGATGAACTGCTCTGGTCTGTTAAATCTCCAAAAGGAACCAGGTACTGATACAAAGAGACTTACGTTTTTCTCTGACCGATTGTCATTTATTTAATCCTTAAATGTAAATACTCGCTGCTTGGCATGTAATATTTTGCTTCACATACTTTTTGTGATAGAGAGGATACTTGTAAAAAAAATAAATAAACAAATAAAAAAAAAAAATTTTAAAGTGGGGAAAATAGTACAAATACGTGTATGAGCAGTCCACATGTGGTTGTTGCGGATGTTCTTTCAACATCAAATTTATATTATTTTAGATATCATTTTTATACTGCTTCTGTAGGCTCTTTAGTAACATGTTTCCAGAGGGTGGAGGACATATAATGAAATAAATAACCAGTTAAAAAAAAAATTTATGTAACAAACAAAATCCCCCCCAAAACCCCACATGTACTGAACAAATACATAGGCTAATAAATTTTTATTATTTTTATAAATAATTTGTATTCATATGTATCATGTTCATAACAACGATCTTGATATTTCTAAACAAACATTTTTTACATTTATTAATCATGTAGATTTCCTGCACCTCTCATAGACGTCCACGTGATGTCCAGAAAAATTAGCTAGTCCAAAGTTAAAATGTTGAACGTCATATTAACATCTAACTTGGGTCATTGTTGGATGTCCAGATTGTGGGCCTAGTTTGGACGTTGCATAGATGTCCAGAATTGGTAATGAACTGACGGACCCAATATAGACATGATCTGCACGTTTATGTTTAGCGAGTACAGTTCCTACAAAAATAAAATAAAATAATAAGAAAGTTATTTAAAAAATAGCCTGGTTAAGTTAAATATAAATATTAACAAAATTACACCGGCTTTTTCTTCTTCTTTTTTGTTTTAAGTTGACACTTTGTTGGACAGAACCATGTTTAAGTATCAACTTGGTTAAGTATTTTCTTTTGCTGAGATGTAACACTTGTAAAAAGAAGAAACAAACAACCATTTTCAAAACATCTCTGATTTATGTTTTTTGGTAATTCTGTTTGAATGTCAGTTCCTCTGAAGAGCATTGAGGTGGAGCTGGAGGTGAGGGACCATGTGGCTACAGTGGTCTCTACTCTGAACTACGAGAATAAGGAGGACAAACCATTAGAGGCTGTTTTTGTCTTCCCTCTGCCTGGAGATGCTGCTGTCTGTCATTTCAGTGCTAAGATTGGACAGACACAGATTGTAGCTGAGGTGAAGGAGAAACAGAAGGTGAGCTGGACAGTAAATATAACCTGATTATAAGTAAGATTCAAAATAACAATAAACACAGTGAATGTCACTGACATGTGTCACCTGTCCTCCAGGCTCATGAGGAGTATGATGATGCCCTGAGCTCCGGTCAGCAGGCCTTCCTATTGGAGGAGAGTGATCAGAGTCCAGATATATTCTCTCTGAGTGTGGGCAGTCTGCCTCCAGGAGAGAGCGCCTCCATCAGGTTGGAGTACATGACTGAGCTGGCTGTGCAGGCTGATGATGGTCTGAGGTTCTGTCTGCCTGCTGTGCTCAACCCTCGATACCAGGCTCAGGGTAGGAAAAGCAGTTGACATTTTAAATGTCAAATGTGGAAATGAGATACAACTTGGATTTTTCTGCATGTTTACTGGAAAATAAAATTTTTCTCATAATTTTTTTATCGGCTCTATAATATATAAAAACTTAAAGCTGCAACAAGTCTGAGTGGTGTCTAAAAACAATGTGGGCTTTATAGATTTATTTATAAATGTATTATTTATTATAAACCCCAAAAAGTCACGCCTCTCCTGTAGAACCAGCTTTTGAACCAGCTTCTGATTTGGGAGACAGACACTGTCTTTACGTTTAAAATTAAGCTTAAAACTTTCCTTTTTGCTAGTGTCCTGATGTTTCTTCCTGTTAAAAGGGAGTTTTTCCTTCCCACTGTTGCCAAAGCTTTTTCTTTTAGGGGGTCATATTGTAGGTCTACCTTACAGTATAAAGTGCCTTGAGGCAACTGCTGTTATGAGTTGGCGCTGTATAAATAAAATTGAATTGAATTGAATACAGGGCTTATTTATAATCAGTGTCATTTGTGTATAGATTTTGAAGGTGCAGGAGTCCAGGTGACTTCTGTTCCAGCCTCTCTGTTGTTCTACCGCCTGTCTTTCTCTGCCCGAGTGTCCTCTCCTCGTCCAGTCTCTAAAATTCAGTCCAACTGTTCCCTGGACCCTCTCCAGTACCTCAACATTAATCAAACCCAGGCCACGGTAGGTAGAGTGCTGCTGTGTGTGGTTATTGCATATTACTGAGAACTAAATATGAATGTGTTTGTGGTGTGTAGGTCAAGTTGGCTGCAGGACACAAGTTTGACAGAGATGTTGAACTGCTGATTTATTACAAAGATGCCCACCAGCCCACTGCTGTGGTGGAGGCAGGACAGGCCTCTGCTGAGATGGGTGAGCCAAAATGAGATTTGTTGTTAGTTTTGAAATAAAAAAAAAAATCATTATCCATCTTCTTTAACTCAGTAGTTAAAGACGTTGGAGTAAACAGCAAAAACAATTTTTGGTCATTTTTCTGTCCCTAATATTTTTCAGGCTCTCTGATGGGTGATTCAATGGTGATGGTGAGTCTGTACCCTGAGTTCCCTCAGTCTGTGATGTCTTCAATGGCTTCATGTGGAGAGTTTGTGTTCTTAATGGATCGATCTGGAAGTATGAGTAATACTCGGATCCGCAGTGCCAAGGTATTTGTTCTTACAATCAGAAATTTTTCACAGTGTTCCTCTCACACAGAGGACTCACCATCTTTTCCCTCTTCTCTTAAGGATACTCTGCTGCTCCTGTTGAAGAGCTTACCAATGGGCTGCTATTTTAACATCTATGGTTTTGGGTCCAGATATGAACACATCTTCCCGTAAGGCTCAGATCTGTCAGCCCAACAAAAGTATTCCTTTCATGTTTTTGTGTCTTTTGTGTTAAATATGTGTGTATTGGTGTCTGTGTGATGGCAGTAAGAGTGTGGAGTACACTCAGCAGACCATGGAAGAGGCCCTGAAGAACGTTGAGCAGATGGAGGCTGATCTTGGAGGAACAGAGATCCTGGAACCCCTCAAACATATTTACAGTCAGCCGTGCATTCCCAGTCAGCCTAGACAGGTAACACACACACTGGCTTGGATTAGTTTCCTCAAGACTGCCTTGAAACTTCATCTTACTTGCCGCTTGCCTAACTCTGACCTTAAATGTACAATCATTATTTCAATTAGGTGATTTAAGAGAAAAAAGGATGCTATACTCATAAATAAAAGTACATAAATAAATTTACATACAGTACTCTGTAATCACATCTTCCAACAAACTGATGCATTCTCATTAATTTATTATTAATATCTTAGAAATAAATAGAATTGAGTGTGTGATTTACGGTTTGTGGAAGCTGCTATGTTCCCCCATCATATTTAAATACAATGGCCAGGAAGGACTTTTCTAACTAATGGCATTTTACGTATGTGGTTAGAGACTGACCAGAGTACATTAAAGGTGGAGTAAGAAACTTATAGGTTTTCGCATACCGTGAAGGGACATTTAAATTTGTGTCTACACCTTCAGACTAAATTTCGTGTTTCATGTTTTCATGTTTAATCGTCAGAGTGGCATCCCATTCACCAAAGAAATGAAAACTCGAAAGAAACAGACAATGCCACCAGCATTTTAATAAAATGTCACCCACTTTCCTCTTGCCTCAAGCCTCATCTACTGAACTGATGTCAGGGCTCTTAACACAGTGTATCCAGTATCCTAAAAAGCACACTTTGCCTCTGATAAACAGTTTTATGACATTCTTACATTGTATGAGAGTTTATTCAGAGTCCACCAAAGTTACATCCACTTCAAAGAAAATTTCACAAATTCTGGCTCATGGCAACTAAAATAGGCTACAGCAGTTAAGAGAGGCCAACAGCAACTAAAAGCAGCTAACAACAGTGCTTAAGGACAGTTCAGTATATCCTCAACAACTCAACTTATTTATGGCTGTCATAAGTCAGATGCAAGCTTCTCTGACTCTGTGACACATATAAGATTCCTTTCATGAAGTTTTACAGCCTCGTCCAGAATAAAGAACAGCTGAGGTAAACAGTGGCCTGACAGCCTTCCACAAATGGGAGAAAACTCCAGTCCAGTTTAAACAGTACGTAGTAGAAACATACTGGCTGGCAGGGGCCATTTTGGGGTACAATCTAAATTTAATGTTTTTCATCTCTGTTGGATGACTAAAAATGTTTGTCCTATAGCAGCACCAAAGCTAGGATTCTGAGGCGTAAGAAAACAGAAGTCAGTTGATTGTAATCTGTAATTTACTATCAATTTACTACAATCTGCATCTAATTGTGAATCATTTTACACATTCTAACTAAAAATGAAGTATTGTGTTTCTGAAACCTAACTCGGCTCTCAGAACTAGCTGTGAGTTTCTGGGTCTGATGTTTTGTCCTCATGTGCCAACTCTCCTCTCTAGCTGTTTGTCTTTACTGATGGAGAGGTGGGAAACACCAAAGAAGTGATAGATCTGGTGAAGAAGAACTCAGATTCCCACAGGTGAAACCACAAACCCACAACTATATCTACACAATACATGTCCTCTGTGTACTTAAAGAAAACTGTTGTATTGCAGGTGTTTCTCTTTTGGGATTGGGGAAGGGGCCAGCTCTGCTCTCATCAATGGGATGGCCAAGGAAGGAGGAGGTCACGCTCAGTTCATCACAGGGACTGACAGGATGCAAGCAAAAGTAAGACATTAAACACAATTAGAAGTCACATTAAACATTGCAGCAGATACATATTTGTTATATGTATAGGATGTATATTTGGAGTTTTTCATTATTTTTCAGGTGATGCAGTCGCTGCGATTTGCTCTGCAGCCGACTGTGGTCAACATCTCAGTCACATGGGATTTACCAAAGGAAGTGTCTGTCACTGTCCTCTCTCCACCAATCACTGCACTTTTCCAGGGTCAAAGGTCACTGATTTATGCCCAGCTCACTGGACAGGTAGGAACAGCACCTTCTCATGTTGTTGTTTAGGTATTTGATGACAGTAATCAACGTGACTTCTAACCCTGTGATTCTGTGTCAGAGCTCAGAGGCAGCAGAGGGCTGTGTGACGGTGAAGTACAGCCTGGCAGGTCATCCCTCTGAGAACCAGCTGCACTTCAGTCTCAGACCTGCAGAGGACACTGGGTAAAACAAAATTTAATAACAACAGCACCCTTTTGGTTTGGTTTACTTTATTTAAGATGTACAAACATATTACTGTGCATATCTTTGATATTTTTATGACCTGGTTTTACCACATCCTTTTTTTCCATCTATACCTCATTAGAGACAATGATGAATTACAGTGTATTTCTATGTTTGATATTCTGACAATAGCGTTTACTCATTTAATATTCCAGTTGCAGCCATTATCTGCCCAAAACCAACTGGCTTCATTTCCCTTAGTTCAAATTTCATGATTCAGAAAACACAGGAATAAATGAAGCTGTTTTAACCAAAAATTTAAAGGGTAATTTAACTCTAACATCTTAAACCTTATTATTGCTGAGCTTGATGATGAGTGTCTAAAAAGTAAACATAAGAATGGGCATACGTCATTTCATTAAAATAAAAATGGTAACATTATACATTAAACAATTTTCTACAACATACAGTAAACACTTTATAATGTTTAAGAATTAAACTTGATTAACTAAAGTTCATGAACGCATGCATGCATTTCAATGTATGTATGTTTGTATCCATGTATATATTGGATCACTCTACTGTCTTCAGATAAACTTGATATGTTATTATTGTGATTCTTTCCCAAAGTGGTGGATTAAACTTCACCTCTGTAGGACCCTGAAGAGGATGCAGTGGTATAGACGAAGTTACTGATAAGTTAATCTAGTAAAATGACAGACATTAGAACAGAAGATGTTTTTTTGTGTCATGTCTGCAGATTAACAGTCCACAGGTTGGGTGCTCGTACTCTGATTCGCTCACTGGAGATGGAGGAGAGAGAAAGTAGAGGACAGCAAGATGGAGAACTGAAGAAAAAGTTGGTGCGGCTCAGTGTCCAATCAGGAGTGAGCAGTTCTTTCACTGCCTTCATTGCTGTCAACAAAGACAACAGCAGGGTGATCCAAGGACCTCTTGTGCGCAAAAATATTCCGACACCCAGTGAGTTTATTTTAAATCCCAAAACTAAAACTCTGTGAGCCACAGCTCTGAAGATAAAGATGGCTGAACCTCAATGAGGTGAATGTAATTACAGCTTTAATTGCAGAATATTAGAGTTAATTCTAAATCCTAAAAAACTTAACTTAAAAACAAACCAGTTAGGTAGTAGTTGCTTGTTTTCCAAAGTGATCTCCACAGATCAGAAATTAGCAAGAAGTAAAAACCTGAATGAAAGTACAACAAACAATTTTTGCATTTCTTCCTGTCCTATCCGGACCTCATACCCTCACTCTTTTTTTTTTAATCTTAAAGTGACACCAAGATTTGGATCAGCATTGCTTGCTCCTCCTAAAAGAAGAAGTAAGTACAAAGCAGAGTTATTGGCGTTGGAAGGTATGTGTGTGCATGGACGTTTGCTGCATCGCTGAGATTTAACACATTTATACCTGCAGCTGAGTGAATGAAAGCAGGGCAGTGATAATGTTAAGAGCAGAGAGACACAAGAGTATCCCCGTATTTTAAAAATTTGCAATCAGAATATTTTAGTTTTATTTTGAGTATGAAGAGTATTAGAGGAATTATACATTTGTTACTACAAAAGCAAAAACTAATTGTCACACACAACCTGAAGACAAAGGCGGATCAACATGAATAAAAGTACTTCAATGATAACTTAGAGCAGAACATTAGAACCAGTTTAGAGGTTCCTGAAGTCAGAATCCAAAAACATACCAGTTAAAGCAAAATGTGGCTTGTTTTCTTCAAAGGGTTTGTTACAAGGAATCAAAATACTGATAGGAAGAAACTAAACACAGAAGAACAATGAAAATTAAACAATCTGACAAATCAAGCATGGTGATCAAGCTTTGTAAATACTGCAGGGACCTTGGAGGTAGGTGAGGAAGCATCTGGACTGACCACATGAAGATCCCAAACATTTAATCAGTGTTTAAATCAATGACATGAAAAAAAGCCTTTGAAAAAATTTGTATAAAATATTTTAATCTCATTTTTTAACATCCTAGGTGGCTCCCCCAGGGCAATGTGTTCAATACCAAATACGAGTAAGTAAAAGTTGATTGTCAGTGTAACACACATCTGCACATCAGTGCATTTCTAAAAATAAATGTTTTCTGTTTTACTCTGTTTAACTTGAAAATTTTAAATATGAAATGCTCTATGGACAGCATCAGCAGTATTTGCTATGATAGTCATTGTATTGGGCTGTATATAATATCTGTACTTTATTTGTTCTTTTTCATTCACTATTATGAAATTGCTGACTCCATGTTTTTCATCTTGATTTCATGGTAGATCAAATGAAGAGAGGTAATCTATGGCGTGGGGGTAAGTAAAGAGTGAATGGCAGAACACCTCACATCTGCGCAGTAAAATCACAATCCACAATTTTTTAATCTTAAAGTGACACCAAGATTTGGATCAGCATTGCTTGCTCCTCGTAGAGGAAGAAGTACGGAGCCCCACAAGGGACATGGGAGAAAAAAAAAATTAAGATGAACTTTTGCGAGACGTCGCAAGAGTTTTAGCCGCATTCTTCAGAGGCCGCCAGCTCGAAGCCGACCGGGAGGTCGAGGCACGATGTGCCGGGAGAGCGGTATTCCCCCCGGCTGTAGTAGGTCTCGACCTCCCGTTAGCTTCGAGATGGTGGGTGTCAGATGTCTCCGAAAACGTCGGAGCACTTTTACAATATGTGAGGTCTTGTAAACCGAGCAGATATTTGACGTTTACACAGCTACATTCACGCCTCAAAATAGCTTAAAAGTTTATTTTGTGACCCAGAAAGAGTAATATTACAACTAAGTAGCTGCCACCATTGTTGGAATTCAACTTTTGCGAGATCTTGCAAAAGTTCATCGTAATTTTTTTTTCTCCCATGTCCCTTGCGGGGCTCCGTAAAGAAGTAAGTACAAAGCAGAGTTATTGGCGTTGGAAGGTACATGTGTGCATGGACGTTTGCTGCATCGCTGAGATTTAACACATTTATACCTGCAGCTGAGTGAATGAAAGCAGGGCAGTGATAATGTTAAAAGCAGAGAGACACAAGAGTATCCCCGTATTTTAAAAATTAGCAATCAGAATATTTTAGTTTTATTTTGAGTATGAAGAGTATTAGAGGAATTATACATTTGTTACTACAAAAGCAAAAACTAATTGTCACACACAACCTGAAGACAAAGGCGGATCAACATGAATAAAAGTACTTCAATGATAACTTAGAGCAGAACATTAGAACCAGTTTAGAGGTTCCTGAAGTCAGAATCCAAAAACATACCAGTTAAAGCAAAATGTAGCTTGTTTTCTTCAAAGGGTTTGTTACAAGGAATCAAAAATACTGATAGGAAGAAACTAAACACAGAAGAACAATGAAAATTAAACAATCTGACAAATCAAGCATGGTGATCAAGCTTTGTAAATACTGCAGGGACCTTGGAGGTAGGTGAGGAAGCATCTGGACTGACCACATGAAGATCCCAAACATTTAATCAGTGTTTAAATCAATGACATGAAAAAAAGCCTTTGAAAAAATTTGTATAAAATATTTTAATCCCTTTTTGTTTCTACATCCTAGCTTGTTTCCCCATGGCAATGTGTTCAATACCAAATACAAGTAAGTAAAAGCTGATTGTCAGTGTAACACACATCTGCACATCAGTGCATTTCTAAAAATAAATGTTTTCTGTTTTACTCTGTTTAACTTGAAAATTTTAAATATGAAATGCTCTATGGACAGCATCAGCAGTATTTGCTATCATAGTCATTGTATTGGGCTGTATATAATGTCTTTACTTTATTTGTTCTATTTCATTCACTATTATGAAATTGCTGACTCCATGTTTTTCATCTTGATTTCATGGCAGATGAAAAGAAGAGAGGTAATCTATGGCGTGGGGGTAAGTAAAGAGTGAATGGCAGAACACCACACATCTGCGCAGTAAAATCACAATCCAGTAATTGTTTTTATTTCTTAATAAAAACCTGAAAAAAAGATGAAGATGATCTACATTTTACATACTATTTATAGTATTTGAATGATTTTTCTGTATCACCAAACAATGTGAAAAAGTCATTAGTCAGCAACTTTTTATGAAATTGCTCACCCCATGTTTTTCATCTTGACTTCACAGCAGATAGTTTTTGCGATCGTTCCCTGCATGACTGTAAGTACAAGTTGAATGGAAGTTTAAGACAAGCTATCTATGCAGTTCTAAAATGAAATGTGGGATGGGTAACTGGTCAAAACAAGTTAAAGCATTTGAAATGTCTCATTTTTATCTACATTTTAATACCAAGTTCATCTTCCGTCTGTGATTCCACCTGTGTGAAAGTCATTTTCATATTTAGTCATATTTTAAATGTTAAATTGTTATGTCAAATATAAGATTGTGTTAAAACTGTGATTTCAAATCTGAAACTTGTATTTCCAGCTGCCATGTTTTTGTGGGATTTAGAAAAGATTTAGATCAAATGTGTACACGTGGGCAGTAGGAGGTGTTAATGTGTCACTTTATAGTTTGGAACTTTTCAGTTTTTTCTGTAGAAAAGAGTAAAAACTATGAAAGTCCCTTTAAGTCCCATTAATGACAAATTCTTCAGCAAATGTCTTGACCCAATTTTTAAACAATATTTGAACAAATTCAAATATAATATTTTAAATATGCTGTTTTTATGCAAACATCATGGTGATGAATGCCTACCTTGCAGTAAAATCTATGTTGGGTACGAAAAAAGCTGACTGTAAGCGCAAAAAAATATTTGTTCTATAAATATGGCTCATATAATAACCACAGAGGAAATTATATGATCCACAGTATGTGTGTGTCATCTCAAATCTTCTTGCTGTTTACATTCCGAAGCTATTGTTTGATAAAAACATTAAAAATATCAACCTATTTGTGGTATACACATTGAAAAAAATAAAGCTATCTTTTTTTTCTTTCCAGTTTTAGTCTTTCTTCAGTTTCTGTTGAAAACTCTTAATTTGCTGTGTGGAAGCCTTATGTACACTGTTACATTTTTGCTATCCTCTGTCATGTAGAATTGTGTTTTCTTATCTATCACCATATTGAGGTCTGGTTTTTGTTTAATCTTTGATTTTCCAGTTGCGTTGCCCAAGCAACCACCCAGAGACCCTTTCATGCACTTAGTCTCCCTCCAGAAGGCGTCTGGCTCCTGGCTGCTTGATCCAGGTCTGGCTACTGCACTGGGAAAGACCAGTCAGCAGGTGGAAAAGATCAAACCCAGAACGGTGGGCTGAATTGTCATTTTTGTCATAATTTTCATCAATAAGCTTTGTGAGGGAAAAACAAAACACAATAAAAACGAACGCAGGAAGACAAAAACTTGAAATGTATTGACAGTTTCACTAACGAATAAAAACGAGATGAAAATTTTCTAGAGAGACGAGATCCAATCAGAACTAATTAAGTTGTGTAGGAAGGTGAGGCGAATTTGGGATCTCCTTGTTAGATTAGTTAGACACCCACAATTTGATCTGCCACCGACAAGCAGGGGGAAACTCTCATGCTCCCTGTTTATCATGAAAACATGATAAATGTTCAACACTCGGAAGGAAGAGAAGACCTGGACAGATTTTGCATGTGATATTAAAGAAAATAAGATGCTTTGTAAACCATTTGGAGCATCTCTTACCAGCAAAAACACAACAAACCTTAACACTTTACATTAGATTTTAATCAGCTGAATAAACTATATCTACTATAATGTTATAATATTTAGCTGACCAAATCTAAATTTAGACGCCTAAATTATAAATAAAAATAAATGTTTAGTAAAACGACTGACTAAAACTAAAACTAAATCAACATTTTCTGTCAAAGTTAACACTGGCTGTCAATTTAAGTAATAACACAAAATGATAATATGAGATTTTAAACAAAATTGATTGCATAACTTGAACAAAAAAACATAGGATGCAATTAAAAACATGGAAGTACAATATAACAAATATAACAAAAAGAAGTAAAGTAAATGTAGCCCCTGCCTTGGCGCATGAAAACAAATCTGTAAATATCACAGGATAAAATATTGGTTGTAATGACTCTCCTAAGTATCCTCGGAGCTGCACTGCATTATCCAGTAACAACACACCAGCAGAAAGTGTTTTCTCATTAGTCAAATCTTCAACTGAACACATTTCAGTGCTTTATTTTACTTTATGTTAGCACAGTTGTAAAGTGAGATCATGATTTTCATGTGTTCATTTGATGAATTAGGCCAACTGTGAAGTGTGGGCCACCATTCTGGCTCTAGTCTGGCTTCATGCTTTCAAGATGGATGCAAAGGATGAGTGGGAGTTTCTGGCTTTGAAGGCTGCCTCATGGATCCATGCTCAAAATGGTAGAAACAATGATAATATCAAATAAAATATTCTTTTAAACACTGTTTGAAACCACAAAAAAAATAAATAAATCAGCCCTCTCCTTATTCGTATAATAACTTGCGTTTTCATTTTAGCGCCATGTGTGTCAGAGTGTGTGGAATCTGGAAATGTCCTGTTGGGTTGCAGCATAAAGAAAGAAGCTCTGGGACTCTAGGTTTTCTCGAAGTGGATTCACCTTCAGGATTGGCGAATCATTCAATATGGCTTTTAATTCATTTTTGTGCTATTTACCCTATTGTAATTGTTATATAATCAGAATGAAAAAACAAGCAGTTATTATGGCAACTCATTTAAATTGTATGTTTTTATTCCTGTTTTCCATCACCATATGGCGATGTTGTTCATAATTTGTTACTTTTTACTTGTTTTTATACATTCCACTTCATGTTGTTCTTCTGAGAAAGGTTCTAATTCAAAATGCTTGTGTTACAGTCCCAAATCAAAGTTAACTTTTTTATGCCTACTTCTAGACAAAGTCCTAATTTTATCTTATAGCGCTGTTTATATGGTCACATTGAAATTAAACAATATTGATGACATTTTGTTTCTCTTGCAGATTTTTCCTTTTTATCCACAAAATGCTAGCATTGAGCCGATATATGCTAATTGATCAGTTAGGATGATGGAACAACCAGTGGTTTGGGGGTTTTTTTATCTGAAGCAAAGGAAAAAATATATAGCCAACCCACAGGGCCTGGCTCAAGTCAGCAATTACAAAAGATAGCATTTTTATTATTTGGGGGGAAAATGGCACCAGCAGTGTTAGTGGCTAGGTGTGGTTAGGTAAGAAAGAGCCAGTGGGCCCATCACTGAAGCTGTGGGGATCATGGCTTACAATAGGAAAGAGTGCAATGCATGTCATATCAGGTGTGCTGCAGTATCGCCTGTGTGCCTAACTATTCATTTACCAGTGCAGCAAATTGAATGATTATGTAATCATAATATTTTGCTTTTTTTCCCTTTTAAGTTGCAAATACTTTTGAAAACTCTGAAGAAAGCTGAAAACAGTGGAGTGAATGTTTCATTTACAGGTTTTGTCATATTTTGTAATCAGGTTTATCTGTCTGCTTAATGTTTAGATAGAAATGCCATGAAATCTAATGCAACTCAATAAATATATATATATTTCTATAATCTGACAGACTACTAAATGTTTGGGAAAAACTGTGTATGTTGAATAATAAAAGGTATGCACATTAACATTTTAGCACTTAAGCCATATTGTATAGTACAGGCAATATACCCAATTGCCCAGGTCCTCATCTACAAGGAACTAGCACAGTCAGTCTGTGATTCATAGTGTAAACACTGTTACAAGAACAGGGACCTGCAGTAAAACTGTCCAGATAATCTTTCTGGCCCTGCAGGCCAAAAGCACAGAATCTTTTCAGTAAAGTTTTAATAAGTGGAGCAACTGATTGAGCTAATGTTTGCCATGGGTCCTAAGATAAAGTGTCACATAGTATTGGGTGGGTGCACATATACTGTGAATACTGTGAAAAAAAAATTAAAAAAAAAAATTATAATAAAGTTTGAATATATGCAATGTTTGCAGTGAAACTTTAGTTTTCAATAAACGCGCGCGCACGCACACACACACACACACTATTTCTTTGCACATTCACATCTGCAGCAATGTTTGAACACAAATAGCTCAAAGATCAGATAATAGCCACACATTTTCAATGTTTTTTCTTACAAGGCATAGGAGCCTCACTTTGTGAGTGGTTGTTTTATTTTCTTATCTAACTTCAGCGATAAAGCCACTTTTGATTTTTACATCTTGTTTTCAAAGTAGCTTAACCTTCAGGGCTAGTGAACAGGAGCAGATCTAATTACACCATACTGCCTTCAGTTCGCTGTTGTATTATATACCCTGTTGTGAGTGCTATATAATCAGAATTTCTTGGAATTTTCTTTTGAACAATTTCTACATCTGTGAGCCAACTAAATGTTTAGGGGGGTATTTATGCTGATTAATGAAAGATATGTACAGTAAAAATTAATTCTCTTTTTTTTATTGCTTATTGACTTTATTATCTTTTTGATGTTGGTGTTCTTCATTGTTTACTATTATTGTATATTTATTTTTAGTATTTATATTCATAAGTAAGAAAAGGAATCAGTGATGATTCATCCGTGTACACGGGAGAAATAGTTTCAATACTGTTCAATGGATTGACGATGCAAGACCACTAAGATCTGTGATATGCTCAGACTCAATTTCATCATTGGTAAGTTTGCAAGACAGTCACTCAGATTGCAGACCTCACATTCTGATAGACACTCAGCAAACATTATATAGAATTACTATGATGGGGCTTATGGTCACCCTCATTTGGGTACCAGCGCATCATAGAGTTAAGGGAAATGATTATGGCAGACAGAACAGCAAAGGAAGAGACAAAGAGACCATTATGGACATGGAAATCAGTGTTAGTAGGACAGCAATCAAGAGTAGAATAATAAAAGAAAGGTGGCAAAAACAATGGGAGGAAGAGAGGAAAGGGCGATGGTTTTATAAAATACAAAGGGAAATAGAAAAAAATGAGAAGCACAGGAAGGAACAGGAGAGAGGAGACAGTTACATCTCGATACTCCACACCAGTTGGTGGCGATAACGCACCAGTTTGCTGTTTGCCAGCCGCCTCTAAACAGTATAAAGAGGGAGCAAAAGAAAACGAAACCTGTCAGGATACACACGTCTGTTTTCTACAGTCGTTGGTCTGTCCATAGAAGTAAGCTTCTATTGCACATCATTCTTCACTAGCGGTCTCCAGCGCCACATTTTCATATCTCACAGGTTTATCTCAACCATTCCGTTCTTTATGAGTTAGTTCATTCCTAATGTCACATCATCGGGTTTTATTTCCGGATTCATTATTGTCTTTTTAAAAAAACGTTTTCGGATAACAGTCAAAAACATGCAGTATAACCTATGCAGTTTCACAAAACGGAACGATTGAAGTGTCACATATAATCGGGTGGGTGCACGTCACTCTGTACAAAGAGATGCCATTCATCGTCGGGACAGGAAAGTCCTCTGACTTGAAGTTAGCAGAGGGTCGGAGAAGTCCGCGGTGCTGCCGCTTAACTGTTTTTTCGTGTTTTCTGGTGGCGTTTTCCAACGTGTATAATAATCCGTGGCAACATAATCCAGATGCTTCTGGTCGTAGAGTCGCCATATTAATGCGCATCTTTGTAGAAGCGAAGACTCAATTTTAGTAGACGTGTGTCAAGTCATTAAAATTATGTTTAGCCGATTCTAAATGGTTAATAAGACGTCACGTTAGGAGTAAACAGCAGCACTGAGAGCGCACTCCGCGTTAAAATGGTGAGTCACATTGCAAATTTTCTGCAGCAAGAAATGTTTTCTTATTTCCAGCGGTGCTCTTTTTACTATAATATACTGTTTGTTACAGATTTTTAATTATCGTTTTATCATCATCACCTGATAAAGTCTCTGACCGGATTGCGCTGTACGCGTAAGAAGCGTCACGTGACTAGTTAAACGCCCTTTCTATCGTGAGTGCTCGCAGACCCTCCTGCGGAAAGATCGACTTAAAAAAAAGTTAATAACAACATTCATGATACCTGTTATCTCCAACGGGGGGTTTAGATTTTTTTTCTTGTCCAGCTTGTGCAAAGAAAGCAGTGTTGTGTTGAACCTCGTATCTGTTCCTGGAGACACAGCAACGCACGACACAAACCAAACCAAAACTAAAGGCCGAATTGTCATAACCTTAGAAACACGCACCGTGTTTGTCAGGTGAACGTCTAACTACACGAGATTCGCTTTTTTCAGATGTGTGAAACCTGCACTTCCAAAGTGTTATTTTTGTTGTCACGTGACTTACTCTGTCATTGGATTACAGGGTTCTGAGCAGCTAGTTTGCGCTGTTCCTGATCATTCTTGAAACGAACTGGCTGGTTGTGTGAGTATTTCACTTGTTTACTAATGGCATCAAAATGTCCCTAAATGAGTTTGTCATGAACGCAACATAAATAATGTGTACTGATATATTTTGATTACATAAAAAGTCTGTATAGCTGCAACGAACAGTTGCATTCATTCTGAGTTATTTGTGCTGTTTTTAATGTCAGTAAGGCTGATCACAAGAAAAAGATAACTAGAGAATGGAAGTAATGGTTAGTCCTAACTTGGATGTTGACGAGAGATCCTGTTGGTTATTAGCTTTGTCAGAGGAAAACTAGGTGAACATTTTAACTCTCGAGCATTAACTATAAAAACAATTACACTGCTGCAAGTCAGCTCATCATAGTTTGTTATATTCATTGATTTGATCATAACTACAACATTATATGACCAGATTAACCTGGAAATATTTTTTATAATATCTAAATAGCTAAGGAATGCCTGGAATGCACAGCCACTATAAATTTTATTTCACAGTCCTTAAATGTTTCTGATTCACAGATACAATGATAAACCGCTGTGGTCTGCTAACTCTCCAGAAGGAACCAGGTACTGACGGAAAATAAAGAGTCTTCCGTTTTCTCTGCAGCCTCTTTTCATTCATCTGATATTCAAATGTAAAGACTTCTATCATTTGTACTATTATAAACATTTATTATTTACTAATTCCACACTTGCCTTGTGGACAGTCTTTATCCTTCAACCTTGTGTCCTCTACCAGATGCCTGGGAGCTTGAGGGTCCTGTGCAATATCTTTGCAGTTCCCAGGACTGCACACTTCTGGTCAGATGTTGTTTTCTGCTGGAGCCACTCGCCCGGCTTGGGGATCACTGCATTGTGTGCTCCAATTACCACTGGGACCACTGTTGCCTTCATCCTCCAGATCTTCTCAAGCTCTTCTCTGAGCCCTTGGTACTTCACCAGCTTCTTGTGTTCCTTCTTCCTGATGTTGCTGTCAGTCAGTATAGCTACGTCTATAACTATGTCTGTCTTGTGCTTGTCCACCACTACTATGTCCTGTTGGTTAGCCATCAGTCTGCCTGTGTCTGGAAATCCCACAGAATCTTGGCTCGGTCATTCTCAACCATCCTAGTGGGCATCTCCCATTTTGACCTCAGGACTTCCAGGCCACACTCTGCACAGATGTTTCTGTATACTATGCCGGCCACTTTGTTATGGCGTTCCATGTATGCCTTGCCTGCTAGCAATTTGCACCATACTGTTATGTGCTGGATTTTTTCAGGGGCATATTTACACAGCCTGCACCTGGGGTCATGACTGGTGTGACAGACCCCTGCTTTCATGGATCTTGTACTTAGAACTTGTTCCTGTGTTGTCATGATTTGTGCCTCTGTGTTCTCTTTCAGTCCAGCTTTGTCAAGCCACTGGTAGGATGTCTGGATGTCAGCTACTTCTACGTGACGGTGGTAAATACTGTGCAGAGGCCTGTCCTTCCATGATGGTTCTTCTCTTTGCTCCTCTTCTTTCTCGGGTTTCTGCTGCCTGAGGTATCCAGTGAAACGATGTCTTGCTCACTCCTAGGATACAGCTTCATGTTATCCATGTAGAGGAGATGGCTGATGATTGGTCCATTCCATAGTATGTATCTCTAGCCAGTCTTTTTAATGATATCACTGGGGGGGTTCAGGCCTATGCAGAACAGCAGTGGGGACAGAGCATATTCTTGGTAAATCCCACACTTGATGGTGACTTGCACAGTTGGTTGAAGTTGACCTCTAGTGTTGTTTGCCACATCCTCATGGAATTCCTGTTGATCGGTGGGGATCAGGACTGTCTGGTCTTCAGCTAGCCATTCTGGGTGTCTCTCGTCCATTAGCAGCTGGTTTATTTGTGCTGAGAGACGCTCATTGAGTACAGTCAGTTTTTTAAGCTTTTTTAAGATCCTGTTCAGGGAGGTTGTTGTGGTCTGTAGTTACTGAGCATTGCCGTTATGAGTTGCTTCCTTCTCCCAGATCCTCTTCCAGTTTTGCTCTGTATCTGGCCTTGGTGGGGCAGTTCTCATTTTGTTCAGCTGCCACTGAGAGTACACCTTGGATCATTCTGTGGAGAACAACTGGTTTATTCTCCTGTCTTCTGTTTCTCTGGTATACCTCTTCAAGGCTATTAGTCTTTGCTTGACAGTTTCAATAGCCTCAGCCTAATCACCAATATGCTCACTATCATATACATATTCCAATGACTTGACACACTTAATACAAAAATCCACAAAGTATGAAACAGAGGTTAACAATATTATCCCATTCCTTCTTCTGAATTTCAAAGAAATTACAAATATAAATCCAACATGTGTGAAACAACCATTTGTAAAGAATATATGGTTTATGTATGACGTGATTATGTTTCTTTTAGTTCCTCTGAAGAGCATTGAGGTGGAGCTGGAGGTGAGGGACCATGTGGCTACAGTGGTCTCCACTCTGAACTACGAGAATAAGGAGGACAAACCATTAGAGGCTGTTTTTGTCTTCCCTCTGCCTGGAGATGCTGCTGTCTGTCATTTCAGTGCTAAGATTGGACAGACACAGATTGTAGCTGAGGTGAAGGAGAAACAGAAGGTGAGCTGGAGAGAAAATATAACCTGATTATAAGTAAGATTCAAAATAACAAAAAACACAGTGAATGTCACTGACATGTGTCTCCTGTCCTTCAGGCTCATGAGGAGTATGATGATGCTCTGAGCTGCGGTCAGCAGGCCTTCCTATTGGAGGAGAGTGATCAGAGTCCAGATATATTCTCTCTGAGTGTGGGCAGTCTGCCTCCAGGAGAGAGCGCCTCCATCAGGTTGGAGTACGTGACTGAGCTGGCTGTGCAGGCTGATGATGGTCTGAGGTTCTGTCTGCCTGCTGTGCTCAACCCTCGATACCAGCCTCAGGGTAGGAACACTTCAAAATACTTGGACCAGAAATGGTTAAACCACGTTAGGTCTTGAACCAACCTCACAATACAGACAGAACACAATATATGGCAGAAACAGTCAAGCTTCTAATTCATTTTCTAGCAGAAAAAGTGATTTTTCTTTCAAATATATTTGTCAGAATATAAACATTTTTTTAGAAAGCAGAGGAAGATGCATTGAGTAAACAGACGGTCACTGTGTAGAATTTCTGTCAGCTTTAAAGGTTGTAACTGAAATGAGAATATGTAAAATTTTTAATGGATATTTAATTATTTTACCACCATTGTTATAAATTAAGACTGGAGCATGTCCCAGTTTGCAGTGGTGTCTGTTTACATTTATCAAATATGTAAATCATTTGCAGAACACACGGATAAGCACCTTGTTGTCGTGTTTTGGTGCTATATAAATAACATTATATTGAATGGAATTAAACTAAATTGTCAGTAACTTAAGCTTTGATGTTCTGTTTATTCATGAACACCTCGACAGCTTTAAACTAGTGTACATACTACTGTCCATAGTTTATTTAAAACATGGGAATATTTAGTGAAACAAGAACACTTTTACTTTGAAACAAAAATAAATATGGCATCTAAGAACAGGTTTACATTATGTTTGCATGTAAAAAAAATCTTTCTAATTAAAGCCTTATTATTTAGAGCATTTCTAACCTGATGTTGTGTACAGGTAGTGAAGGTGCAGAAGTCCAGGTAACTTCTGTTCCAGCCTCTCTGGTGCCCTACAGCCTGTCTTTCTCTGCCCGAGTGTCCTCTCCTCGTCCAATCTCTAAAGTAGAGTCCAACTGTTCCCTGGACCCTCTCCAGTACCTCAACACTGATCAAACCCAGGCCACGGTAGGTAGAGTGCTGCTGTTTCTGCTCTGTACTTATTACTGAGAACTAAATATGAATGTGTTTGTGGTGTATAGGTCAAGCTGGCTGCAGGACACAAGTTTGACAGAGATGTTGAACTGCTGATTTATTACAAAGATGCCCACCAGCCCACTGCTGTGGTGGAGGGAGGACAGGCCTCTGCTGAGCCGGGTGAGTGAAAATGAGTGAAGTAGTTGGTCTGCAAATAAAAAGTTAATTATCTTTACTCTTCAAGTCAGGAGTTTGAATAAACATTGAAATGTTTTAAATTGTTTCTGTCTTACTTCTCAGGCTCTCTGATGGGTGATCCAGTGGTGATGGTCAGTCTGTATCCTGAGTTCCCCCAGTCTGTGATGTCTTCAATGGCTTCATGTGGAGAGTTTGTGTTTCTAATGGATCGGTCTGGAAGTATGGGCTGTCCTATCACAAACAGCATGCAGCAGGAAACTCGCATCAGCAGTGCCAGGGTATCTGTATTAAGTTATTAGAGTCAGAAAATCTTTCCTAGTGTTCCTCTCACACAGTGGGCTCATCATCTTGTCCGTGTTCTCTTAAGGATACTCTGCTGCTCCTGTTGAAGAGCTTACCAATGGGCTGCTATTTCAACATTTACAGTTTTGGGTCCGGATATGAACACATCTTCCCGTGAGTCTTTCCTTTATATCAGTCAGCCCAAGAAAGGCCCTTCAGTCTTTAAGTATCTGAATGGATGTTTTGGTGCATGTGTTTATGTGATGGCAGTAAGAGTGTGGAGTACAGCCAGCAGACCATGGAGGAGGCTCTGAAGACAGTTGAGCAGATGGAGGCTAATCTTGGAGGAACTGAGATCCTGCAGCCCCTCAAACATATTTACAGCCAGCCCTGCATTCCCAATCAGCCTCGACAGGTAACACACACACATTTACATTAATTTCCTGGGAACTTTAGAAAATTTAAGTTGCATATAGAGCACTTAGATTTGGAAAAAGTGCTTGTATTCACTGATTTTGTCTTTTCTTTTCTTTGTGAATGATTGAATGATACATATTGTATAAAGAGGTTTGAGTGCTCAAGCGAAGTAAGAAAGTGCTATATAAGAAATATTTACTATTTCTGAAATCTAACTCAGCTCTCAGAACAAGCTGTGTGTTTGTGGGTCTGATGTTATGTCTTTATATACCAACTGTCCTCTCTAGCTGTTTGTCTTTACTGATGGAGAGGTGGGGCACACCAAAGAAGTGATAGATCTGGTGAAGAAGAATTCAGGTTCTCACAGGTGAAACCACAAAACAACAACTATATCTACACAATATCCAGAATGTTCAACATGTACTTAAAGAAAACTGCTGTATTGCAGGTGTTTCTCTTTTGGGATTGGGGAAGGGGCCAGCTCTGCTCTCATCAATGGGATGGCCAAGGAAGGAGGAGGTCACGCTCAGTTCATCACAGGGACTGACAGGATGCAACCAAAAGTAAGACATTAAACACAAAAAGAAAACAAGTTAAGCATTGCAGCAGCAGCAGCAGATACATATTTGAGATCAGACCTGCAGTGAGTAAAATCTCTGTTCCAGCTGTTTGTGTATATTTGGAGAGTTTTTCCTTATTTTTCAGGTGATGCAGTCGCTGCGATTTGCTCTGCAGCCGGCTCTGGTCGACATCTCAGTCACATGGGATTTACCAAAGGAAGTGTCTGTCACTGTCCTCTCTCCACCAATCACAGCACTTTTCCAGGGTCAAAGGTCACTGATTTATGCCCAGCTCACTGGGCAGGTAGGAGCAGCAGCCTCTCATGTTGTTGTTCAGATATTTGATGATAGTAATTAACGTGACTTCTAACCCTGTGATTCTGTGTCAGAGCTCAGAGGCAGCAGAGGGCTGTGTGACGGTGAAGTACAGCCTGGCAGGTCATCCCTCTGAGAACCAGCTGCACTTCAGTCTCAGACCTGCAGAGGACACTGGGTAAAACAAAGTTTAACACAAACAGCACACTGACTCTACTTACTAGAAAACAGGTAATAATGCACAGACCTAATGCTATTTGTCTACTTTTAAACATGTTTCACTTCCTCCTAATATTATTTTCTTGGACTAGGGGTGATATAATATCCAATTTTATGTAATTAATCATCACAAAGATTGAGATTACTCTGTTGTGTCTCAGTCTGCAGTTTGTGTGAAATCAAGGAGCCACTGTTTCAAGTCCAGAAACTATTGTGCAATAATCTGCCACTTTTACTGTAAAATACATAAGAACAAACAGCTTGACACACACAGAGGTACCGCACCAACAGCAACTAATTTGTGTCCCCATTACATGTTTTGGTAAAGCATGACAGAATTGTCTGTGCATTCAACATTGTCACAGTGTTGTATTCGTTTGGAGAAGAAAACATAGCCTGTCTGGGCTTTAGTTGCAAATCGTTCAGCATCAGAAAGGAATCTGTGCAACATACTGTCAGGACTACTTAACTGGGGTTAACAGATACAGCATATCTGTGTGACTATAGGTCACCATCCTCTGTCAGTGTGAGTGATAGAAGTGTAACATGAAGGTAACTGATAACTTTTTTGGTTCATTTTTAAATCTTGGAAATGCAATTGCTAAAAATGATGAATTATTTTCTAAAAATACTTTTGGACTTAACAATC
This sequence comes from Pelmatolapia mariae, assembly GCF_036321145.2. NCBI lineage: Eukaryota > Metazoa > Chordata > Actinopteri > Cichliformes > Cichlidae > Pelmatolapia > Pelmatolapia mariae. Next base: position 17,448,211 of record NC_086239.1, read on the forward strand.
AAAACACCTACCTTTTACAGGAAGTTCAATTCACTGTTATCTATGATTACCAGATTTTCTTTAAAAATCTTTACATTTCTAGTTGCCTTCTTAACTATGTCTCCATGAAGCCCTACTTTTTTTTTGAAGAAGTAACTAGTAACTATAAATAATTACTTTTTCAAAGTAACTTGTCCAACACTGATCAAGACATGGATGAACTCAGATTTTTTTTTTTTGCCCCTAAATTGTGAAAAAACAGAGGTTATTGTACTGGGCCTTAAAAATCTTCGAAACATTGTGCCTAACCTGATACATGTTGGATTTACTTTGAATAGCTAAAAATATGTGTGTTTAATAATTTTAAGAAAGTAAATTTTTTATTTATGTGGCACCTTTTAAGATATTGATCACAAAGTACCAAAGAAAACAAAAAACATCAAACATCAGTACATCAAAATAGTTCATTAAAAGCAGTTGCAGTTATCCATCTGACTCAAAGGGAGAGAGTCCTTTTCCACAACAAAACTCCAATGTTAGACTTTACTGTTTTAAAAACAACAGTGAATTACAGTCTTTGTACATTTTAAATTCTGATAATGTTGTTTATCCACTACTTTTAGGAGTGTGTTTCTGGAAATTTATCATGATTCTTCCAGAAGGAAATTTGTGAGGTCAGACATTGTTTGGGTTGCTTTCAATATACTCTGTGCAGGCCATCCAAGTTCTTCCACACCAAACTTTCTCATCCATGTTTTCATGGACCTTACTTTGTGCAATAGTGCACAAAATTAGGAAAAGGAAAGGGTCATCCTCAAACGGTTCCCACAAAGTTGGGAACAGAAAACTGTACAAAGCGCAAAACTATCTAAAATGTCCAAGGGACAACCCCTGAACTCCTGAAAAACAACCCCACACCATAATCCTCCCTCTATCAAACTTTGCAATGAGACAAGAATCTGGATCTGGAAACCAGCAAATCCTTGTCCATCAGATTCCCAGATGGAGAAATGTGATTGTTTTAAAGCCACACAGATACAATGTTTTTTTGCCACGGACTGGTTTAATGTCAGGCAATATTTTCACGGACTGGCCTTTAAGGTGTTGTGGATAAATACAACAAAATAAAATGATGCGACCAAGACAAAAACTGTGGTATTTTGTAAATATAATAACACGAATTCACTGTCTAATTGTGTAACTTTATTAGCAGCGTCCACCTGAAATGTGCCAAGAACATTGAGAGTAACGTCCTCCTCTCTCCCCCTTAATGCTCTCCGGTCGCTATGGTAACACATAAATATTTCTTTTTAAAAATAAGATACACAACTACAACACGGGAAAAGAGCCAGGGAAATCGAGTTAACGATAAAAACCCCGAAAACCATAAATTTCACAACCGAGCCTCAACTCACGTGGCCCGGTACCAAACGACTCACGGGCCGGGTCGACACAGCACAGAAGAGCTAACTCATCAGGCTGCACTTGGATGAATGACAAAATGTTTCTCCCACTGAAAACGCTAGGTCCAGATTAATAGATTTCCTTATCTGGGTGATTGAGCAAGTATGCAGACATTAATTGCAGAATATCTTATTAAAGTAATTTAGCAGGATTGTGGTCGCAAATTTTGAAGCCAATACGATAACCTTATCATGCCAATGATGTGTAGGTCCAGCTTTTCAGAATCCAATTAAAATCAGATCACTCAAAAAGATCCTCTGGGAAAGAGTAGCATTCTTGGAACAGAGTTTAATACACATAATCATATGAACAGCAAAATCCGTACATTTTACAGCAAAACTGACTTTTCCACATATACTACTGGTCAAAAGTTTTAGAACACACCAATTTTTCCAGGTACTTATTGCAATCCAAGTCATTCAAGTCCAATGAATAGCTTGAAATGGTACAAAGGTAACTGGTGAACTGCCAGAGGTATTTAAAAAAAAAAGAAAAAAAAAGGTAAGGTTACCCAGAACTGAAAATTAATGTAGATTTCAGAATTATACTAAAAAGCCTTTTTCAGAGAACACAAACTAGAGTAAGAATTTAACGCTCTTCTGCAGCAATGGAGGTTGATCAAGCCTTGAAAGTTGGTGCTACTAATTCCTACAGGTGGTCCAACTTTGTGGGATTACTTACAACCCAGTGTGTTGGAACACACTGTGGTTTACCATGGTAAACCACAGTGTGGGATTGCACTGTAGAAAGTAGTGTGTTGCTACAAAAATGGTGAATAAAGGGCAACTAACAATGGAAGAGAGACGGACAATGATAACATTTAAAAATGTACGTCTTTCCTACAAAGAAGTTCAGTGAGTACAGTTTCCTTCACCATCAAAGGGCACTCAGAAACTGGGGCAAACTCTGAGGAAGAGGTCTGGCAGACCCAAAGCCATAACTGAGTCAGAGGACAAGTTTCTAAGAGTTAACAGCTTGCGTGATAAGCGGCTACAGGATAACAGCTTCAAGCACAGCTTAATAGTGGTCATAGTAAGCAAGTTTCAACTCTAAAGAGAGGACTTCAAGCTGCATGTTTGACGGGACGAGCCCAACATGTGCTAGAACTACCTCAGGAAAAAAAGAACAAGATGGTAAGCTTGAAAACATGGAGTGGCCAGCACAGCCTTCAGACTTAAACCCCATCGAGTTGTTTTGGGATGAACTGGACAGAAGAGTGAAAGCAAAGGTACCTGCAATGCCACACATTTATGGTAACTTCTGCAACAGATATGGGAAGAACTTTCTGAAGAACATTTGATTTCTATTGTAGCAAGAAGGCCATGGGTGTGTTCAGCTGTTATATCTGCCAAAGGTGGCTACTTTGAACAGTCAAAAGTTTAGATTACATTTTGGTCTATAAATTGATTCCACAATTTCTTTTTAAACTCCACTTGCTTATTTATACTACACTTTCATTTCAGAGTGCAATGAGACAATACACTGTGTATCAATAAAACAATGCAAAAGTTGGGGTTTTCTAAAACTTTTGATCTTTAGTGTATGTCATTTAATACAGAGTGTAGAATTAAACTTCAAAACCGTTTCACTACATTTTTTTCTTTTCAGTTATTGTGAAAAAGGCAAATTCCATCACATTTGAACGTTCAGTAACATATTTACACATAATTTTAACATGACCCACTTTCTAAATCAAACACAGTGATATTTTGTTTCAAAAGAGATAAGTTGATTCTCCCAAAAAGAGAGAATCTAGCTAAAATCAGCTGCTAGTTGAGACTGAGATAAAGAAGGAACATTCAAGGAAATAAGTCTATTTTGGGGATGCCAAACTAAAAAAAAACAATTTGTATTTTTCTTATGAATCTTATTTTGAATAAGCAGAACACTTTAACACTCTTTGTTCTAGGTTGCAAGTATTTAATTTAACCGAAGAACTTTCTCATTTTAGGAAAGGGACTGATCAAAAATTTTAACTTAGGGAATTATTATAGTTTTTATGCTTAATGCTCTTGCACAAGCATGCTTTTATGCATTTTCCTTTCTGTTGGGGATGCCAGAGTCTATACAGTGGTATTTGAAATAAATACAATTTACTGATAAACAAAAGAAACATGCAAAACATGATAAAATGTAGTAAAATGATAACCATTTGAACTGCAGTTGTTTTCCTTCTTGTCTGCAGGCTAACAGTCCACAGGTTGGGTGCTCGGACTCTGATTCGCTCCCTGGAGATGGATGAGAGAGAGAGCAGAGGACAGCAAGATGGAGGAGTGAAGGAGAAGGTGGTGCAGCTCAGTGTCCAATCAGGAGTGAGCAGTTCTTTCACTGCCTTCATTGCTGTCAACAAAGACAACAGCGAAGTGATTCAGGGACCTCTTGTGCGCAGAAATATTCCAACGCCCTGTGAGTTTATTTAAAAAAAACCTAAACTCTGTCGGTCAGTTTGAAGATAAAGATAGCTGAATCTGAATGAAAGGAGTACAATTATAAGTTAATGAACAGACTTTTAGAGTCAGTTCACTAGGCTGGATGACCTATCCTAACCAAGCGAGGTAAATATGAAACCATACCAGCTCAGATGTTGCCTGGCTTAATAAGGTCCATGTCGGGTGTTGACGAAGCTGATGAGAAGTGGGCTACTACACAGGTGTCGAACTCCAGGCCTCGAGGGCCGGTGTCCTGCAGGTTTTAGATGTGTCCTTTATCCATCACAGCTGATTTAAATTATCTCCTCAACATGTCTTGGGGTTCTCCAGAAGCCTGTTAATGAACTAATCACTTGATTCAGGTGTGTTGACCCAGGGTGATATCTAAAACCTGCAGGACACCGGCCCTCGAGGCCTGGAGTTCGACACCCTTGGGCTACTAGAACAAGATGGCATTGGTGGGTAAGAGATGAAAATAGGTGGCTGTTGGAATGCTACTACACAAGTAACCCCAGCGGAAGGGGTTACATGAATGGGATGAGGGACTTATGGAATCTTTGATACCCATTGGTTTATTCTCCTGCCTTCTATCTCTCTGGCGTACCTCTTCAAACAGCTGCCCAAGGTTGTGAGTTGTTGCAGTTTCTAAGGCAGGGGTGGGCAATTCCAGGCCCCGAGGGCCGGTGTCCTGCAGGTTTTAGATCTCACCTTGGGTCAACACACCTGAATCACATGATTAGTTTGTTACCGGGCCTCTGGAGAACTTCAGGACATGTTGAGGAGCTAATTTAGCCATTTAAATCAGCTGTGTTGGTTCAAGGACACATCTAAAACCTGCAGGGACACCGGCCCTTGGGGCCTGGAATTGCCCACCCCTGTTCTAAGGCCTCAGGTATGGACAGCTTGCTATACTTCTTAGGCACGTCTTCATTGCACTTTTCTGCAACTCTGATAGTTGGGTAACTTCCCTCCATGCTACCTTGATCTTGACCAGTAGTCTCCTTCTCCATGAAGGGTACTGCTCCTTGTGGCTGTTCTTCTTGTAGCCAAGCATCTCACTGATCACTTGTGCTGTGGTCTAGATCAGCTGATCAGTCACAGTGATGGTTGCGCTACGAATTGCCCATAGTGCTGCATTCAGATCATCTTGTAGATCTTCAGAGGGTATTTCATGTAATCTTGGTAACTGGCTACAGAGGGTCCAGGTTTCAAGCTTTGCCGTGATCCTATCATTCAGGTCAGTTCTTCTCGCACTCTACTGTCCTTCTTCTATTGTGCTCATGGCTTAGTAATGATGATGCCCCCCTGCTGACCTGTCGTCCTGGCTCCCCTCAGCTGTTGCATTTGTGTTGTACCTCATCAATCTGTAGCTGTGAGAACAGTTCCTCCTTCCGAATGTTGAAACACTGAGCGATTGTTATTTTCACCATCAGTCTTGATGCTGGGTATCAAAGAGTCCACAGGTCCCGCATCTTATTAGTGTAATCACTTCCGCTGGGGTGTCTCGCATAGTAGCAATCCAACAGCCGTGTTCTCATGTCTTGCCCTCTTGTGCCTTCTCGTTCCATTAGCCCAATTCTCATTAGTATGTCCTAGTTCCTCAACACCTGACGCAGATCTTGTTAATCCGGGTGACGTTCAAGACAAAATGGTTTCAGTTTACTGTCTCTTGGTCATATCCGAGGTGGGCTTGGTTAGCACAGACCTGACGTTCCAAAGGCTTGTCGTCTTACCACTAGGAGAAAAAAACTATAAATACCAGAGAACAACAAATACTACAAACAGTAGTTGTTTGTTGGGGTTTTTTTGTATGTCACCCTAATAATGTTTTTTCCAGGAAATAAAATGTCTGGACCTTTTAGTTTTGTTTACATAATAGTGTGTAAATCCATTCCAATGTGTGCTCGAGCAGCCCTGAGTAATTAAAAGCAGGCAGTCTGTCATGTAAAGGGCAATGAAGGAGTGAGTGGAGAAAGATGGTTAGGTTAGGTAACTTTACTGGCAGACACATCAGGGAGGTGAGAGTAGTACGTTCTGAAATGGCAGAGGAGTTAACACATGAATAGTTAGGACATGATATGATAGCTTTTGGTATTTATGTTGTACGTCTACATCACTAAAATGACATCAAGTTCTTTTTTTTCTTTTCTTTTTTTTGCATTCTAGTTGCTCGCTTGAGGGGAGGTGGTTCACCAATGTGTAAGTAAAAACTGAATATCAGTATAACACACTTCTGCACATCTATGATTCTTTTTTTAATATTTGTAGTTTTTATTGATTGTCTTGCACAAAGAATTTACATTAGGGGCAGTACAACATTACTGGGAACAGAAACCTGACATTTATATGCATAGATTATGTCTATACACAATTCTGCTAGACAATAGAGATCAACATGTATGACAAACAATTTCAGTTCCTCAGAATTGTAGCAAAATGGCAAGTGGTAGCTCCCGGTTTTATTTAATAAATTAAATAATAATTTGTTATTATTTTTAGTTTGTGAATGTTTATTTGGAATATATGTCTGGTCAATATTTTAATAGTAGGCAAAGAGAAAAGCAGACAACCAACCACAAACACCAAAAACCCCCAAAACAATACAACCCCCCCCCCCCCCCCCCCCTCCTCCTCTCCATTACAAAACAATGGTTTGTACTATTTGTGTTGTATTACAGCCTATTAATGTTAAAAGTAAGAAATTAAATGTCTGGACGTTTTTGTCTTGACACATAATAGTGTGTAAATCCATTGCAATGTGTGCTTGAGCAGCCACGAGTAATAAAAGCAGACAGTCTGTCATGTAAAGGATAATGAAGGAGAGCTAAAAATACTGCAGCGACCAATAAGAGAGGAGGAAGCAGGTGAGTGGAAAAGAGGGTCATGTGATGAAACTTTACTGGCAGACACTTCAGGGAGGTGAGAGTAGTAAGTTCTGAAATGGCAGAAGAGTTAACACATGAATAGTTAGGACATGATATGATAGCTTTTGGTATTTATGTTGTACATCTACATCACTAAAATGACATCAATTTCTTTTTTCTTTTTTTTCTCTTTTTTGCATTCTAGTTGCCATGAGTTGTATGAGTAAGTAAAATCTGAATATCAGTATATCACACTTCTGCACATTACATTAGGGGCAGTACAACATTCCTGGAAACAGAAACCTGACATTTATATGTCAGATTTTGTCTATATACAATTTTGGTAGACAATGGAGATCAGCATGTATGACAAACAATTTCAGTTGCTCAGAATAGTAGCAAACTGGTAAGTGGTAGCTCCCGGTTGTATTTAATAAATTAAATAATAATTTATTATTATTTTTATTTTTAGAATGTTTATTTAGAATATATGTCTGGTCAATATTTTAATAGTAGGCAAAGAGAAAAGCAGACAAACAAACAACACCAACAAAAAAACAAAACAATACAACCCCCTCTCTATATTACAAACAATAGTCTGAACTATTTGTGTTGTATAGCAGCCTATGAATGTTAAAAAGGAAGAAATTAAATGTCTGGACATTTTGTGTTTTTGTTTACGTAATAGTGGGCATGCCCGGGCCAATGGGTCCTCCACGTCCCATGGGTAAGTAAAAACTGAATGGCAACACATACACACATATACACATGTACTCTTTAATCCCGCACAGTTGATGTGGAGCACCCACAATTTTATTGTACATATACAATGAAAGGTGTAGTTTATTCTACAGGTCTATGGATTTCTGGGGAAAAAAAATAGAAACAAACCAACACATTTCTGTTAAAAAAATTTTTTAAAATGCTTTCTGTGCAATACTGTATTTGTGTTGATAGTAAACAACTGTATCCTTAGACAGAAGGTGATTACTTTTACCTTTATTTACACATTTTAAAGCTGGAGGGTGTGGTGTTGCTCATTTTTTTTCTAACATGTTCAGCCTGTTGTAAACATCCAACCTGCATTTCTTTTCTCTTTTTTTAACATAGCGTCTAGGTCAAGCGCTGTGTTTGGTGCTTCATCAGGAGGTAGTAAGTAAAAACTGAGTGACATCACACATCTACACACCTATCCATGTCTGTAAATAAAAGAAGAGAAACCAACACATTTGCATTCCAACTTGCAATCAAGTGTTTGACAGTTGCTGTAATCGGCTGTATTCTTAGTCACAAAGTGTAGATGTTTGAGTTTTTATTTATAATACTATTTATGTTAAGTTGCAAGTCACAATAAAGACCTCAGAAGTCATAAACTTACTGATCTAAACACACCCACAATTTCATTGTGTATGCATAATGAAATGGCTAGTCTATGGATCTATGGATCTATAATCTGTAGGTCAAAAAAAAAAAACCAACAACAAAACAACACAACACATTTCCGTTTAAACATATTCAAATTGTTAAATAATAAATACTGTATGGACAGTTGCTGTAGTATTTGCTTTGGTAGTAATTATAATAGGCCTGAGTCATCAAGCAACAAAAGTTGGGTTGAGTTGCTAAAACATTTTGTTTTATTTGGAATATTAGTGAACATCTTTTATAATTACTCCAATGCCTTGCAGGTAGTATTATAAATAATATCAGAATTCAGTTATTCAACTAGTTTATTTATTTTTGTTAGTTAACTTGAACTGAGGCTGAGTGATTTTGTGGCAGACGGTGCTTGATACAGAATAAACACACAACTAGAGAACAAATATGTTAAACCAGGATGTTGAGCAGGAGGTATAAATACTGCAGGGACCAATTGGAGAACGGGGCCCTGTTTCAGAAAGCCGGTTTAGAAAACTCAGAGTTAAAAATGATACTCAGGGTTGAGTAACCCCGAACTGTCCAACTCGGAATATTCGGTTTCAGAAAGGCTGATAACAATTAGTTCAATCAACGCGGAGTTGCTTTAACCCCAAGTTAAGCGCGCGCATAAAGCCCTGATTAGTGGAGCACAGATTAAGCGAGTCACCATGGAGACGGAGGGAAAGAAGGCGCGGTCAATGTATTTTACAGCGCTTGAGGCCGAAATTCTGATGACAGCATATGCCGATAACATGCAAATTTTGCGGAAAAAAAGTAACACAGCCTCAGCTGCAAAAGAAAGGGAGCAGGCATGGCAAAACATAGCCGACAGAGTCAATGCGTGAGTGTTAATTTAAACATTGATCTAGGGATTTCCACCCATTTAACACGTTATTTTATTATATTTCATTTTTATGTTATACATTTTATTTTGTGATGTGATGTGAGCGCAGGTGCAACCCAACAGGCCCCAAACGTTCCTGGCAGCAAGTAAAAATGAAATATAAAAATATAGTCCAAACAGGTAAAGTGTAATTGTATTATGAGCCATAGTGCATGGTCTGTTTGTCCTATGTAAATCAATTGCAGTTAGAGGCTACATTAATTTTCTTTCTGTAAGCACTTATTGAAATTATCTGAGCACATTACAAGTACATATTTGCTTACTCAGTATGCTCAAATGTGACCCGTTATAGCCAACAGAAAAAAAGCGGAGGCCCGAAAAACAGGTGGGGGTCCTCCACCACCACCACTCACAGAGGCGGAGCAGTTGGCCCTCAGCCAAAACAGTGGGCGCCCTGTGGCTGAAGGCATCTCTGCGGGGACATCCTCTGAGTCAATAACCCCGCAAGACACAAGTGCCTACATAAGAGGTAAATTACTGTATTCCATTACTATAATGAAATAATTTGTTAGTTTGAAATACTACAGGGAACTATGTACCTGTACATTAATGCTGTGGAAAGACTTCCTGCTCACATAGTCTCCTTCATTTAGTGAAGGAGCAATGATTGGAATGTGAGTGCCATCTACACAGCCAATCACGCCTGGGAACCCTGAAAATAAATGTAAAATCTAAGTAGTAGTTAAAGTATCACCACATCATGAATTAAGTTTTGTTCATCCTGATACCTGCAATTTTGTGGAATCCCTCTTTGATAAATCGTGTGGGTCTATGACCGGGGAACACCACAAACGAGTACAGGAGACGTTTCAGTGCAACTGTCACATTCCTGACTGCCCGACAGACGGTAGCCTTGGAAACGTGCTCAGCGTCACCAGTATTATACAGAAAGCTCCCGTTTGCAAAAAAATGAAGTGCAATACAAATAATATGTACAGAACTGAGAGAATGTCCGCGATGTGTCACATGAGCAATATAAGGCCTGAGGATGTTATTCAAATAAATTATAGATTGTGCTGACAAACGGTAACGTTCACACAGAAAATCATCAGGAAATGATAAAATGTCCAAACGCGCTCTAATCACTCTCCCGGCGGAGAGCTCTGCGGAGAATTTGGGCTTCAACATCTACTGGCTCTTCAAGTAAGGGGCACGCCATGTCTGACACTTCCTACAGTCAGGTTTCCGACAAAGAGGGGGAGAAGGTCAGGGTTAGTTGAAGTAAACCTGCTAGGGGGCAGGTTAGCTTCACGGAGTGTGTCGTCATAGTAACTCACCCAGAATTAATCTAAACTCGCTTTGTGAAACCGAAAACCCAGAGTTTTCGTTAACTCAGGGTATACTTACTCAGAGTTTGCACTAAACCGGCTTTCTGAAACAGGGCCCAGGATGCAGATGAGGAAAATTTACTTTCAGACATGTCAGGAACGTTACGCCATGAAAACGGAGCAAGCAGACTGAACTTTTTTTTTTTTTTTTTTGGTAAACATAGTGTCTGTTTCAAGGACTGTTGTGTACTGTACTCAAACAGGATTTATTAAGTAAAAGCTGAGTGACATCACACATCTACACATTCTGCGCATTTCTGTAAATTAAAAAAAAGGGAAACCAACACATTTGTACACATCAGTGTTTGACATTGACTGCACAGTTGCAATCAAGTGTTTTATAGTTGCTGTAATCGGCTGTATTCTTAGTCACAAAGTGAAGTTGTTCGAGTTTTTATTTATAATACTATTTATGTCAAGTTGCAAGTCACAATAATGACCCAGAAGCCATAAACTTACTGATCTAAACAGCAAATGAAATGTCAAATGTTTCCAACATTTTCATATCAGCATCAAAATCTAGCTGCGATTCCTTTTATTTTTTTTGATTTAGTAAATAATTAGAAATTCGTGAATTAGAAATACGTGTTGCTCCTTTGATAGAGCATTGAGCAGGAGGAGCTGGTACTGTGTTATTTCATCATTTTTATCCTTTCGGTTTTCTTCTACACTGCACAAAAGAGTAAAAACAAAAGTAACATGACGAAACTCTGTTCGGACAGTGAATGGACCGATTCTTTTATAGCACTTTTCTACTCTCGCGGAGTACTCAAAGTGATCTATACAACACATTCACCCAATCACTTTCTCTAAACTGATTACTTCCTAACTACATTCATACTCCAATGGATGCATCGGAGAGCAACTTTGGGTTAATATCTTGCCCAACGATATTTGACATGCAGACTGGAGGAGCCAGGGATCGAACCACTAACCTTCCGATCTGTAGGTGACTACAACCACCCAGTGGTAAACATGAGTAAACCCTCACTAGGTTTTGGATAAAGTGTACACACACAAATCTGTCAAACCTGCCAACCTTTAAACGTTGGCTACCACAGCAGTATAGTATTGCAACATGGCATTTGGGTCTTCTAACTAAAATAGAAAAATAGGAACATAAATAGTGCCATCATTGCCAGACCTGGCCCACATCTGATTGACATACACCCTGCCATGACACCAGTCAGTCAGAAGTGCCAGCTTGATGCCAGATCTGGGCCAGACCCGTTTTCTATGAGTCTGGGCCACATAACCAAACCACAATCGAGCCAGATATGGTATGCCATCGCATAAACAGTGCCATCTATGCGAGGCCTGGCTCATATCTGGATCATGCCAGAAGATAGCCAGCATTGTCGGCTTGACACCAGATCCGGACCAGACCTGCATGGGAGCATGCTCTAATCTCTCTAATAAGAAATATTATGGTTGATAGTATCGAACGCTGCACTTAGGTCTAGCAGGACAAGCAGAGATCAGTCCACTGTCAGAGGCCATAAGATGATCATTTATAACCTTTTATTAAAGCTGTTTCTGTGCTGTGATGAGCTCTGAAACCTGACTGAAACTCTTCAAATAAGCCATTCCTCTGCAGATGATTTGTTAGCTGTTTGACAACTACTCTTTCAAGAATTTATGATATGAAAGGAAGGTTAGAGATTGGCCTATAATTAACTAAGACCGCTGGGTCTAGAGATGGGAGATAAATATAAATCAAAGAGTAATTGTACTCCTAAGTGCAAAACTAAGATAACTAAGAGCAGACTGTCTGAGTCAGTTCAGAGGATCCAAAAGTACCACTTCCACATAATGACAGTTAAAGCAATAAGGTGACATTGACATTAAAATAATTGTTACAGGGAATCAAGATCCTGATAGAAAAGATGAAGATGTTATACATTTAAATACTTTTACTCTGTATTTGTTCAAAACATAAAAAGTCAGTTCTTTAGTTCTTTTTAACAGATTCTTATGAAATGTATTGACTCTGTTTTTTGTTTAATTATATATTTTTTACATCATAGTTTTGGACTATGCGCTATTGCGTGCTCCAATGGACATGAGTAAGTTTTGGAATGTGACTATTTTTGAGAAATCCATGCACTCAGATATTTTTCTAAGGAATGGCCTGTAATTAACCTCAAAAGCTTTTTTGTGTTTACCAATTCAGGTGCAGAAGCAAAGAGAATGAAAAAAGGCATCAGATTCAGTAAAGGTAGGTTTTACTTACGTTTATTATTTTTACTTACTAAATACATGCTCTCATTTTGGTTTTTTTTTTTAAACAAAATGAGAGCATGTATTTAGTTTTAATTAACACGTGTTTTGTCAACTGATAGAAATTCTTATTTTCTTAATGTGTCTAAAACCTTCATTTAGAATTTACTGGGTTCGAATAAAATAGTACATGCTTATTTTATTCTCCTTATCTTGGTAGACATGAAGGGAATTTAAAGCTAAGTGGAAGTGACTTTTACAAGTTCAGTTGCTTAGATAATGAAATCCAGTTTTCTCCTGTTGAATAATCTATTATATAATCTAGTTCATGTCATCAGGTTGATTACTTTCAGATGGTATTCATTAAAACCTCAGTAACTGATTGTGTTATTGTCAGCTTTTATTTTTCTTTAATAAATTCACACTGTTGTAAACATTTGATTTGTGCAGTGGATCACTTATGTTGTTATTACAATTTTAAGATGTAATATTTCAAATGAATGAAATACATTTGTTTTCTTTTTTTTTCTTCAATATTTCTTAGTTTACAATGTGGTAATTAATGCACTGATTTATCATATAGATTTCTGTCTTCTCATTTAGCACCATAATCAGGTCCAGTTGTTATTTCATCTTTGTTTTTCCAGTTGCTGCACCCGTGCAGCCACCCAGAGACCCTTTGCTGCACTTAGTCTCCCTGCAGGAGGCGTCTGGCTGCTGGCTGCTTGATCCTGCTCTGGCTACTGCACTGAGAAAGACCAACAAGGAGGTGGAAAAGTCAAAGCCTGAAAAGGTGGACCTTTTTTCAGTTTGAATAATAACACACTAAATGATAATGTGAGATATTGTACAACAGATTTGATTGTATGATCTGAACAAAAAAAACAGGATAAAACAAATGAAAATGAAGTCAAACTAAATGTAGGCTTGCCTCACAGCATGAAAGTAAACATCTGTATATCAGAAGATAAAACACAGTAACCACACACAGCAAAAATAGTTTTCTAATCATCAGTTCTTCTAAAAATATTTCAGAACATTATTTTAGAGCATTTACATAATCACAGTTTGGGATTACATCAGGAACAGCATCCAGTGTAATAATCGGCCAAATTAAATATGCAGAGCTACACATCTTGGTGACACCTTGTGACAAAGAAGCAGCCAAAAATATCTAATACTACTGGTTGTAGAAAGTAAAATCATGTAGGAGGTTTTTATGTGTTTTATTTTATTGTCTTTGTTGAATTAGGCCAACAGTGAAGTGTGGGCCACCATTCTGGCTCTGATCTGGCTTCATGCTTTCAAGATGGATGCAAAGGACGAGTGGGAGCTTCTGGCTATGAAGGCTGCCTCATGGCTCCGTGCTCAGAATGGTAGTAACACGATAATTAAAGAATAAAATGTTTTAAAAATTGTTTCATACTACAGCCAGCTTTTCTCCCACATTCATTTTTTTTCAATATCTGTGTTGTGTTTTCAGCGCCGTGTGTGACAGAGTGTGTGGATGCTGGAAATGTCCTGTTGTGTTGCAGCGTGAGGAAAGAAGCTCTGGGCCTCTGAGGGGTTTCTTAAAGTGGCTTCACCTTCAGGGTGATCAGAAGCAGATCTGCATACACCATACTGCCTTTGATTCAGTGCTGTTTTATGTTACATACCCTGCTGCTGTTATGCAGTCAGAATTGTTATATATTCTTTTTCATGCTTAGTTCTTAGTGTTAAGAGGCATTTTGTATTTTGTGAATCTCTCCCTGTAAACTAGAGTGGGGAACTCCAGGCCTCTAATTATTAGTTCATTACCAGGCCTCTGGAGAACTTCAAGACAAGTTGAGGATGTAATTTAGCCATTTAAATCAGCTGTGTTGGATCAAGGACACATCTAAACCTTGCAGGAAACCGGGCCTTGAGGCCTGGAGTTCCCTATTCCTGCTGTAAACCAATGCACCTTTCGAGTTCCTCCTTCTTAGTTGCATTGAGGATTTTGTGCACGCTTCTCATGACAGAGAGGATAAAAGAGGCACAAAACTGTGCCCAGTCTGTGACATCAAACAAATTGGTTGTGAATCAAAACTCTTTATTCCTACTTTTCTAAGTAATCTTTAAATTTCAAGTAAACCTTTTCTGAGTAATCTGTTTCTCCCGTTGCAATCAAAACACAACGTCTATACACCACTAAACATTCAACACTTCTATAATAAGGTCCGTGAGCTGAACACATACAGGGTACCTGAACATAACTGACAAATTATAATTTGTCACTCCAAGTTAACATGTTTGTTTTTTATTTTTAAAAAGCAAACTTTGTCAACCACCAGTGGTTTATTCTTTTTGTTCAGTTTGTTCTTGTCTTAATGTGTCTACTCAGACAAAAACTGTGTGCATTTCTTTTCTTTGCTCGGTCACAGAACGCTAATGCAGAAAGCAGTGCAGTGTTGGGTCAAACATCGATATCATCAGGGGCTGGAGGCAACCATCATGGTTTCATGTTTCATGACAAAGAAGGATACTGTTCAAAATTATAAATGATGATGTGCTCCCAATAATATTTGGAAGACCTACACACATTTTTTAAATACTGGATTCTTTGTGTGCAAACAGTCCTTGAAAGATGAAGAAATTGATACGATTGAGTGGGGCCAGTCTCTTTTTGTCATGGTCCTGGGTCTGGTGACCCAGTGTTCATGTGTTTTTGAGTTTCGTTAATATTCTTTGATTTAGTGTCATTTGTGGTTTTGGTTCTCTTAATTGTTTTGTGCTCATGTTATAGTTTTTAGCCTTTAGGTTTTCATCCTTTGTGTCTTGGCTGTCTTTCACGTTTCTTGTTTAGTTCAAATTTGTTCTTGGTTTACTTATATTTTGGGGTTATCAAAAAAGTTTTTTTCTAGGTTAATAAATGTTAGGTTTATATTGTTGGATTGTCATTTATGCTTAGAAATATATAACCATATATTCTTAGAGGTGTATAACCGATTGTGTAGTGATAGGATGTGTGATCCTTAGTAGTCTGCAAAGACTGTGTGCATTCCAGAGTGCTCTGGCATAAACACAAACATCCTAAGGAGATGAGAGAGGTCATACCTTCTCTTACTGTTTTATGGTATGGTAAACACATCTATGTCCATTTAGGTATAAGTGCCTTTTGTTTAGATGAACTGCTGGACTTCCAGGCCCAGCAGATTTAGGGGAGTCATTCACGGGGTCACATCTTGACTGACACACACACACACGTCTGGTTTGCTATCCTCGTGGGGACATCCCATTGACATAATGCTTTCCCTAGCCCCTTACCCTAACCCTAACCATTAAAAATGAATGCCTAACCCTAACCCTTACCCTAAACCTAACCATAACCTAATTGTAACCCTGACAGTAAAACCGCATTTTGAGTGTGAAAATTGCTTTCAACCCCGAGGGGACCTGGATTTTGGTCCCCACGGTGCAGAAAGTCCCCACCAGGATAGTACGAACCCGTATACACACACACACGTATACACACACACACACACACGTATACACAGACTGCTACTCTTTGTTCACATGTATGCCTATGTAAGATGTCATATGTTAATGAACTTATGCATATTCATGCAACCTTAATAAAGAGCAGTGCTATTTTTTTGTGGAGTGAAAAAATTATGTCTAGTTTGATAATAAATCAAAGATGAATACAAGGGCGTAGATTTGGTTTTGGCATTGGTGGGGACGGTTGATTCAACCACTGTTGTCATTTTATTGATTCCAAAACCTTTAGAAATAATTACTGGAACTCAAATTGGCTTGGTAAGCTCAGTGACACCTGACCTACATACACAGGTGAATCCAATAATGAGAAAGAGTATGTCTGTGAAGGTTCTCAGTCATCCAGGTCATCGTAGTCAAAGGAGTTTGCAAAGAAAAGCGTCTGGACTTCTTTAAGTTGCTTGAAGACGTTTCACCTCTCATCCGAGAAGCTTCTTCAGTTCTAAGGTCAAATGGCCGAGAGTCCCAGATTTAAACCCAGTGGGAGTATCCCCCCAAAGAGGGACAAAGGACCCCCTGGTGATCCTCTAATCACATGAGCCAAGGTGTGAAAGCGGGTGTGGGACCTAATCAGCCAGGGTTTCGGGTGAGCTCATTGTGAAACCTGTTCCCACCTTGTCATGTGAATTCCTGAGGTCAGATGGCCCAGGATGTGAGTGGGCATTAAGGCGTCTGGGGAGGGAACTCAAAACTGGATTATAGATGGCAGACAGTTGGTGTCGTAAACCACCGCCTCTGTTCAAAGATGGTCGCTCACAGTGGACAGAGATGGCCTCTTTCACTCCTCTTTCAAACCATCTGTCCTCTCTGTCCAAAATGTGAACGTTGGCATCCTCAAAAGAGTGACCTTTATCCTTAAGATGCAGATGGACTGCTGAGTCTTGTCCTGTGGAGGTGGCTCTTCTATGTTGTGCCATGCGCTTGTGAAGTGGCTGTTTGGTCTCTCCAATGTAGAGGTCTGGGCATTCCTCGCTGCACTGTACAGCATACACCACGTTGTTAAGTCTGTGTTTTGGAGTTTTGTCTTTCGGGTGAACCAGTTTCTGTCTGAGTGTGTTGCTGTGTCTGAAGTACACTGGGATGTCGTGCTTGGAGAAAACTCTCCTGAGTTTCTCTGATACACCGGCTACATAGGGGATGACAACGTTGTTGCGTCTGTCTTTCATATCCTCCCTCGCTGGTGTCTGATCTTCTTTTCTGTGCCTCTTTGCTGACTTTATGAACGCCCAGTTAGGATAACCGCATGTTTTGAGTGCTTCCTTTACGTGTGTGTGTTCCTTCTTTTTTCCCTCAGGCTTAGAGGGAACATGTTCTGCCCGGTGGTGTAGGGTCCTGATTACTCCAAGTTTGTGTTCCAGCGGGTGATGGGAGTCAAAAAGGAGGTACTGGTCCGTGTGTGTGGGCTTCCGGTAAACTTCGATGTTGAGGTTGCCATTCTCTTCAATGTGCACGGCGCAGTCCAGGAAAGGCAAACAAAGGAAGAGTACCCAGCCAGTGGTACAGATATGTAGATGACACCTGGGTCAAAATCAAGACACAAGAAGTGGAATCCTTCACTGCGCACATTAACGCCGTGGATAAAAACATCAAGTTCACCAGGGAAGACACAAAGGATAACTGTTTGCCTTGTCGGATGCAGAAAGCTGTCTCAGAGATCTAAGCTGTCTGTTTCCACAGTTAGGAACATAGTGAGAAAATGGAAGATCGCAGGCTCAGTTCAAGTTAAGGCTCAAAGTGGCAGACCAAGAAAAATCTCGGATAGACAGAAGCGACAAATGGTGAGAACAGTCTGAGTCAACCCACAGACCAGCACCAAAGACCTACAACATCATCCTACAGTAGATGGAGTCACTGTGCATCGTTCAACCATTCGGCGCACTTTACACAAGGAGATGCTGTATGTGAGAGTGATGCAGAGGAAGCCTTTTCTCCGCCCACAGCACAAACAGAGCCACTTGAGGTATGCTAAAGCACATTTGGACAAGCCAGCTTCATTCTGGAATAAGGTGCTGTGGACTGATGAAACTAAAATTGAGTTATTTGGGCATAACAAGGGGCGTTATGCATGGAGGAAAAAGAACACAACATTCCAAGAAAAACACCTGCTACCTACAGAAAAATATGGTGGTGGTTCCATCATGCTGTGGGGCTGTGTGGCCAGTGCAGGGACTGGGAATCTTGAGTTGAGGGACACATGGATTCCACTCAGTATCAGCAGATTCTGGAGACCAATGTCCAGGAATCAGTGACAAAGCTGAAGCTGCGCTGGGGCTGGATCTTTCAACAAGACAACGACCCGAAACACTGCTCAAAATCCACTAAGGCATTCATGCAGAGGAACAAGTACAACGTTCTGGAACGGCCATCTCAGTCCCAGACCTGAATATTATTGAGAATCTGTGGTGTGAGTTAAAGAGAGCTGTCCATGCTCGGAAGCCATCAAACCTGAATGAACTAGAGATGTTTTGTAAAGAGGAATGGTCCAAAATACCTTCAACCACAATCCACTCTCATTGGAACCTACAGGAAGCGTTTCTGCAAAAGGCGGATCTACTAAATATTTATTTCATTTCTTTTTTTGTGGTGCCCAAATTTATGCACCTGCCTGATTTGGTTAAACAATTATTGCACACTTTCTGTAAATCCAATAAACTTCATTTCACTTCTCAAATATCACTGTGTGTGTCTCCTATATGATATATTTAACTGACATTTTTTATTGTAACAACCAACGATTTATACAGGAAAATAATGACTAAGGTTGACAAGGTTGCCCAAACTTTTGCATCCCACTGTATAGTAAACCAACATGTCTTATACATTAGCATGTATAAGGGAACACTGAACGACCTGGTGGTTTTTGTCCATAAAACTACTCATCGAAGATTACCACAAAATTATCAATTTCACCTGTGATCTTCTATCACAGGTGAAATTGATCTCTGAGCTTTGTTGGTTCTTCTGTCACCTGACAAATAGGACATACGTGACAATAAGAATAAAATGTGTAGCTGCTTCAGTGCTTCTGTCAATTTGTGCAGATCTTGACTCATCAGTAATGTTTGTAGGGTGAGTGCATTTTTAAAACAATTTGTAGAAATATCATGACTACGTCATGATACGTCATGATATTTTGTCTCAAAAATTAACCCTATGAATATGTCAGTACCATTAGGATGAAATTGTGTCACCAACATTTTAACGTTAGACATATAATTTTAACAGCCTCTATAAACTAATATCCTGGCTTGCTCGAGGCTGCCGTTTTCTCTGACACATTCAATCAAAATTAGAAATGCTAGTCTGGGAGACTGAGATAAGTAATAGTGCTGCCTGTTGTGCAGTTAGTTTCCAAAACATGTTATTCATGGTTACATACAATTTTAGACTGATGTGGGCCAAAGCCTAGCATAGCCTGTAACGTTATTATGATGGACACATTTTATGAGTGAACTTGACTTTAAGTGACTTACAGGTTTCTTTGAAAAATACTTTCTTGTATCCACGTTCTTCCTTTTTTGCTGCCATCTTCCTCTTCTCGTTGCAGGTCCTTGCAGTGCAGGCTTGTCGCTGCTTACACTAAACAGAGCTCCCTGAAAGGCATTGGCATTGGCCATATTTGTCACATGAGGTAGGACTCCAGTAGAGAACGTAATGTAACTCTTTGTGCAGTGCTAAGTGAATGAGATGTTGACTGATCTTTTTTTTTTTTTTTTTTTCTATCGGGTTTGTTTTTCTTTACTTGAAGAGATCAATTTATTGGTGGGGACATGTCCCTTCCGTCCATGCCAAATCTAAGCCCATGGATGAATAAACCTTCCTTGTTTAAACATGTGCCATGGTGTGTTCTCCTTTTGCCTGTGACTTCTTGTTAGTTTTTTACTAATAAAAAAGCCAGGAAGAGCATCCACTTTTCCTGTACACATGTCTCTAGTGATGTTTATTATCCTCTACAGTAAGTATAGACACTGCTGCTGCATTTTACTTAGCAAAACTTAAAAACAATGATTCTGATCTAGAAATTTTGACCAACTTTGGTATTTAGATTGTGAGACACACACCTGACTGGTATGACAGGAAGGTTGTGTGTGTCTGTGTAAACACGGATGAGATCGGTCACAGGTAGGTGATTACATCAGGTGTGTAGGGCCGGAGGTGGAAACCCAGAGAAGGACCTACCCGGGAGCACAGACAACAATAAACAAACACCGATAGCCAACAGGAGAGAGAGAAAGTGAGAAGACAAACCAGATGGTATCAGCCAGGGAAGACCATAGGGGACCATAAAAGTCTGATATTCATATTAGGATAGAGCAGCAGAGAGTGTCTCTCCTCATCAGTCAAAACAGCTTGTGAAAAAATTTCAAAGCTTTATTTGTGTTTGCACATTTCTAGACAGAAGATTGTGATTCCTGTCTGCTCTGTTTCATTTAATTTTTGTTGATTTAATGAATTAGGCCAACAGTGAAGTGTGGGCCACCATTCTGGCTCTGATCTGGCTTCATTCTTTCAAGATGGATGCAAAGGACGAGTGGGAGCTTCTGGCTATGAAGGCTGTCTCATGGCTCCGTGCTCAGAATGATCGTAGCAATGATAATAACAGATAAATGATTTTAAAAATGCTTTATGCTACAGTATAATTTTGTTTTGGAAAAGTGAAAAATTTTGTTTAGACTTTTTACTTTATTCAAAATTGTAATCATAGTTAATTAGCATAATACTGAACAAGTTGCGTGACAAAAATACATTTACATTACCTTAAATAATAAAAAACATGTAGAATGGGACATTTCAGAATCATATACAATACTATATACTTTTTATTGGATCATAATTCATATCATAATTCATATTCATATCATATACAATACTATATACTTTTTATTGGATCATAATTATCCATCGATACGTATACTCTAGATGATGATTTGTATGATGAGTTTAATAACTCAGTCCTGATTAGCCAGTCCACCTCTGACTGTTTTAGCCATGGACGATGTGTGGCATGAAGACATTCAGAAGCCAAACTAAACTAATCAAATTAAGTTTGCTTACTTGCTTTTTTTATGGAAACTAATGCCATGTGTTACCTTATCCTGTGTAGGCAATGTCCTGTGTTAAGGTGTGACTATTGTGTTTAAAAAATCTCAGTTGAATGTCTGATTTACTCTTTAAACTATATTTTAAAATAATTTGTACCTGTTGTTGACCACCGGTGATTCAACTTAATGAAGTATCTTTTACTGCTTTGTTTGCTTTGGTGTAAACTTGGTCAAATAAAGACACTGATTAATTAATAAATAAGCAGTGATTGCACTTTTTCTACATTTCAAACTGAAATGGGTCAACAGTTAAAGTTTCCATATTCACAAAATACTCAACGCTATCATCAGTTCCTGTTTCCTAAATGTTTCTTTTGTTCACAAGAGGATGCAATAATGCCATATTTTATAAGCAAAGACTTTCACGTGGATCAGTTGTGTTTTGAGGAAAGCTTACAGGTTTATGCATTTACTATGAGCTGGTTATTGTAATGCTTTTTCTTTTATTCACAAAGTCTTTAATCTTCTCAAACTTCAGATGCATTGGTAGACTTTTCAGCTCAGTTGAGCCACTGGCCCTCAGCATGAAAAGGAACCGTATTGTACATACCCTCCAAGTGAAGGAAGCTCAAGGCAAACCTTATACTGAATGAATGATTTTGTTGTATAAATAAAACACAAATATTGTTTACTTTAAAGTATTAAAAACTTATACCATATTCAAAGGGTGGTAAATAACTTTTTAGGAAGCCTACCTGGGATAAAAGATAGAAGTTTTATTATAGAAAAATATTAAGTTTTGTTTTATAAAATATTTAAATTAATTGTAATGTTGCAAACTTAGTAATGATTGTTGTTTTTCTTTGGATAAAATTAATTAGATAAGTAAAATGATTTGTAAAGAAACATGTTTTGCTGCTATAATAAACTTTCTTCTTACAATAAATTATTGTTGGGGTCCCCGGGGCCTCAGATCAGTCATCTATGTGCTAAATATGTTGTTTGGAACGAGGGTTACATAGTGTGATGTAGATATCTATTTATCAGACACCAAAAAAGTGGCAATAAGTATTTTATATAAATTGTGATTGCACAGTTGCAGAAAGTGAGATAATGATCTCCATGTGTTCTGTTTCATTTGATTGTCTTTGATTTGTTGAATTAGGCCAACAATGAAGTGTGGGCCACCATTCCATCTCTCTATGGCTATGCCATATTATCAGAATTTCTTTGAATTTTCTTTTTAACTAGTTCTATAATCAGTGAGCCAACTAAATGGAGAAAACCTATTTGTGCTGATTAATGAAAGGCTTGCACCGTAAAATAGAGAATAAGGAAGAGGAAGTACAATTATTTTTAGTGTAAGAGTGTGAGCGTGAGATTTTTCAGGACTTCAGAGCTATTGCAAAGTAAAAATGTAAACCACAGAAGGAATTCTAAAAAAAAACAAACCAAAAGAAAAATGTTTTGCAATTTGAAGCTCCGCCCACCCAGTACATACCGGTTGGTGGAGAAAACAAGGAAATGGGACGTACCCGGCAGCAGTGACTTGTTTATATAAAGTCTGCTGTTTGTGGCGTAAACATTGCTACAACAACAGAGAAGTGTAGTAAACCTTTCAGGATACACCCGTCTGTCCATAGAGGTAAGCGGCTATTGCGCATCATTCTTCACTGGTGGGCAGTTCATTCCTAATGTCACGTCATTGGTTGTTATTACTGCCTTTTAAAAATGTTTTCGGGTCCCAGACAAAACAGTTTCAAAACTATACAGTGCCACAAAACTGTATAATTTTGGGTGTAGTGAAAAAGAACTATTGCCTTGGATTGTGAAAGTGTCACATACTAGCAGGTAGGTGCACAGTCACTCTGTCACAATAACAAAGAGATGCCATTAATTGTCTGCACAGAAAACGCCTCCGACTGGAAGTTATCTGAGCGTGGAAGAAGTCCCCGGTGTTCCTGCTTAACTGGTTTTCGTGTTTTCTGTTGGCGTTTTCTAACATTTCACTGCGTGGTAACATAATGTTTCTAGTGGCAGATCATAATGCGAATGTTTTGTAGAAGCCAAGATTCAATTTTTGCGAGACGTGTGTCGAGTCATTAAAATTATGTTTAGATGATTTAAAGGATGAATGAGATTTTTCTTTTTTAAGTAACTTAAACAGGTTCGAATTGCTGACCAAAATAAGTTTAGCCTGCGAGCTGCCCTGCATGATGAGTCACAGGCACTACCCTGTGCTGACAACTACAAGGGGTATTCATTGTTATTTGTGTGCGGATTATCGCTGAATAAATTCAGATAAACTAGTAATGCAGTGTTTTCTTCTTTAAAATGCTGAGCTCATACAGGACGATAGAAACAAAAGAGAACCACTCCCTAAAGCATGCTTTGGTCAGGAGCAGGTTATGTTCAGAGTTGCAGTTTTAAATTCAGCTGCTAACACAGAACGCACTCAAGAATTCTAATTTAATCAATACAATTATCAATTTGGTCAGTTTTATTGATTGAATTGAGTATTTCATTGATCTGTTTAAAAAAATGTATTGATTCGATTTGTTAACAAATCGAAGCGTCTAAAGGTTAGTAATGTTAAAATGTTAAATGCTTCAGAGTTCTAATATGCAGATGTCGCAAATAAACAGCAGCACTGAGAGCGCACTCAGGGTTAATATAATAAACTCAATTGAGATTTTTATTTCAACATTGTGTGTAAAATGAGAAGAAATTTTCTGCACAAAGAAGTATTTCCTTATTTCCAAGTGTTCGTGTCACTATCATATTCTGTTCGCTATAGATTTTTAATCATCTTCACCTGATTAACTCTCTTAATGGATTGCGCAGGGTCCATTAGAAGTGTCATGTGAGCAGTTAAGCGCCAGACACCGCCTTTTTTTATGAGCGCGCACACAACCACCGCGGTCAAGTGAGCCATCATTTGTGCGTCGGGGTGAAACCAGCCGCCTCTTACCCTACAGTAAAGCGTCGGATATCTTCTTGGTCGCTAAGCCAGACACGCACACAAACGCACACAGGAAATTAAGAGAAATAAAGCTCCAGGACCATTGTTTTCCCCAGTGAAGTTTTCATTTATTTTTCTTTTCACTTTCGCTGGTAATTTGTTCCTTCATTTACAATTCAATGGAATCTGTTATTCCATTGAATATGTGACCTGCACCCACACTGCCCAGTTTCACCTCAATCAACTGCAAAATTCCTGAGAAGTTAAAAGACAGTTACTCAAATTCAACTAGGGCTGCAGCTATAGATTATTAATCTATCGATTATTCCATTGAGTAATCGGATAAGAAATACTTTGTCTTATTAATGAGCAATAATAAATATCGAAAAGAAAAAGAAAAAAAACGTGTCTATCAAAATGAACTGCTCATTGGTTTCTATTTTAGAAATTGCATTTTTTTGTTTCATCCGTCATGTTTCATTTGTCAGAAAAAACAACAACAAAACAAATAATTTGTATTTACATCCCATATTAAGTTTTATTTTCTTAAATGCAAAATTAAAATAGAGTAAAAGTCTCTCTTTCTCCCCCACCTAATGGCTCCGCCTCTTTGCTCTTTCGGTGTGTTAAACAGACTCCAGCTCCACTTTAAACTGTGCCTGCCTCATCAAAATATTTTATTTTATTTATTTGCCATTTTTCAAGTGGTCTTAAACTTTTGATCGGGACTGTGTCATATTCAAAAATTGGCACACATGTAGAGAAGGTAACCCAGAGGAGTAATCACCTGAGAATTTCATGTCAACTATCACAGATGCTTTTAATGAATTTTTATGTGATGTTATATTTGATTGAATATGCTGAATTAGACCAGAAATGTCCTTTAAATTTCTCCAGAATTATGCAGTGGATTGAGAAAAAAATCCTGCACACGTGTGGGTGTTCAAGAAGAAGAATCCATAGACAATGTCATGTTAACTATCATGTATAATTTTAAATACATTTTTAACATGATGTTAACACATGTCCTTTGAATTTTTTTTATTTTTTTTTTTCATTTGAGCAGAGTTGTCCTTTCATTTCTTGGGAGTATAACAGCAGTTTAAGATAATACTTCTAACAGATGTAGAGTAAGTGAACCAGAGTAGAAATGTGCTGAAAGTATCATGTCAACTATGAAGGATGACTTTTAATGAGTTTTAGAATATGATGGAATATTTGAGTGATTGTGTTGATTTTGAGCATACTTGTCCTCTAACTTCTCAGAACTTTTGCTGACTAAACCAAAACACCAAAACTTAACGCAGGGCTGACATTGACTGAGAAAAAGAAGGCATCGTGTTTGTCATGTAAAAATGTATTAGTCTAACTCCATTAAATCCAGTGTTTTCAGGCAGAAACGTGTGAAACCTGCACTTCCAAAGTGTTATTATTGTTGTCATGTGACTCTGCTGGTTTTCGAGCAGCTAGTTTGCTCTGCTCCTGAATTTCTGATCATTCTTGAAATGATCTGGCGTTGTTTATAAACTGCACAGAAAATACTGGTTGAGGCTATGTGGATGAATATTCATACAGGCCAAACAGTTTCCTGGACTTTTAGAACCGAGAACAAAGCACTAGGAAGATGGAACAGACTGTTTAATCAGAAAAAATATCAGCGTGAAAAACTGGTGAAGAAAATATGGTAGATTGTTCCAGGATGCATAGAGGAGGTATTTCCTGCATGTCCTACCAGGAGGAAGTCTTAGGGCAAACCCCATAGACGCTGGACAGATTGCATTTTCTGGGTTGGATGGTTGTGTGTCTATTTTAGTTCTTTTATAGTGGCATCAAAATAACACATGGTACTTATGAAAAAAAGATTTTGTCATAAATACAATATAATTAATATGTACTTGATATTGTTGAAAACTCGTATCGTGTTCAGATGATAGTAAATAAGCTTTTGAGTAAACTACATGGAATAAAAGTGCAAGCAACAGAAAAATAAACATTTTGTTTTACAATTAATTAACATATTGTATAACTTTGCAAAATGAATGATATTTTGTACATTATGTGTAACATCACATTTCTGTATGCTTGCATGAAAACCTTAGGTTAGTAATATAGATGCTTTCACAATGATTTATATGTATATGACGTGATTCCATAAGAAAAGTCTGTATGACTACAATTAACCATTAAATGTGAGATATTCATGCTGTTTTTAAACTCGGTGAGGTCGATCACAGGAAGAAGGTAACAAAAGAGTGAAAGTAATGGTTGGTTCCAACTTGGATTTTTGAGAGGAGGTCCTGCTGTCATTGTTTATTATTGTCATCAGAGGAACACTAAGTGAACATTTTAACCCTCAACCAATAAGTATTAAAAACAATTATAATACTGCAAGTCAGATCATCAAAATTTGTCATAGTCATAACCCCAACATTATCTGATGAGATTAATCCGGAGGGGGGCAATCTATCGATCGCACCTATGAATGTTATTTGCACACTAAGTCCTCAGATGTTTTTGTTTCACAGGTACAATGATGAACCGCTGTGGTCTGCTAACTCTCCAGAAGGAACCAGGTACTGACAGAAAGTAAAGGGGCTTCTGTTTGCTCTGCAGCCTCTTTTCATTCATCTAAAATTCAAATGTAAAGACTTTTATTATTTGTAGTGGCTCATAATAATAAATGATTATTTCCCCATGACTGAGACAATACTCAACAAACCCATTTCAATAGCTGGATGGTCATTTGCTCTTTAGGTTATCAACATGAGAATTGCATTGAGGTTCATGGCCATTTTCACCTTCTGCTGACCAAAGTATACATAAGAAAAACTTCTGCTTCTCCCACACTGACTGTTGAAAAGTTCTGGATGGCATCAAGCTTACTCTGTGAAGTTGATCATATGCATCTTGGACAGTAGTGTACTGCTGCATATGGCTACGAGTCATGCAGAGTATATCCTTGTGATACAAAAGCACAGAAGAAAAATGATGGCTATAAGAAACAAAATAAATTAATAATAATAATATAAATAAACAAACAAACTTTGCAATACTGTTTGACAGTCATGTTTAAGTACCAGCTTGGTTTAATGGCTAACTTTTGTGTGGCTGAAATGTAACACAAGAAACAACCATTTGTAAAACATCTGTATGGTTTATGTATTTATGATTGTTCTGTTTCTTTTAGTTCCTCTGAAGAGCATTGAGGTGGAGCTGGAGGTGAGGGACCATGTGGCTACAGTGGTCTCTACTCTGAACTACGAGAATAAGGAGAACAAACCATTAGAGGCTGTTTTTGTCTTCCCTCTGCCTGGAGATGCTGCTGTCTGTCATTTCAGTGCTGAGATCGGACAGACACAGATTGTAGCTGAGGTGAAGGAGAAACAGAAGGTGAGCTGGACCGTAAATATAACCTGATTATAAGTAAGATTCAAAATAACAATAAACGCAGTGAATGTCACTGACATGTGTCACCTGTCCTTCAGGCTCGTGAGGAGTATGATGATGCTCTGAGCTGCGGTCAGCAGGCCTTCCTATTGGAGGAGAGTGATCAGAGTCCAGATATATTCTCTCTGAGTGTGGGCAGTCTGCCTCCAGGAGAGAGCGCCTCCATCAGGTTGGAGTACGTGACTGAGCTGGCTGTGCAGGCTGATGATGGTCTGAGGTTCTGTCTGCCTGCTGTGCTCAACCCTCGATACCAGCCTCAGGGTAGGAAAATCATCCAACACTTATTCATTTAGTTAAATATTTATCACAAAACAATCATGCTTGTAACAAGCATGAGTCCCAGTAAAAATGTACCACAGTGATTTGCAACTATCTCTAATGTCAAGTACAGGTAGTGAAGGTGCAGGAGTTCAGGTGACTTCTGTTCCAGCCTCTCTGGTGCCCTACACTCTGTCTTTCTCTGCCCGAGTGTCCTCTCCTCGTCCAATCTCTAAAGTAGAGTCCAACTGTTCCCTGGACCCGCTCCAGTACCTCAACACTGATCAAACCCAGGCCACGGTAGGTAGAGTGCTGATGTTTCTGTTGTGTGTGGTTTGGTTGTTACTTATAACTGAGAACTAAATATGAATGTGTTTGTGGTGTGCAGGTCAAGTTGGCTGCAGGACACAAGTTTGACAGAGATGTTGAACTGCTGATTTATTACAAAGACGCCCACCAGCCCACTGCTGTGGTGGAGGCAGGACAGGCCTCTGCTGAGCCGGGTGAGTGAAAATGACAGAAGATAAGATAAGATAAGATAAAACTTTATTAATCCCTCGGGTGGGTTCCTCTGGGAAATTCGGTTTCCAAAAGCACAGCACCGACAGAAATTACAGAGCGTGAGCAGAAAATTATATATACACACATATAAATACAGAGACATATATAAATAAAATATACGAAGGGGATAAATAGAATAAATAGGAATAAAAAATAAAAATAGAAATAAAATACAAGTGAAAATACAAGTGAATTGCACATTTCAAGTATTGTAGTCTATTGCACCGTTGACTATTAACAAAGTATTGCACAAAAGGTATTGCACAGTAAAGTGAAGAGGCACTACAGCTTAGTTGTTCCCCCTCCTTTGTCCTCCTGTTTCCCCTCCCTCTCCCCTCCAGAGAGGAGTTAAACAGTTTGATGGCGTGTGGGACAAAGGAGTTTTTAAGTCTGTTGGTTCTTGTCTTTGGGAGAAGCAACCTGTCACTGAACAGACTCTTCTGTTTGTTTATGGCCGTGTGCAGAGGATGTCCAGCATTGTCCATAATGTCCAGAATTAGTTGGTCTGCAAATACACATTTTATTATCTATATTATTTAAGTTTTTGAACAAACAATGAAAAGCAAATTTAGGTAATATTTAAAATTTGTTTGTTTTTCAGGCTCTCTGATGGGTGATTCAGTGGTGATGGTCAGTCTGTACCCTGAGTTCCCCCAGTCTGTGATGTCTTCAATGGCTTCATGTGGAGAGTTTGTGTTCTTAATGGATCGATCTGGAAGTATGGGCTGTCCTATCACAAACAGCAAGCAGCAGGAAACTCGCATCAGCAGTGCCAGGGTATCTGTATTAAGTTATTTAGTCATAAAATCTTTCCTAGTGTTTCTCTCACACAGTGGACTCACCATCTTTTCCCTCTTCTCTTAAGGATACTCTGCTGCTCCTGTTGAAGAGCTTACCAATGGGCTGCTATTTCAACATTTACAGTTTTGGGTCCGGATATGAACACATCTTCCCGTGAGTCTTTCCTTTATATCAGTCAGCCCAAGAAAGGCCCTTCTGTCTTTAAGTATCTGAATGGATGTTTTGGTGCATGTGTTTATGTGATGGCAGTAAGAGTGTGGAGTACAGCCAGCAGACTATGGAGGAGGCTCTGAAGAAAGTTGAGCAGATGGAGGCTAATCTTGGAGGAACTGAGATCCTGCAGCCCCTCAAACATATTTACAGCCAGCCCTGCATTCCCAATCAGCCTCGACAGGTAACACACACAGTCTGACACTTTCCTGGTTATGGCTCATGTTAGGGATGATCTGCTCATAATAACGTTGGTGGTTTGATCACTGGCTGCACACCAGTGTGTTCTTGAGCCCCAATGCACATGATGCAGAGTATGTGTGCGAGTAAATGCTTGATAGAAAGTGCTTAGATATAGAAAAAGATCTTGGAGCCCTTCAAATGTACTTACCCTGCACTCCCAGTCAGCCTAGACAGGTAACACACACACTGGCTTACATTAATTTATTGGAGACTTTAGAAACGTTAGCTGGAGAAAAGTGCTTTGACATAGAAAAAAAGTGCTTGTATTCACCCATTTTTGTGAATATGTGAAAGAGAGATGTTGTATGAAGAGATAAGTTCTCAAGCAGAGTAGAAAAAGCACTAAAAAAAGCGCGCTCTCCATGTCTGCTTCATGCCCTGGGGGATGGGGCTATGGCTCCCTACACCCTCTAGCACAGGGGTCGGCAACCTGCGGCTCTGGAGCCGCATGCGGCTCTTTAGTCCTTTTAGTGCTGCTCTGCGTGGTTTGGGAAAATAAATTATTGTTTTGCCCCGCCACACACATTAACCAGGTAAAAATACATATTTAGGCTGAATTTTGCAAATATCTATTTTTCATCTTTTAGCAGCATAGTGCTTTTTTTCCAGTTATTTTTTTTTAAAAGTCAGGTCAAGGCTCCAAAAGCCCAAAGGCGATATAAGGATGGCGGCTTGCAGCAGTTTTTGTTTGCTACATGGATCATTTTAGTTCAGCTGGGTATCTTTGCTTTTGTTATATTTCTTTAAGAGTTCAAAATGTGTTAATTACATAAATAAAAAACTAATTTTCTCTGTAGCACTTCATGGATTTAAGCAACACACCTTAGTTGTTCACACAAAGCATAAAGGTAAAAAACAATATATACAGTGTTATCTTCATTTTAGATGTTAAAAAGTATTTGCGGCTCCCAGTGTTTTCTTTTGCGTGGAAATCGCATCCAAATGGCTCTTTGGGTGTTAAAGGTTGCAGACCCCTGCTCTAGCAGATCGTTACATGGAGAAACCTTTTGAATACAAGCACGCTCATCCAAGCAGGTGTGCACATGGGTGTATACTGTTCACAGACACAAACTACACCTTTCTTGGCTGCTACCTCATTGTGCGTTGTCTGTCCTGCGTGTTGCACAATAACATTCAATAATTAGTATTTACTGTTATTTACACTTAGGTAGATTAAGGTTAGGTCCTTCCTCTCTTTCTTTCTCCCTTTCCTATCCCCCAGCCATGTCTGTCCCATCTGTAACAACTGAAAATAAAATAAATAATAACAACAAAGATCGATCAAATGGACCAATACAGCAAGGCTGTGATGATTCGCTTGGATAAATCTGTTGGGCATCTTTGTTGGCCTTCAGACAACAATTCTGATAGCTAAAGAATCAAACGGGACAGGCAAAAAAAAAAAAAAAAGCACAAATAAGATTCAATCCATTTACACTTTCTGAAACCTAACACAGCTCTCAGAACAAGTTGTGTGTTTGTGGATCTGATGTTATGTCCTTTTGTGCCAACTCTCCTCTCTAGCTGTTTGTCTTTACTGATGGAGAGGTGGGGAACACCAAAGAAGTGATAGATCTGGTGAAGACTAATTTGGGTTCTCACAGGTGAAACCACAAAACAACTATATCTACACAGTTCCCAGAATATCCAACATGTCCACTGTGTAATTACAGAAAACTGTTGTATTGCAGGTGTTTCTCTTTTGGGATTGGGGAAGGGGCCAGCTCTGCTCTCATCAGTGGGATGGCAAAGGAAGGAGGAGGTCACGCTCAGTTCATCACAGGGACTGACAGGATGCAACCAAAAGTAAGACATTTAACACAATTATGAAGTAGGATAATAACACTATATGAAGGACTTACTAACCATACTTCACCAACTTGTAAAAGATATTACATCATCTTATTTTGCTGGTTTGACTAATGGTAGTAAACTTAATCCAATGTTTTTGTTTGACACCACCAGCAGATTTCTTAATCTGCCTCAATCTGCTTTCCCTGCCATATATTCCAGTGACTGTATCAAGTCTGTGTGTCTTCAACTGACTCAAGTCTCTTGATCAGTTCTCTTCTCAGAGTTTAAACAAATTTTCTCAACATATCTCCTTGACATTATTTCACACACTTTTGTCCCATACGTCCCATTATTGCACACGTTTTCCTGCCCAGTGGACATTGTCTGTCCTAAATTCATTAGCAGGTTCTACTTGTCATCCATCCTTGGTTTTTCTCTATTATAAATCATTCTGTTAATCTTTAAAATACCCAGCGTCTTTCCTCTAGGGAAAACATCCCTCCTTAGATTCCACTGTTTTAGGTCATTATGGGCCAATTTCCAAACTCTTCGAGAAAGTTGTTGCTCCACAATCTGGTTACTGACAAAACCACAGCACTGAAACAACTTTATTAAAAATTGCTAATGATATTCTTATGCACTCGGATAAGGGAAAATATTTCATTGTAGTCGTGCTTGACTTATCTGCAGTCTTTGATACCACTGATCATGCTACTCTTATCACCAGAATACAAAACTAGATGGGATCACTGGTACTGCTTGCAAATGGGTTTTCTGCATATTTAATCAACAAATTCATATTAATCAATGTACAGTGGTGTGAAAATGTGTTTTCCCCCTTCCTGATTTTATATTTTTTGTCTATTTGTCACACTTAAATATGTCAGATCATCAAACAAATTTAAATATCAGATAAAGATAACACAAGTAAACACAAAATGAAGTTTATAAATTAGCCAGTTTTATATTAAAGGGGAAAAAGTCCAAACCTACATCGCCCTGTGTGATAAAAGTGATTATGATAACTGGTTTGGCCACCTTTAGCAGCAACAACATTAAACCCAGTAAAAGAGGTGGCAATATTAATTTTATCAGTACAAAAAGAGAAGCATTCCCGATATTTTGTTTAAGGAGTTTACACTTTACAGGCATGAATGAGGATTTATCTATGAATGAGTTTCTGTGAACTTTTGTGTTTCTATGTTTTTAACTAGAATTTTGCATCTTTGCGCTCTTTTAATGTTCCTGTACTCATATTAGCTTTTAATTTGTATTTTTTATATTAAGTTATTTGCATTTTTCTGTGCAATATTGATTATGTATTATGTTAAGAAATGTGGGGATTCCCCCCGCCCCCTTTTAAATTGTAGTAGTTTAGTCCAGAATCTAATTTCGGCTTAACCAATACCACCTCGTTAATGTCAATTGGTCAACTGGTTTATTTGTTAAGTTGTAATTGGTCCACTTGGAAATTCTTTTCTATCTTTTTCTGTTACCTTTTTTTTTTTTTTTTTTTTTTAAATAAACATTAACTGTTGGACATTTTGCAACAACCCTGATGAAGCCACAAGGCAAAACACGTTGTTCACTTAATAAAGTTGTTCCCTAGAATCTTAAGTGTCGCTGGAGTCTCGGCGTCATCAGATCATTGTCTTCTCCATGCACTTTGGAAGTTGGTGAAATTGTGCCAGAAATATTTGTTGCTATCAATGTTCACCAATGTCCCATGTTTTTGCCATTTGTGGATAATGGCTCTCACTGTGGTTCGCTGAAGTCCCACAGCTTTACAAATGGCTCTCACTGTGGTAGATCTCAATTACTTTGTTTCTCATATGTCCTTGAATTTCCTTGGATCACAGCTTTGATGTCTGGCTTTTGAAGATCTTTTGGCCTACTCCACTTTGTCATGCAGCTCCTATTTAAGTGATTTCATCATTAAGAACAGGTGTGGAAGTAATCAGGTTCAGAAACTGAACTCAGTTTTCCAAAGATATGATACACAGCAGTTCATTTCTGGGCCATATAGGTTTGTAAAGGTTTTTTCCCCTCTGACTTTGAGGTGATCATGCTTTTGAGGTAGTGGTGCCCAAACCCTGGAATAGTCTTCAGCTTATCAGGTCAGGAGATTTTTGTAATTGTTTTAAACGACTACTGAAAACACATTATTATTGGTTAGCTTTCCCTTAATCTTTTCCCCTGTATTTTGGGCCATAGTTAGTATGTCGGAATAAATGTCTGACTGTAAGGTTGATTATGTGTCTGTTTATGTGTATGTTCAAACATGCATACTAATATTTAATATGTGGTTGTTAATCAAAAAGTGAAGTGCTATACATATAGAATAAAAGTAATAATGATGTCAATTTAAACACTGAAGCAGCAAATTTGGAGAATTTTTCATTATTTTTCAGGTGATGCAGTCGCTGCGATTTGCTCTGCAGCCGGCTGTGGTCGACATTTCAGTCACATGGGATTTACCAAAGGAAGTGTCTGTCACTGTCCTCTCTCCACCAATCACAGCACTTTTCCAGGGTCAAAGGTCACTGATTTATGCCCAGCTCACTGGACAGGTAGGAGCAGCAGCCTCTCATGTTGTTGTTTAGATATTTGATGACAGTAAATAACGTGACTTCTAACCCTGTGATTCTGTGTCAGAGCTCAGAGGCAGCAGAGGGCTGTGTGACGGTGAAGTACAGCCTGGCAGGTCATCCCTCTGAGAACCAGCTGCACTTCAGTCTCAGACCTGCAGAGGACACTGGGTAAAACAGTTTAACACAAACAGCACACTTCTGTTTTGAAATGCGAGTGTTGAATTTAAAACAATATTTTCAGAAACATAACTCTACTTACCTCTGCTTACTAGAAAACAGTTAATAATACACAGACCTAATGGTGTTTGTCTAGTTTTAAACATGTTTCACTTTTCCTAATCTTATTATCTTGAATTAGGGATATCATAATATCTAATAGTATATGATTATTGATCACAAACATTTAGACATGAAAGAATAATCTCAGTCCGCAGTTTGTGGGAAATCAAGGAGCCATTTTTTGACCTCAAGTCAAAACACTACTGTGCAACAATCTGAGACTTTTACTGTAAAATGCATGAAGAGCAAACAGCTTGAGCCACACAGGTACCTCTCCAACAGCAACTAATTTGTCTCCTCAGTGCCTCTTTTTGTAAAGCGTGACTGTCATAGTGTTTGCTTAGAGAAGAACGCATAGTCTGTCTGACCTTTAGAGGCAAATCTGTCAGAAGCAGAGAGGAATCTATGCAAGATACTGTTAGGACTCCTTTAGCCTGATAACTGCGGCTAAGTAAAGAAAGATGCAGCACATCAGTCTGGACTATTGGTCACTATCCTCTGTCAATGCGAGTGATAGAAACAGAAACTATAGCACAAAGGTAACTGGTAACTTTATTCCATAATAGATCTTGAAAATATAGTCACTGGCAATACTTTTTCATCATCTTTTAAATGCTTTGTTGGACTTATAACAATGCATTTACAATAACAATATAACACTTACAGTAAGATCAGTGCACTGTTATCTATGTTTATCAGATTCTTTTTAAAAATCTTTACATTTCTTTTTGCTTTCTTAACAATGTCTCCATGAAGCCCAGTGACACAAATCAATAGATCAAACTACAGTCATGTCTTAAAGACATCAATACCTTGGTAAACTCTAATTTCCTGCTTCTAAATTTAGACCAAACTGATGTTATTGTCTTTGACGCTAAAAAATCTTCAAAACATGGTGTCTGACCAGATATTTAATAGCCTTACTTTGAACTACAGCAACACTGTGAGGAATCCTGGAGTCAGTTTTGATCAGAATATCGCCTTTAATTGACATGTCAACCAAATATTTAGTACTATTTTCATTTATTTGTGCAATATGTCTAAAATTAGAAAACATCCCATCTCAAAGTGATGATTAGTTAGTGAAAAAAATAGACCATTTATTGCTTAAGGTTGGACTATTGTAATTCATTATTATCAGATCACTGGAAAAGCTCCACAATAAACCTTCAGTTAATCGAAAACACTGCAGCGAGAGTACTAACAGTACTAACTCTCACTCTCTCTCTCTCTCATACTTTCTAAAGCGCACTCACACTGACTCCGTCTGCCTCCTTCTCATCCCCAAACAGTCTCAACAGATGACTGTCTCTCTGTGACCCTGGTTCTGCCAGAGGTTTATTCTTGTTTAAAGAGAACTTTTCCTTTCTCCTGTTGCCAAGTGTTTGCTCATGGGGAGCATCTGGTCATTATTTTTCTTTTCTCTAATAATATAGGGGTTTAAGCTTATATCCAAATTGAATTAAATTAACTGGCTAATTACAAATGATAATAATTTATACTGCCTAGTGCCTATCAAAGTGATCTTGGTGATTTTTGCTAAGCTGCAGCCTTTCTTTACTATAACTCCTGTTAAAACTATTTTAATTATGTTATATCCAAAACAAATACCACAACACTGAAGTCTAGGAAATGGGTCCAGCTTTCATTTTAACTGAAGCACAGCTCAGGGATTTCTTAAGCTGATTTACTTTTTTTATTTTTATTTTTTTTGTACTTCTCAAAGTACAAAAAAAAATGTTTCCAAAGTAACTTCAAATTTCAAACAGCCAGAAAGACCAAGCCCAGCTCAGTGAATACATGGGTTATTCCATTCGAAGTCAACACGGGACTTCTGCCTATCCATCTATGATTTTCATAAAAATGTTATGGTACAAAGTGTGGGCACATATAATGAGTGCTGTGAAATTTTCACTTCAAAAATGAAATACTACTCAAGATATGTTTCTTTGAAAAATGCTCTGTCAACCCTCTTTTGGGCTTTTTTTTTTTTTTTTGACACGCTTAACCTCAAAATGAATCAGGATCCATTAATCTTGGATTCAGACATTAAAAATGTTTGAGTATGCTCTTTAATTTTACTTTCAAATTGGATTGAGCAAATACGACAGGTTGTACTACTAAAACAAAAATATCACTAGATTGTCCTGCCCAGATAGAATATGTGCATATTTTTCATTTGTGAGACCTGAGGGACTCCACTTCAAATCATCAAAGCTTTTTTTCAGTGTTTTCCACTTGACCATCTGGAGACTCCGATATTTATGTTGTATTTTGAAGAGACAACCTACTGATTTTCTTTTTTTTTTTTTGCGGCATTACTTATCATCTTTGCTCAACATAACATAAAATTGAAAAGAAATAGCATTTTCTTCTATTTTGTTATTAAGAATATCATGTTAAAAAGTATTCTTCATGCTTTATTTTGCAATATTGCCAGCACTCAAGACCTTTACTATTCATGTTTTCAATAGTAAAGGTCTTTAGTGCTGGTATTTTTTTTTTTTTTTATGTATCTTTCTCAAATTACACATCCTGATTTATTTCAATGGTATGAAAGTCCATTAAAAAGTTCAGAAATTTCTCTTTGATAATTTTTGAATCATGCTCAAATATTACCTCAGATTTAAATGTGTGGGGAAATATGTCTGAAAGTAGGTTGATTTACCATTTAAAATAAACAGAAATGATTTGTGATGGACACTGGATTTGATTTTGTATTTGTGCCAAAGTAATAGGGTCATGAAATGGTTGATGAATGAAAGAGCTCAATGTGTTATGACCGGAACCTTGCACATAAAAAAATTGAATTTCTTTATAAACTTCTGATAACAACTGTACAAAGCTCTTTGTTTTCTGCAAAAATTCTTTCAAAACAAGTGGACTTTAACCCCATGAGTCAGTGCTCCTGAAAACATGCATACAATAATATTGTTAATAATCAACTACCAATGTAATCAATGTTTGACTCACTTCCAGCTTATCGTAGCTTTCCTTGATTTCAGTAACTTCTGTGCTGCAGCCCGAGCTTTTCTAAACTTGTTATGATCAAATTAAGGTTACTGTGTGGAGTATTTTGCTACAGCTACTTACCTGACTCAAAGGTACAGACTCCTTTCCCGCAACAAAGCAGCAAAGTTAGAGTGACACTGAGACTAAGATGCACAGATATGGGTATACAGATTTGGTCAATTTTGTTCATTCTTCCAAAAGGACATTTGGTAGGTCCAAGGTTATTATCGTTAACGAAAACTAACGAAAACTAGAAGTGAAAAAACATTTTCGTTAACGGAAATAAAAATAAAAACAAAAAAAGGAAAACTAACTAAAACTGTAATGAGTGTTCACAAAACTCACTAAAATTAACTGAATTTATAGCAAAAATGTGTTTAGTTTTCGTTGATGTGCGTGTGTCATACAATAGTCAAGGGTGAAAATGAAGTTTAGTTTCCAGATTTTTTTTCTTGCTGTGTCTCATTATGCCAGCAGGTGGCAGTACGTTAGTCGAGTCGTCTGTGTCGCTGCTCCGTCCACGCGCAGAATCATGTCAGGAAAAGTCGGGAGAAAGCGCCAGAGCCCAATTTGGGATTACTTTGAATATGACTGTGTTTTGGATGAAGCAAGTGTCTTGTAGTGGAAAGAGACAAATTATGAGGGACATTTCTAAAGGGGAAAAAAAATCCCACAAACCTTAAAGTGCCCTTGAAAAGCTCACACAAGAAGGCTAAGCTAGCTTACCTTGAGAAGGTAAGGGGGCACGCCCAACCCTCATCCCCAGAAAACAGAAGCTAACCCCAGGCAAGGCAGCGTGATGCATCCCGAGACAACAGGACTGGGATATCTACATAACTGTGTGAGTCAATTGCCTTAACACCCGGTGCTGCAAGAGTTAATAGTCTCATTGGGGCCAAGTAGGGTTGCCAACTCCCTGAAAAATAAATAAGGGACTCCTCGCGGCCAGGGCCGGGCAACCCAGTTGTCTTCACCCTTCCCAGTGTGAAATTATTTTTTTTAACCATTTGACTTGAATTTGATTTAAGTAGATGCATATTCTTTGTGATATGACCATATGGGAAACAAATGATCATTTAGCCATTTATTTTTAGCTCGAAATGACAACATTAACACAATAAAACAGGTCTCTTTCTTAAACAGACGCCTGTCATGCTTAACTTTTGAGAATATAAGTAAATCTTTCTTTAAAAGAACTCTGTCCTGCTTAACTTAAAATTATATAAATTAATAAAAAAAATTATATAAATTAATATTATGTAAATTAATAGAAAACAATAGAACGAAAAACATTCTTGTAACAGTGCCACTAATCAGAAGGTCGGTGGTTCGATCCCAGGCTGCCTCCAGGCTGCATGCCAAATATCCTTGGGCAAGATACTAACCCCATGTTTGCCTACTGGTGGTGGTCAGAGGGCCCGGTGGCGCCAGTGTCCGGCAGCCTCGCCTCTGTCAGTGCGCCCCAGGGCAGCTGTGGCTACAATGTAGCTTGCCATCACCAGTGTGTGAATGTGTGTGTGAATGGGTGAATGACTGAATGTAGTGTAAAGCGCTTTGGGGTCCTTAGGGACTGAGTAAAGCGCTATACAAATGCAGGCCATTTACCATTTACCATATAGTGCTTTTAGTACAATTGGCTTCAGTTGAGGTATTATTTCAGCTTTTCTAATGCTAATCAGCTGCTGCCGTTTGTAAACCCGCTTGTTTCCATGATTACGCATCATAACTCATCATCATTATTCATCTATGTATTACTTTTATGTATTAGTCATCTATTTGTTGTAATCATCTATCCTTGCAGTTGTTTATTACACAAAATAAATTATATTATCACACTTCTGGCCACATAGCGCTGATATTCACTGCACATGCCCATATTAACCTTAACCAGAGGGTTTAAAAAACAAACAAACCAGTGTTTACATACCATATCTGCTTCTGCCGTGGCCTGGTGGACAGAAAATTGGTTAAGGGTTCCCCGAGCTTTCACGCCCCTCATGTTCTTCATGTGCCCACCATTAGAAGCATGCCTATGGAAAAAGTGCGCCGGCACACAGTGCAGTGCGCTTTATAGGTGTTGTCGTGCACTTTTCCAGCCAGGTGTTTTCCTTTTCCCATTCCTCCCTGTACTTTTGCAGCCTTTTTTTTTTTTTTTTTTTTTTTTTTCTTTCTCTGAGGGGAACAAACATTGCTGGTCTAATGCTGGGCTTACACTGTGCGATTTTTGGCCCATTTTGACAGACTTTTGAGTCGTGCGACCGATTTGGTGATCGGCCCGATTTTGGCCTTCATCGTGCATCGTGTAGTATATGTGGGGTAACGAGAAGCGATTAACACCTCACGACCAGCTCCCGATCATCAATCGCTCGTGAGGGTGTCACCGCAGCCGCTCATGCGCAAACACGTAAACGTCGGTGAAAAAGAAGGAGCAGCACGGCTGTGCAGCGTGTGATCTGGACACAAGTGATGGAGGCACAACTTGTAGAACTTTGGAAAGCTCATCCGAGCCTTTTCGATGTGGCATCACAAAATTATCACGACCACAACAACCGTGAAAATAGTTGGATTTACATTGCTGCTCAATCACAGCTGCCTGATCAATGTTTTTCATTAGCAATTTAGCAAAGTTGATGGTGGTGGTGTGCGTGTCTGTGTGAGTGAAAGACAGAGAGGGAGAGCGAGCGACAGATTTTCTGTTATAACCTTCATTTTATGGAGGCACAGTGTGAGCACTCAGGTCGCATCAGAGCATCGGGCGGTATAGTGTGAGACCCTGCATCGTGACCTACCAACTTATAACCCCTGCGAGTCAATCGTATAGTTTGAAAATCGCACAGTGTATGCCCAGCTTTAGGTGTACTGTCGTCCGAGACTTGCACCGCAGTGTCGGTGTTTGTTTCCCTGTTGGCCATGCTTCTTGTTGTCGTCATCTGTTGTCTTCCGGTATTTTCTCCGTAAGCGACCTTTCCTCGACCAATGAGATGAGCGGTAATCTGAATTGTCATACTCGAATTGTCATAAGTGTGCTGTCAGCTCATTGGTCACAGAGCAGGAGAGGGGCTGGGAATTATGTTTTCAAACAAAGCGTTAATTCCATTAACATTTATAGACTACTTTTGATTCTCACTGTATTACAGGACAAAGTGCGTCCCTTATTAGCTCAATACGGGACGTGTACTTTTGTTTGTAAATACGGGACGATTCCGTTTTTTAAGGGACGGTTGGCAACCCTAGGGCCAAGATGTACATTTTATAGTTGCCTGGTATCAATGGTTGTTTATCTGCCTTTATTTATTTATTTATTTATTTATTTATTTATTTAAAGAACCCATAGGTGGGAATGTGAGTTGTCTGTCTCTGCGTGTTAGCCCTGCGACAGACAGGCGACCTGTCCAGGGTGCAGGGTATGGTAGCTGGAATAGCAACATACCCAAGGATAAGCAGAAGAGAATGACTGATATGATGAAACTGGGATTTTGTTACACTTAATTATTGCAAACACAACTAAAACTATAACTGAAACTAATCAAAACTAAACTCAAACTAAGGATTTTCAAAAAAATAAAAAACTAAACTAGCAAACAATTGGTAAAAACTAATTAAAACTGATATAAAATTGAAAATCTGAAGTCAAAACTAAATAAAAATAAAAACTAATGAAAATTGCAAAACTATTAAAACCCTGGGTAGGTCACACATCGATCGCGTTGAGTTCAGGACTCTGTGTAAATGGTAAATGGCCTGCATTTGTATAGCACTTTACTCAGTCCCTAAGGACCCCAAAGCGCTTTACACTACATTCAGTCATTCACACACTGGCAATGGCAAGCTACATTGTAGCCACAGCTGCCCTGGGGCGCACTGACAGAGGCGAGGCTGCCGGACACTGGCGCCACCGGGCCCTCTGACCACCACCAGTAGGCAAACTGGAGTTAGTATCTTGCCCAAGGATATTTGGCATGCAGCCAGGAGGCAGCCTAGGATCGAACCACCGACCTTCTGATTAGTGGCTGACCTGCTCTGCCACCTGAGCTACAGCCACCCCTGTGTAGTCAAGTTCTTCCTCACCAGTCTCGCTCATTCATGTCTTTATGGACCTCGCTTTGTGCACTGCTGCACAGTCATGCTAGAACAGCGAGGGGCTATCCCCAAATTGTTCCTGCAAAGTTGGGAGCATGAAACTGCAATTTTAGGAGAAATTATACTTTTGTTGGCTTTGGCTGGTTTTGTCACAGTACTGTTTGTTTGAAAGGTAAATGTGAGTACAACGTTGTTCTGAAGTGAAGACTCTGAGAGATTTGTTTGACTATCCCGACTGGGCGTGGTTTAAATTTTCTTTTGTGGTGATATACTATTTTATCCAGTACCAAGCTGTCTATTAGCAAATACACTTGCACATTATCTTCGGCAGGAGATGTCCTTTTATAAAGGAGATAAAATTACAAAAAGAGATATCTACGTTTTTTGATAATTAATATAAGTCTACTAGTAGCTGGTTTTACCTAGAGGATGAGATGAAGAAGGAACATTCAAGGAACTAGGTCAATTGTGGCGATGCCAAACAAGATAAAAATGTTGTGTGGTTTTCTGATTAATCTTATTCTGAATTAGTTTAACGCTCAGTTTAACACTTTTTGTTCTAGGTTACATGTATTTGATTTAAATAAAGAACTTTCTGATTTTGGGAAAGCAGTGGATCAAAATTGTTAGCCTGTTTGTGTGTAAATCTTTTTGTTGTTTTAAAGTGATGAAAAGGAAATGGATGGAAAGGAAATTATTGTGGTTTTGTGCCTTCTTGTCTGCAGGCTAACCGTCCACAGGTTGGGTGCTCGGACTCTGATTCGCTCCCTGGAGATGGATGAGAGAGAGAACAGAGGACAGCAAAATGGAGGAGTGAAGGAGAAGGTGGTGCAGCTCAGTGTCCAATCAGGAGTGAGCAGTTCTTTCACTGCCTTCATTGCTGTCAACAAAGACAACAGCGAAATGATTCAAGGACCTCTTGTGCGCAGAAATATTCCAACACCCGGTGAGTTTATTTCAAAAGAAAAAATAAAACTCTGTCAGCCATAGACTGAAGATGAAGATAGACTTGAATTAAGGGGTACAATGATATATTGAAAAGAAGACTATAAGAGTCACAGGATCCAGAGATTACAAATATAAAGAAAAGTTGGTTAAGGCAAAAAGTAAGATTCAGTAGCAAAAAAATGATGCAAGGAATCA
The DNA here is from genome assembly GCF_036321145.2 of Pelmatolapia mariae. Taxonomy (NCBI): domain Eukaryota; kingdom Metazoa; phylum Chordata; class Actinopteri; order Cichliformes; family Cichlidae; genus Pelmatolapia; species Pelmatolapia mariae. The sequence goes on from NC_086239.1 coordinate 17,490,760, forward strand.
AGATACCAAGATGGATGTTAACACCACGGACCCACACAGCATTTGAACACAGTTAAATTGTCTTTATTGTACAGATTTTACACACACACACACACACACGATATTTCGTCCTCTGCAACTTGACCACCAATCTTTCTGTTTGGCACCTTATGTTTCCCAAAAGCTTGCAGCTGGCCCTCTCTCTGCTGGTCCCCAGCATAACTAAAAACGTGAGAGTGTTTGTGAGCTTAATTCCCTCCACCTGGACCTCAGTCTCCCTGGGACTGGCCCTGGCGTCCGCTGCACCACCCTTCCACTGCAGCGGAGCCATAGACCACATCCCTGCCACACAACCCCAATGCCTGACTGAGGCCTGGGCCGCATCTGGCTCCCCCTGTGTAAACGGAAAAGGAAATTGTCCATGACCATCTCTGGCCTATGGACCACCTTGAACTTAAAGGGCTGTAAAGTCAGGTACCACCGAGTGATCCAGGCGTTTACATCCTTGATGCAGTAGAGCCACTGTAGTGGGGCGTGGTCTGAGCAGAGTGCGAACGAGTGTCCCAGGAGGTAATAACGAAGGGAATTGACAGCCCACCGGATCACCAGACACTCGTTCTCCACCATGCTGTATTTTGCTTCCGGCTGATGTAGAGGACAAGGCGGTTAACCCCTCTTACCTGCTGTTCGAGGTATCCGTCTGCAGGATGAAAGGGATGGAAAAGTTTGTGGAGGAGTGGCTCCCCACAGAGAGCCTTTTTCACCTGCACAAACGCTGCTTGGCACTGCTCCACCCACTGGACCAGATCTGCGGCACCCTTTCAGGTGAGATCTGTCAAAGGGCTGAAACTAGGCATGAACTGGTTATGGTACCCCACCAGGCCCAGGAACTGCCTCACCTCCTTTTAGGTCTTGGGGTGCGGGGAGGATACAATGGCAGTTGTCTTCTCCATCTGTGTACGCGCCTGCCCACTCCCCAAGTGGTAACCCAGATACTGTACTTCCCTCCATCCAAATGGACATTTCTTAGGGTTTGCCCTGAGCCCTGTCTGCCGCAGAGTCTCCAGGACCGCAACCACCTGCTGCACATGCTCCGCCCAGGTGTTACTGTGGATGATAACATCATTTAGGTAGGTGGCAGTAGCATGAGGCTGTCCCACCCAGTGCATGGGGGACTGGAAAGTGGTTGGGGCTTTGAGCAAGCCGAACAAAAGTGTGAAGAATTGGTACAAACCATACACAGTGGAGAAGGCTGTTTTTGTTTTTGTTTTTTTCCCTTAAACTCTGCAGACAAGGGAATGTGCCAGTAGCCCTTGGTTAAATCTAGCATCGTGCAAAATTTGGCAGTGCCTAACTCATCCAGAAGATTGTCGAACCGGGCCATAGGGTAGGCCTCAAACCGTGACATTTCGTACATTATGTGCCGTGCGACTTTTCTATTAACCCCATTTTCAGCATCTCGGTGGCTTTTAAGCACCAACAACTGGGTGTGTTCCTCCTCTGTGCGAGTGTCACAGCTCACTCATTCAATGATACAAAGTACGGGTAGGGCCACACGGCTTTAGGGCACACCAAGTGACCATCAATTACTATCTTGGTCAAAGGCTGAGCGTAGGGTGTCGTCACGAGACTGCTCCAGTGGAAAATCTTCTGTGGGGCGAATGAATCCCTCACGGGGCCTCATGAAAAGGACCCACCACTTCTTCTCCCCAGGAGTCGGTGTTGGACAACCCCGCATCACCACTTAGCACCATGCAGACACTACAAGCTACTACTGGTCATGATCACATCCTGACATACTGGCCCAAAAGTTTATTAAATCCCAGCCAATTCATCCCCAAAGTCAAGGATGCGACAGGTGCCAACTAACTGCAGCCTTTATACTATGTGTGTTCCCCTTAAATTAAATACGCAGCGGCACTATGGGATATTTGTGGATGTCCCCATGCACACATCTAACCTCCACCCGCTCCGCCTCCAACAATGTGCAAGGGCAAACCTGGGTTTGGTGGAGCAGAGTCTGCGTGTGGCCCACGTCCACCAAAGCCTGGCGTATACCCCCTTGACACCTTACCGGAATGTTGTATGTCCCTCCTGGACCAGGGGAGGGTGCCGGAACCCCTGCGACGTGAAACACCTGTTTTGTCAGCATGTGCACCTCCCCCTCCGATAGCCCAGGCTGCGGCCACCTAGCTGCTTCATCGTGCAGCTTCCGGGCTCACGTGAACGGCTGATCCTCCCCCGTCATCCGACTGGCCTGGATCTGCCGGCAGTGATGTCCTCAAAGTTGCCTCTCAAAGCAGGCAGAAGGCTCAGAGCCGCTGTCTGACCCTGTCGTCACAGTAGTGACTGCCACCGCTGTGGCCCAGAAGACTTCCAAGAACATCTGGGGAGTTATCATCACGGATCACAGCGTTTGATCACACATGCTTCCTCTTTGGCAACTTGACCACCGAGCTTCCTGTTCAGCACTTTGTTTCCCAGCGCAGCTTGCAGCGGTTTTTAAAATTCTGTTTAGTATGTAAATCAGTGCCAATGTGTGCTCAAGCAGCCATGGGTAATTAAAAGCATGCAATCTGGCTTTTAAAGGATAATAAACAAGTGCTATAAATGCTGCAGCGACCAATAGGACTAAGCTTTACTGGCAGACACATTTGGGAGGTGAGAGTAGTAAGTTCTGAAATGCCACAGTATCGTATCACATCACAAATACTGTTTGTAGTGTTTGTGTTATATTTCTACTTCCCTAAAATAACATCAAGTTCTTTTTAACAAATTCTTATGAAATATTTGAGGGGTTTTTTTTGTTTTTGTTTTTTTAAACATCCTAGGTGTCTTCGCCATGGCACAGTGTTCAGCAGGATTTATGAGTAAGTAGAAGTTGAATATCAGTATAACACACATCTGCACATCTATGTATTCCTAACAATAAATAGAAACAAGCCAAAATATTTCTGTTTTAAATTATTCAGAATGTTTTGTTATATTTGGAATATTAGTGAACATCTTTTATACTTACTCCAGTGCCTCACAGGTAGTATTTAATATTATAATCCAGTAGTAGTTCATTCTATCTCCCATGAAAACAGAAAAACCTGATTAAACACATTAAGATCTTATATACTTTAAATAATGTTAGTATTGTTGTAGTATTTGTATTATTTTTCTGTATAACCAAACAATGTAAATAAGTCAGTACTCAACTTTTTATGCAGTTGTTGACCTAATGTGTTTCATCTTGTCTTCATGGGAGTTTACACTTCAAAATAACGGTGAACATCTTTTACACTTTAAATACGACTTATAATGCTACCTGTGAGGCACTGCAGTAATATCAGAATTTGATTATTTTACTAGTTTGTTTGTTTATTTATTTATTTTTGTTGGCTAATCCTCTGGGTTTTTTTTTTTTATCATTATAACCTGGTGAGGTGAGGCTGAGTGATTTTTGTGGCACACAGTGCTTGATGCAGAATGACCACAAAATGAGATAAAAATTAACTGGAAAAAAAAATCTAAACGCTAGAGAACAAATTGGAATTAACGAGTTGTATAAACCAAGGTGTTGAGCAAGAGGTATTAATACAGCAGGGATCAATCAGACAACAGGAAGCAGGTGAGGAAACTTTACTGGTAGACATGTCAGGAACGTTACGACATGAAAACGGAATAACCAGACTGAACAGATAGACATTGTATATATTTTGAACACTGTTTATACTGTTTGCGTTGCATTGGTATATCAGCCTGTGAATGTTAAAAAGTAAGAAATTAAATGTCTGGACCGTTTGTTTACATAATAGGGAAGATGGCCAGGCCAATGTGTGCTCCAGTGCCCATGAGTAAGTAAAAAGTGAATGACAATACACCACATATTTGTGCATTTGAAAAAAAAAAAAGACTATTTGTTAAGTTTTTTTGAAATGTTAGATGTGCAAAACTGTATTCAAAAAGCTGCAATATTTGCTTGGATAACCTTTGTAATGGGCTGTGTCCCAAAGTGAAGGCTTTTATCTGATAACTTCAGCCTGTTTAAGGTTGATTTATACATTTTTAAAGCAGTGTTGTTCAGACTGTTGTAATCATTCACCCTGATTTTTTTTTTTTTTTTTTTTGTAAATATAGTGTGCATGGCTGCTGCTCCATTTTCTGCTCCATCTGCTATTAGTAAGTAAAAGCTAAGTGACAACACACACACACACACACACACACACACACACACACACACCCCTACCTACATTTCTGTGAATAAAAACAAAGAAACCAACATATTTGTATTTGAACTTATTTGAAATGTTAAATGTCAAACATTAACTGCACAGTTGCTGCAGTATTTGTTTTGACAGTTGTTGTAATTGGCTGATTCCTTAGTCAGCAATTAAAGACGTGCAAGCTTTTACATATAGTACAATTTATGACAAGCTGCAAGTCACTATAATGACCTCAGAAGCTTTACTTAACTCACTGATCTAAACAGCAAATGTCTAACTTTCACAACGTTTTCATGCCAGCATCATAATCTAGCTGTGATTACTTCCATGTGAAACGGATTTTTCTGAATTAGTAAATAATTAGAAATGTAACTTATTAAAATGTGGCCCTATTAAAACTGTGACAGATACCATCACTTTGTGAGATGGTATCTGTGTATGTGTATGTTTGGCTCCTTTAACAAAGCAGTGATTTCTTCTTCACTGCACAAAAGAGTAAAAACAATGAAAAAGATCATGTAATAAGTGAATGTGTCCAAAATTGAATGATTAAATGTAGGTGATGTTTATCAGCATTTAGATTTAAATACAGTTTAAATATTTTAGTAATGTTTTAACTTGCTGTGAGACTCTCCGAAGATGAAAACTTATGATGTGGAGACATCACATGTTAACAGGAAATATTAACCTGATTTTCTCATGGTAATTTGCTTTCCTTAAAGATAAAGACTGATGAATGTGAATAAAAGGACTACAATGATAAATTTAAGAGCAGAATATCTGAGTCATGTTCAGATGATCCAAAAGCAAAACGTGCGATTGACTTTAAAATATTTGTTACAAGAAATCAAGATTCTAATTAGAAAGGTGACAATGATATACACTTAAATACTTTTATACTATTTGTTTTGTATTTGTATATCAACAAGTCAGTAATTTAGTGTTCCTTAGTACATTTCATAAGAATTTGGTGACTCTTTTGTGTGTGTGTGTGTGTGTGTGTGTGTGTGTGTGTGTGTGTGTGTGTGTGTGTGTGTGTGTGTGTGTGTGTGTTAAATTCTTTCTCTTTTACATTATAGTGTGTGACTCCGTGGCGATGTGTGACACAATTACCAAAGGTAAGTAGAACCTAAATGACACATTTAAACATCTATGTAAATGTGTAGATGTGGAAAAAATCCCCCATCATGTTCCTTTTTTCTTCTTTTTTTTTTTTTTTTTTTTTACTTATTTCACATGTGAAATATGCAGTACTGTATGTACAAGGCCATTATTACTGCCCGTTATAATGGGCTGTATCTTTAAACAGAAAGTGGAAATGTGTTTTTTTTTTTTGTTTGTTTTTTTTTTAGTGTGTGTGTGTGTGTGTGTGTGTATGTACGTACGTGTGTATGTATGCATGTAGTCACTAATAACCTCAGAAGCAAGAAAGTTGATATTTCTTCTTAAATAATTTAAATGTAATGTCTTCGTCTCATGCCATCAACTTTTCTTTTATGATTTTAACCTTGTGATGTATGGTCTAGCTTTGGAGGAGGAGTTGTACATGACATTAGTAAGTAAAACACAAATATATAGGCATTTCTATTCATACGGTAGTAATCACATAGTGTGGTCCTTCATATGTGTATAAGTAACATATGTATGTAGAGAAATATGTCTCAAAAGGGTTGCAAATGCGTATCGGATGTACAGATGTATGCGTTTCAAAAATATTTTAGGTGAGGTCAGATTGCTTCGTATTTCTGTGTGAATTCAAGCTGGTGTGAGTCTTCAAAAGTCACACCCAAGTCATTGTGCACACTTGTAGAGCTTGGTTTAGGCTTATGGATCAACCCTTTTGAACACATTTTTCTCCACACATATGCATCAGTTAGAGGAGCAAACAAGCAATAAAAAGAGTAAATACAGGAAAAACCAATTTTAATAAATGTAAGAATCCATATTTTGTACTTGTAAATTAGGCATTTCTGTGAATACACAAACGGTTAGACACAGAGGAAATTATGTGAGCTGTTACATGTAGGAGTTGGTTTGGTGGTCCAGAACATCATGTATGTCAGGGTTTGTTTGTAGCAGTAGAATAAGATAATCTAGAAAAAGGAAGCATGTATATTCTTGGTAGACATGAAGGGAATTTAACATTGAGTGGAAGTGACTGTACAATGTTTAGTTCAGTTGCTTAGATAATGAGATCCAGTTTTCTGCCATTGAGTAATTAGTCTTGTATTCCAATAAATCAGATCAAAATAATTGAATATATGGGCCATATATTTTCTCTGTTAAGCATGTGAACAGCATACTTTACATCATAATTTTTCAAGCTTTCAACTCACTTACTTTCAGATGGTATTCATTAAAACCTCGGTAATTGATGGCGTGTTATTGCCAGCTTTTATTTTTCTTTAATATGTTCATACTGTTGAAAACATTTTATTTGTGATGTCGATCTCAAATAAATGTTTATTTGTTGCATAGTTTACAAGAAGGTGGTTTATGCACTAGTTTATAGAGTTCTGTCTTCTCATTTAGCACCATAATCAGGTCCAGCTGTAATTTCATCTTTGGTTTTCCAGCTGCTGTCCCCGAGCAGCCACCCAGAGACCCTTTGCTGCACTTAGTCTCCCTGCAGGGGGCGTCTGGCTGCTGGCTGCTTGATCCAGCTCTGGCTACTGCACTGGGAAAGACCAACGAGGAGGTGGAAAAGTCAAAGCCTGAAAAGGTGGACTGATTTCAGTTTAAATAATAACAAACAAAATGATAATGTTAGTTATTGTAAATCGGATGCTTCATGCTCATGCTCCATGATTTGAACAGAAACACATGATGTAATTAAAAACATAACAAAAAAAAGACAATGAAGTGAAACTAAATGTAGGCCTGACTCGCAGCTTGAAAATAAACATCTGTATATCAGAAGCTAAAACACTGGTGGTAATCACACATCTAGACATAAATCCCTTTGGGATTACATCAGGAATGGCATCCAGTGTAATAATCTGCCAAATCGAATATGCAGAGCTACACACCTTGATGACCCCTTGTGACTAGTAAGCAGCCAGAAATAACTAATACTACTGGTTGTAGAAAGTAAAATCATGTAGGATGTTTTTTTTTTTTCTTTGTGTGTCCTCTCTGTTTTATTTTATTGTCTATTATTTTGGTGAATTAGGCCAACAGTGAAGTGTGGGCCACCATTCTCGCTCTGATCTGGCTTCATGGTTTCAAGATTGATGCAAAAGACGAGTGGGAGCTTCTGGCTGTGAAGGCTGCCTCATGGCTACATGCTCAGAATGGTAGTAGCAATGATAACAACATGCTTTAAAAAATTGTTTCATGCTACAATCTCCTTTCTCTTCCCACCACATTCATTCCTTTAATGTCTGTTTTGTGTTTTCAGCGCCGTGTGTGACAGAGTGCGTGGATGCTGGAAATGTCCTGTTGAGCTGCAGCGTGAAGAAAGAAGCTCTGGGTCTCTGAGGGTTTTCTTTAAGTGGATTGGTGAACAGAAGCATTTCTGCTTACACCATTATAATTGTTATAAAAACAGAATTGTTGTTTGATTATAAAATGTTATTTTACATTTGAGCCCAATTTGACTTAAATGTTCAGAATTATCTGAAAATCCATAATACACTGTAAAGATTGGACATCTACTGTGTGTGTGTGCGTGCGTGTGCGTGCGTGTGTGCGCGTGTACACATTCTTTTTCTCTCCCACTAGATGGTGATAATGTGCATACTTGGTTACTTTTGACTTGTTTCACAAACCAAAGCCAACTTCAGCCATTCCACTTCCTTCAGTTCAGGATGCTCGTAAGATACTTTTAAAAATGGAAAAAATTAAAGAAAGTCAGTGAAGATCTAGGAAACTAAACAACTGCAAACTGTGATTATCAGTTTGAAAAAAATGCATGTATGAAAAAGTTATTTGGATGTTCATTCTGATAGGACGTTCAGGAACACCCAAGCATCCCAACTCATCAGCAGTACATACACTAACAGTGTTTTAATCACATTTAAATTTAATAAGTACTTTTTGATTATTCTGTGGAGTTGAGGATGGCAAACAGATTTTTCTGTTTAAGAAAAAATGTACAGCTGGTGATGAAAAAGCAGGCATCACAAGCAATTCTTAAAAAAATACTGCAGCAGTGTTTTAAAACGGGGTACAACTAAGACATATTTACTGTTGTGCAACATTGATAAACTGGTTGTTGACAAAGACTTGCAATGGTTTGGAGGTGGAGCTTCCCTCGCAGTTTTCTTTACCTTCACAAGTCAGGTTAATACTTCCTGATGTATGTAAACAAAATGTAAAATTCAACAAGTTAAAGTGTAGACACATTTAAAATCTTTAAACATTGTCTGTTTCTCACACACTTGATTCTTTTCCTACTGTAAATATGTGTTAAAGTGCTCAGAGCTCAAGTGGGACTTCACACCAGTTCACACCAGTTAACCAAATAATCTGTGTGAGGATGCTGGAAACAACATGCAAATTTCTTAGTCATTGGTGCGAGGTGACAGTGTTAAACATCACATCAACATGCTGCCCGAAATACAGACAAACATCTGGAAATCGACTCACAGGAAAGTCCAGATGAGGATTCAGTTTTTCTTACTTGAACTGAAAAGTGATCCTTTGTAAAACAGCTCAGGTACCTCATCTCTTTGCAGCTTGTCTAATGTGGTTTGAATACTTTTGAGACATACCTAGACTACTATCACAATAATTAAGTTTTTTCATGACTTAATTTGTTACAGAAGTTGTTCTCTATTTGCTTGTTTGTCCTACCAAACACATCATCCAAGAAGGAAAGCAAAGAATATTGACTTATAGATTTCTTATTTAAATATCTACCAACACAAAAAGTATTTACAAGTTTAATTATTTTTTCCTCTTTTGCCATATTGTATAATTTCAATTATACAAAGTAAATCTTAAGAATTTACTGCATACATAATCATTCTGTTGTAATGACAGCTCATTGCATCTGCCTTGGACTTAAGGACTTGCTGTCAGTCTGAAAAATCTGATAGAAATGAAAGCTGGGATATGCATGGGAGTCACTTTATGGAGCTGTTTACCTCATCCCTTATTTCACTACAGAAACAAACCCGCCAAAACACCATAAACACACTGCAGATATGCAATGTGAATACAATTTTTAAAATGTAACAAAATAAGAATAAGTAATAAAGGCTTAAATGTAGGAATACAAACATATGATGTGACATGGATCATTATTAATGTAAGTACTATCTATCCATCTGGTTCAACCTAACACAGCACCTGAAAAATCTACCAGAAACAGTTAATCCTGTTGATTAAATGTTATTGTTACATCCAATCACCTTTTGCCCTCTTCATGAAAGAGAGCTGCTCTCTCTGTATTCCATGTTTGCCACACCTGAACAGCAGCTCATTTGTGTACATGCATATCCAGCTCCAGCAACAACACTGGGCTCTGTGTTTTGTGGTTGCATGATTAGTGCTGGTCAGTGTGAGCTTGATGTCATCTTGGAAAGTGAAATATGGTTAACCTGTGGAACCTGTCTTACTGTGGTCAGACTTGCATATGTTAGTGGAAGCTCAGCATAGTTGTTCGTCATTTTACTTATGTGAGTTTGCTCCTGTTTTGTGGACAGCCAGAGAGATTAGGCACTGTGTTTGTGTTTTTGCACATTTTAGTTTCTTTATTGGTAAAACCATTTCCACACACGTTAGTAAATGAGGGCCATATCAGGACATAATATAAAATGATCTGGTTGATTTTAAATTAAGTAAATAACCTCAGATGATCAACAACACATGGGATATTATTCTGTGTTATTTATTTTACAGAAACTAAACCAAAATGCAGAAGAAAACTAGGTACACCATTACTGCCTCCATAGGAATTAACAGAATAAGAAGCAGCCAGGTTCTGTTATTTAATGCACTTGATTAACTGATGATCAGAAAAGACATCAGCAGTAATCTTAGGGAAACTGTTGTTGCAGCCTGTCAGTCTGTTTCAAACTATTTGAAGGCAGTTTTTCTACAATGAGAAAACATATTGACACATGAAAAACAAGACAGCAGCCAGTCTCCCCAGGAGTGGACCCCAAGAATTCACCCCAAAATGCAAAATAACATTTATTAAAAATGTAACGCAGCATATCAGCTCAAACACCTCAAATTAACTGTGTAGTGGTTGAACTCGTGAGGTCACTGAGCTGACCAGGAAGTCCTCTATGCACCAAAACATTCTAGTCTGTCACCGCCTGTGTGACAGCTAAAGCTTGGCTCCAACTGGGTCAAGCATAATGACAAAGATCCCAAGCACAGCAGAAAACCTATAACAGAATGTCAGTAAAAAAAAAAAGAAACAAGGTGCTGCAAGGGCCCAGCCAAAGTCCTGAACTCAAACTGATTGGAATGATGTAGAGGGACTGTGTATAAGTGAATGCATGCATAACTCAATGAACTGAAGCAGCACTATAAAAAAAGTAGGCCTCAGTGATGTGAGTGACTGATAAAATCACAGACACACACACACTTCTTCTCCATTTGTTAGTAGAGCAAAGTTTATTATCTTGTGATATATAAATCTTACAACTAAAAGAGACTCATTTCTTTTTCTCATGACTGTAAAGATATTGGGTAACACAATAAAGCAAGGATATTCAACTTGATTTAGCTGAGGGTCACATTTGGAAAATGAGAAAAGACTTAAGGAAAGTTCAAGTATATACATGTTATTGTTGTGGTCATATTTTGATGCATTTTATTTACTCCATTGCATTTCAGTAATATATATTTAAACCATCTTGAACAGCTTAGCTGGGACTATTCCTATCATGCAGACAAAATGTCATGTTCATAAACACGAACTATTATTAACCTTTTTTGTGAATAAAATGAACATATTTCAGCTTATTTGTGTGAAAGATATATTAAATGTATTTATCCTATTAGCATAAACACATAGCTTCACAAACCACCAAGTGTAATGGTTCACAAATATAGTAGTCAATTTAAAAAAAAGCTGCTTTGCTATATTTCAGTTATGTTAAAGTCTGAAATGGGAAACACAGGTATGGGATCAAATGGTCAAAAGTTAACCACTTCATGCATCACACACTGTCAGTTATTGGTCTGTTTAATCAGAATCAAAATGTTCTTTATTTCACCAGGTTTGTGCACACAAACAAGGGACTTCACTAGAGACACACAAATAGATATACCTGGATTCACAGTAGGTGCTTTAGTAGAGCAAGGCTTGTTGTTCAGACCTGGCAATTGAAGAAAGATGAGATTTAAAAACATTCTGGTGTTTATACCTGACCTAAACTGAAGCAAAACAGCTACTTACTTTGACAGATGAATGGCAATTTTTCATGGCAGTTTGCATCCAGCCACTTGATTCCTTTTGCCTCATTAACTGAAATTAAATTTATTTAGAGTAGGGCCTAGTTAATACCAAAATAGAGACTATTGCAATAGTCAAGCTTAGATGAAATGCATGAATCACGAGGGCTGTAGCTGTGTTTGGTGATAATATCC